>NW_012118487.1:30215706-30322403 GCF_000951035.1 Colobus angolensis palliatus
GAGGGCTCTGTTCTGTTCCATTGGTCTATATCTCTGTTTTGGTACCAGTACCATGCTGTTTTGTTTACTGTAGCCTTGTAGTGTAATTTGAAGTCAGGTGGTGTGATGCCTCCAGCTTTGTTCTTTTGGCTTACAATTGTCTTGGCAATGTGGGCTCTTTTTTGGTTCCATATGAACTTTAAAGCAGTTTTTTCCAATTCCTAACAGCTTATTTTTAAAGCAAAATGAAGGAATGTAAATACATATTTGGCTGAATTATTGAGAATTAAATAAATAGAAACGTCCTGAAGCTAAGTGAACATATTTTGTACAGATGTAGTCCTTAAATGGTGTATATGCCATTCAGAAATGTGATCTTAGGGGAGAAATTGAACAAAAGCCCCCTAAGAACATCTCATTTTCAAAGATAGTCAATTCTTGATTTATCTATAGATATATAGAAGTGACCAAATTTAAAGTTAATCCTAACTGAAATTATCCAAAGAGACTTGAGTATTTCTAAAAATACCACTGCCAATCAGAAATATTCCAAGTCTGGCCTGGTACGGTGACTCATGCCTGTAATCCCAGCACTTTGGGAGGCTGAGGCGGGCAGATCAATTGAGGTCAGGAGTTCGAGATCAGCCTGGCCAACATGAGGAAACCTCATCTCTACTAAAAATACAAAAATTAGCTGGGCATGGTTTCACAGGCATGTAATCCCAGCTACTTGAGAGGCCAAGGCAGGAGAATCACTTGAACCTGAGAGGCAGAGCTTGTGGTGGGCTGAGATCATGACATTTCCCTCTAGCCTGGGTGACAGAGCAAGACTCTGTGTCAAAAAACAAAGAAAAGAAAAAGAAAAAAAAAAAGGAAAAAGAGAAAAAGAAAGAAAAATAAATATTACAGGTCAAAGAGGGCCCCATCCTTCTGTTACTGCTTCTGGAGGAGTGAGACTACAGTCAGGAGTCGAAGGAAGGCAAGAGGGAGTGAGCGTGCCTAACACCTCCAGAGTTGTGAAAATAAAGAGAATAATAGGAAAAGGACGAGGGTAAGAAATTTCAGCTCAGAATGCATCCTCTTCCAATTCAATTCAAGTTTAGTATTAAAAAAGAATCAGAGCTGTTTGAGGGAACATAATATAAATTACAGCAGATAGCTTTGACCTTTCTTCATCAATAAATTTATGTAATGTTATTGTTCTTAAATTATTGTGTATATACATTAATTTTATATGTTTAGATGACCTTTGTAGAACAGTAAACTCGTTGTAACTACTGGATATAATTCTAGCTAAGTCAGTTTATATTAAAATTATTTTCAGACATAAAGGCTAGTGTTGTTTTAATTGCTTTTTGTTATGTGTAAGCTATATTCTACTGTCATTCTAACTTAAATTTTACTCTATAGCAATTACTTCTTAACATAATCTTATTTTTATATCACATGTTAAATATAAATGAATTCAAAAGAAATAAAAGTTGACTAAATTATTGATTTACATTTTTCTCAAAATTATTTTTTAATAACCGTGGTAAAGATATATGTACTTCCAATTAGTATGTTAATTGAGCAGCACTATGTGCATGGCACTATTTTGGACCCTGAATTATGAAAGCCAGATAGTATACTGCATTGGATTCATTTCTATACAAAATAAGTACATTTATTCATTAAAATAAAAGGCTATCTGTGGTATAAGCTAGAAAGGTGGTATTAGTTGTCTCTTACATTTTCTTCAGGAAAAATATAATTCTGCCAGCTAAAAAAGCCAGACGAGGGGACTCGTATACATCAAATGCCAATGGTAGTCCAGATATGTGCATTTTCTCATTTAACATAAAAACGTTTTGAAAGAAATGATAGATGTTAGACCTACTTTATTAACAGGAATTTTTCAAGACAATTTATTGGTCAAATCTACATCACTAATAATGGGATATACGGCACTGCACAACACTTTAGTCTTACTTAATAGGTCAAATTCTATCACCTATTTCAGGTTATAGAAGTTATTATTTGAACTGAGTTTGAAACAAAGGTGAAAATTGAAGGAGGAGAGTGGTAGAGAATTTTATGTTCAGGAAGGGCATGAGCAAGTCTGAAGGCAGGAAATTTTAGGGATGATGTGGATAATAATAGATGTTTTCCTCTTCTTAGTTATAAAATGTGTTAAGAAAAGTGGGATGAAACATCTTTGAAAAAGGAATTTGTCCCTAAATCATAAATATCCTAGGATATTGGGATAGATGATGAACTTTATTCTAGATGTAATTGGAACGTCTTGAGGTTTTCTGAATAGATAAAAGGAAATATGTGAATTGCACTCAGTACAGAGGAAGAAATGGAGATAGGTAAATTCTGAAAGAGATGATTAGGACATGAACGAGAGTAATAGGAATAGGGTAGCACGGAGGAACAAATGAGAAAGGAAAAGGTTTTCAAATAGAGAAAAACACATATTATTTAACCTTGGTCAGATATTATAGAAAATTAAAATTAAGAATTAATAAGCAAATTGTTGGAAACATTAACTCTAAATTACTAGGAATAAAAAAGAAGAAAATGTCTTTAAAAGATATGAAACATTTAATAAAACTATAAACAAAAAATATTGAAAGCTAGTTGATTACTGTCAGGAACAAAAGCAAATATAAGGAAGTATCAAAAATATTAGTAGCCAAACTTCTTAATAGAAAAAGACTGAATAAATTTAAAAATGATGTTCTGTTTATAGAGGAGATATATATATATTTATATATATACACATAAGTTTTGAACATTTCAAATAAAAACTTCCAAAGATACATTTTAATAGGTAGTGGCCATCTGTATTTCTAGTTTTGAATATCATGTTAACTACCAACATAAGACAATGACAAATATTTCCTCAAAAAACTGATTTTCAACCATTGTCAACTATTGATTAAGAACAAATGAAACAGCTGAAAAATTAACCCTAAATGAAATCAAATAATATATTTGAACAGTAAAAAAAGATGAAGATAGCTACAAATCAATTTAATTATTATTCTTTTCCCAATAAAGTTATTTATATCAGCATAATGTTGTAAACGAAGTACTGAATATGGGATCAGGAAACTTCACTCTAATCTTAGCTTTGGCTTTAATTAGCGGGTTATAATGATCATGCCAATTTCTCCACAATTTGCTATCTTTGTAAAACTTTCAGGAGTTGAAGTAAGAGGGCTAAATATCAATATACATTCAGTAACAGGAAATTAAATTATGTTTAAAAATTTCCAACTAATTATTAAGGCTAAAGAGAATACGTACATACATACAATTTAGAAAGCATTAATTTTATTTCCCATGATACCCCAATTTGGTTGTCAAAATAACAGTTTTCCTATAATAGTCTATTCATTCTTACTGATGCATGTAACTAGTTTTGGGTTTATTTTCCTGCCTGTTACATCCCTACAGTTTAACCATGATGATCGATTTGACAACAGATCATTTACATTCTCTGCTGTATGTTATTCAACTAATAAAAACACCATAGTTGATCCATTAGTAAAGTGAAATGCTGCATAGATAAGTGAATTGCTTCCCATTTTGACATTATACAGGGTGCTGCATCGATCATGAGTGTCTATATCTTCTGAACAACTTGCAATAATTTCTTTGAGTATGTAGCTACCTATTGGATTGTAAAGTATGACACTTTTTTGGCTTTACTAGGGAATGCCAACCAATTTTCCACAATATTTCTGCCAATTTTCAACACTACTAGGATAGAATGATCATTTCTTTGTGCCACATCCTTGAATTTGTAAGACTTTATGGCCAGGAGAGTGAATAAATGGTATATCATTACTGTGCTATTAATTAACAGTTTCTTAACTTGTAATAAAATCGAAAACTTTTCTTGGCAAACTGCTTGAGTAAGCAAGTAGTTTGAATTACACGCTGTTAGTTTGCTCATTTTTTAATGCTATCTTTCTTTGTTATTTATAAGATAAACACACAGACAAACAGACACACACATATACACAATCTATTTCGGACTTCTTTAATGTTTTCCTGTAATATTATTTTTATCCAGAAAGATATTGTATATATTTTGTTAGATTAAATCCTCAATACTGAGAAAAACAACGGTCGCTAGCATACTGCATTTTTAAAAATTATGTTCTCTGTTTTTTTGGTTGATAGAAATGTAACTAAACTTCTATGTTAAATTTGTGTCCAAACCTTTGCCAAACTCTCTAATACTAATTACTTACCTATATATTCATGTAGATTTATAGCTACATTATTATACCATGTGGAAACAATGACAGTTTGATTTTTACTAATATTCTAATACTGAGTAAGTGCATTCCAGCAATTAAACCTAACTTGACTACGATGTATTATTATTTTTTAATAAGTTGCTGTTTGGTAGATAATATTTTGCTTGAGATTTTTGCATTTGTGTTTATGATTGAGCTTTATCTATAGTGCTTTTGTCTTAACGTTTTTGACTGATTTTGATACCAATATTATGCTAGTCTCATAAAATAAGCTGATAATTGTGCTCTTTTTAGTCTTGACAATTTGTATGATATCATTATTTATTTTTACAATGTTTTTGGAACACCCTGATAAAATTATTTGTGGGTGATTTTTATTTGTGGAAAGATTTCTAAACTACTGATTCAATTACTCTAATTGTTATCTCCATCAAGTTTCATATTTCTTCCTCAGTTAATTTTGTTAATGGAATTGTCTATTTCATCTAAGTTTCAAAGTGCACTGACATCAGGTTAGTAAAATTTCCTGATATTTATCTCTGCAGCATCTGGCATTAAGCACCTTTTTCATTCTTTATGTAGCTTATTTGTACCATTACCTATTTTCCTTTAATGAACCCTGCCAGAGGATCATTCAGATTATTTTATTCTACATCTAGGAATAACTTTGGAAAATATGATTTTAATTATAAATTTTTATAATTTATTAATTTCTACACTTTTTTCTTTTGTTTTCCCAGTGTTTATTCATTACTTTTCAGCTTTTTAAAATAGTAATCCTCAATACAAGGAATCCCACGAAATTCCTTTTAACATTACCTTACCTGCATCTGACAAGTATCGATATAGGGTGCTTTTTCTATTGACAGCTCTCTAATTTTCATTATGATTTTAATAATGATTAATCGGTTTAAGTTCAATAACTTATTTCCTAATTTATTTTGTATAATAGTGGAAATATGTTTTACTCTCTTTTATTATTAAATCAGCCTAATTATGCTGTTGTCAGGTAACATTGTCTGATGGTCATGAAATTTAGTTTCATTTCATTTACTTTTTAATAAAAATAATATTTTTATATTTTATATGTACAGATAAAATTATTTGTTTACCGTGTACAAAATGATATTCTGAAATATATATACATTGTGGAATAATTAAATCTACCTAATTAACATGTGCATTATATCAAATAGTTACCTTTTTAGTGAGAACACTTCACATCCACTATTAGCATATTTCAAGAATACAATATATTATTAAGTATAGTCACCATGCTGTATAGTAGATCTCTTGAATTTATTTTTCCTATCTAAATGAAATTTTTTATTGTTTAACCAATATCTCCCCAATCCCCCTCTCCAACTACCTGACCCCTGATTACCATCATTACGCTCTATACTTATATGTTATGGCAATTTCAGCTCCCCCACATATGAGTGAGATTATGTGGTATTTGTCTTTCTGTGCCTGAACTTCTTTCATTTAACAGAATGTCTTCTAGGTTCTTCCATGTTGTTGCATGTGATGGAATTTCTCTCTTTTTTTGTGGCTGAACCGTATTCCATTGTGTATATATACCGCATTTTAACTATTCATCTTTGATGAATGCTTAGGTTGATTCCATATCTTGGCCAATGTGAAAAATGATACAATGAACACATGAGTGCAGATATGTCTTCAAAGTACTTATTTTATTTCCTTTATATATACACCCTGCAGAGGGATTGCTGGATCATATGATATTTCTATTCTTAAGTTTTTGAGAAACTTGCATACTGTTTTCCGTAATGACTGTGCTAATTTACATCCCCAGCAGTGCACAAGAACTCCTCTATGTCCACATCCCCACTGACACTTGTTATGTTTTGTCTTTTTCATAACAACTGTTCTAGCAGGTATGAGATGATGCTTCATTGTGGTTTTAATTGAATTTTCCCTGATGATTAGTGATGCTTATTTTAAATCAGATTTTATTTGTGGGTTTTTTTTTTTTCTATTTGGGTTGAATTTCTTACCTGTTTTAAATATTAACTCCTTATTGGCTGTATTGTTTGCCAATATTTTCTCCCATTCTGTAGGTTGGTTCTTCACTCCGTTGATTGTTTTCTTTGCTGTGCAGAAGCTTTTTTAGTTTGATGTAATCCCAGATATCTGGTTTTGCTTTTGTTGCCTGTGATTTTGAAGTCATATCCAAAAACTCATTGGCCAGGCTAATGTCATGGGGCTTTTCCCCTATGTTTTCCTCTAGGTAGTTTTATAGTTTTATGTCTTATATTTAAGTCCTTAATCCATTTCGAGTTGATTCTTTCATAGGGTGTGAGATAAGGGTCTAATTTCACTCTTATATGTGGATATTCAGTTTTCTCAACACTGTTTATTGAAAAGACTGTACTTTCTCCCATTGTATGTTCCTGTTGCCTTTGTCGAAAATCAGTTGACTTGTCAACGCATGCTTTATTTCTGGGCTCTGTGTTCTGTTCCATTGGTCTACGTATCTGGTTTTTGACAGTAGCATGCTGTTAGATTACTCTAGCTTTATAGTATATTTTGAAGTCAGGTAGTGTGATGTTTCCAGGTTTCTTTATTTCCAGATTGCTTTGGCTTTCTGACGTTTTGTGTAGTTCTATATGAATTTATTATTGATCTTTCTATCTCTATTTGTGTGAATAATGTCACTAGTATTTTGAAACAAATTGCACTGACTCTTTAGATTGCTTTGAGTAGTATGGACATTATAATAATACTCATTTTTCTAATCGATGAACACGTGATATCTTTCCACTTGCTTGTGTTTTCTTCAGTTTCTTTTGTCACTTAACTTTGATTGCAAAAATAAAACTTCTCTATACTTTTTACTCAGTCTTACCTTCATATTTTGAATTTTTGATGTCACAATTTGCATCTTTGGATCATTGCACATGTCTTAATAAATTACTGTAACTATCATTATTATCTTAAATATGACTCTTTACTTTTTTTTTTTTAATCAACTTTCATTTTAGATTCAGGAGGTACATGTGCAGGTTTGTTACCTGGGTATTGTGAGATGCTGAGTTTTGGGGTATGAATAATCCCACCACCAAAGCAGGTTAACTTTTCATCCCTTACCCACCTCCCTCTCTCCCCATCAAGTAGTTCCCAGTGTCTAGTCTATTTTTGCCATCTTTATGTCCATAACTACCCAGTGTTTGGCTCCCACTTATAAGTGAGAACACATGGTAATTGCTTTTCTGCTTCTGCATTAATTCACTTAGGATAACGACCTCCAACTGCATTCATGTTGCTATAAAGAAATTAATTTCCTTTATATATGGCTTCATAGTATTCCATTATATATATAATACATATATATTATATATATGAATATATATATCATTTTCTTTATCCAGTCCACTGTTGATGGGCACTTAGTTGGTTCCATGTCTTTGCTATTATGAATAGTGCTGTGATGAGCATTCAAGTGCATGTGTCTTTCTGCTAGAATAATTTGTTTTCTTTTTGATATATACCCAGTAATGGGATTGCTGGGTCAAATGGTAGTTCTGTTTTAAGTCCTTTGAGAAATCTCCAAACTGCTTCCCACAGTGGCTGAACTAATTTACATTCCCACCAACAATGTGGAAGTGTTTCATTTTCTCTACAGTCTCACCAAGATCTGTTGTTTCTTGAATTTTTAATAATAGCCATTTCATCTGGTGTGAGATGGTATCTTACTGTGCTTTTGATTTGCATTTTTCTGATGACAACTGATGTGAAGAATTTTTTCATATGTTTATTGGCTGCTTGTATGTCTTCTTTTGACAAGTGTCTGTACATGTTTTTTGCCCATTTATTAATGTGGTAGTTTATTTTTTGCTTGTTGAATTACTTAGATTTCTTATAGATTCTCGATATTAGGCCTATATTGGATGCATATTTGTGAGTATTTTTCCCATTCAGTATATTGCTTAATTCCCATGACTCAAATATTTGCTTTTCTGATGTTATCACATGCATCCAGCAAGCTTTCTTCATTCATTTTCTCTTTTTTTCTCCTTATATTTTTAAATAATCTGTCTTCAAATTTACAGATTCTTCTGCTTGATCAATTCTGCTATTCATGGTCTCTATTGAGTTTTTTAAAATTTTGTTTAATGTATTTTTTCAGGATTTCTGCTTAATTTTTAAATGTATTTTAATCTCTTTATTAACTATTTTTGTTCTGATCACTTATTGGTTCATTTATTTGAATTCTTTATCCATATTTCTTTAAAATTCCCTGAGCTTCCTTAAAACAGTTATTTATTTTGAATTTTTTGTCTGGCACTTTTTACATCTCAATTTATTTAGAATTAGAGTCTCTGACACCTTATTTTGCTCATTTGATTATGTCATGTTTTCTTAGTTGTTCTTGACCCCATGGTTGTGCACTGATGACTGCTTATTTGAAGCAGCAGGCATTTATTTCAATATTTCCAGACTGGCTTTATCTGGAAAATTCTTGTGACAGGTGTGGCAAAAGGCAGGCAGAAGTCCAGAGCAGATGTGAGTGACGTGGTGCTGCCAGAAGTCTGGGACCTGCTACAGCACACAAGATGCTGGAGCAGACCATAAGCTACGGGATATCACAGCTGACATGGTACTGGGGCCCACTTGAATTCAAGGGTTGCTAAGGCTTATCTGGTCTTGAGAGCTATCCAGAGCTCAGATTGTGATGTTAGCTTAAAGGCATTATATGCCAGAAATTGATTTTGCCATGCAAGTCTGAAGCCTGGGACTGTGTGGTTCTGCCTTATGTTGAGGAATATCTAATGATTCAGGTCATGGGTAACAACCTGGAAGATGGGGTTATGGGGCTCTTCTCAGTGGTGAGTTTTATTGTGGTGGGCCCAATGTTGAGGTCCAAGACAAAGTCCTATGCTCACTTCACTGTCTTTCCTCAAGTGCATGGCGTATCTCTCCTGACTGTGCTGCCTGGGGTTTGGGGAAGTGTGGTGTGGGTTATGTAAAACTGACTTTTAAAACATATTTTCTTATAATTGTACTATAACCAAGTACTGTGGCCTTTCACCTGATTTTCTTTGTGAAGGTGTTTTCATGCGTAAATAGTTGTTCAAATTGATGTTTCTGTGTGGAGACCATTGCTGGATTCTGCCATCTTGCTGTGCCCCTTCCAGTCTTGAAATTTGGTAAGACAAGCTAGATGTTACAAATCCCATCTTCAGGAAGCTCTCAGAGATCTGGAAAAGAATGAATATTCTCAAATATTTGCGTAATGCAATAATATTTTATGTATGTTCTGTGTATACATTTTGCTTATATTTCTTCAGTTTTTTTTTAATGTTTATTATAACTTTTCCTCTGCTTACATATGTATAATCTGTTCTTTGTTTTCTAAATTTCCAGTAGGTAAATTCAGATAATGATTTCTGACATTTTTCTTCTATTTGCATTTAATGTGTAAATTTCCCTCTATGAAATGTTTTAGATAGATTGCACAAATTTTCATTTATGTGTTCATTTTTACGTACTTCCAAATACTTTTTAATTTTCCTTTTAATGTTTTCTTTAAAGTATCAGTTACTTAAAAGTATATTTTCTAGCTTCTAAATACTGAGACTTTTTAAACTAAAAACTTTAAAAAGTCTCAATATTTAGAACTCCATGGAACAAAACACTTTGATTTTGTTAATTTAATTATATTTGGGGCATAAAATATTTTTCATATGTTTTGAATTATTAAGAATTATTTTATGACAAAGGATACTATATACCTTGTTAAATATTCTATTTTCACTTTATACAAATGTGCATTCTGCTATTTTGGGGTGGATTGCTCTATAAGTATCAATTAGGTCACTTAGGTCAAACCTTATGTATTATTACTGACTTTCTAACTAGTTATTCTATCCACTATTGAGAGAGACGTATTGAAATCTTATATAATTGTCACTTTGTCTATTTTTCTTTTAGTTCCATAACATTCACTTCATTTATTTTGAGACATTCTTATAAGTTGAATACACCTTCAGGGCTGTTGTTCTATTAATGAATTGAGCCTTGAGGTAGTTATCTACTGCTACATAACAAATTACTTTAGAATTTAGAAGCTTAATACATTAACATATATTATCCCATAATTGTGTGAGTCAGATATCTAGTGTCACTTAGTTGGATGCCTCTGCCTCAAGGTCTTTCATAATTTTTAGTGAAACATTAATACAACTGTGGCAGTAGTCTCATCTGAAGATTGACTGTGGCTAGGAATCCACTCCCAAGTTTATTATATGGTTGTTGACAAGTCTTGGCCTCTCACTATATAAACCTTTCCACAAGAGTACCCCATAATATAGCAACTTATTTTCTGAATGATGAATAATCAAGGACCTGAACCAGAAACAACTCTTTTAAAACGCTAATCACAAAAACCAAATCATATCTCTGTCATGTTCTATTTTATAGAAACAAGTCAGTAAATCCAGCCTACTCTCAGGTTAGGTAACTACAAAAAGGCATACATACAGGTGGTAGGGATGATTGGAAGTCATCTCAGTGGCTGCCAACCTTAATCTTTAATTTGAACCCAACATCAAAACATATTTCAGGGAAGAAAATAGCTAGCAATCATTGTCTCATTTCAGAAGGTCTCTTTCTTCTCCAAAATTTGAATTCATCTCATCTTTGTGGCTTCTCCAAATTTATGATGTCTTCAAAATATTATTTTGTAATATGTCTATATTTTCTAATTTGCACTGAGAGCATTAGTCTACCATTACTTGCTGCTTGCTAGCTAGAAGTAAAATGTTTTATTTTAATTAATATGTTCTTTATTTATAAAAGTTTGATTCATCTCCATTTCACAACTCTTTGTTCATTTTTATAGCCTTTTTTCTTCTATTGCATTTTCATTTTTCTTTAAATGTATTCTGAAAACTCTACTGATGATATTTTCTAAATTCTACCAATGATATTTTCTGAAAGTGTTGGGGTAAATAGCACTTCACCCTATCTGCAAAAAAAGTTTAAAATCCTAAGAGATTAAATATAAAATGAAAGCAGGAATCCATAAAGGTGTGTAAACTCTAAAATTGACTTTTTCTTAAAAACAGAATCCCATTTTATATTTTAATAACTTACACTCTACTGTATCAGTTGTAGGTAGAAAATATCATTAAGAGAAGAGTATGTGAAAGTGAATTGGATGAGAGGGGAAATGATTTTTTTCCAATTATAGGCCATGTATGCAGGACACAGGACACATAGTATCTTTTGTATGCCATATATTCTTTTTTTTTTTTTTTTGAGACGGAGTCTCGCTCTATCGCCGAGGCTGGAGTGCAGTGGCCGGATCTCAGCTCACTGCAAGCTCCGCCTCCCGGGTTTATGCCGTTCTCCTGCCTCAGCCTCCCGAGTAGCTGGGACTACAGGCGCCCGCCACCTCGCCTGGCTAGTTTTTTGTATTTTTTAGTAGAGACGGGGTTTCACGGTGTTAGCCAGGATGGTCTCGATCTCCTGACCTCGTGATCCACCCGTCTCGGCCTCCCAAAGTGCTGGGATTACAGGCTTGAGCCGCCGCGCCCGGCCTGTATGCCATATATTCTTAATGAGAATATTCTCATCCTCCACGGAGGGAAACATGTTGATTTTGTAATACAGACCCTTTAATGTAGCCTCTACCTACATATTCCATTTTTCTAGTTTTCAGTTCCTCTATTGAACTTAATGTCATAATATTAATACTTATATTTTCTACATGCTAGTCCGTATCTTATACCTTTTGTGTTCCTTCACCTTGTTACTTCCCCCTTCCTATTTCTCATGGATAATTCATACTATGTACGTATTTTCTTAACGTATATTGCAACTTCCCTCTAGTATGCCTTCTTGAGTTACAGAAGCTAGAAAGTTAAAATGAGATTTTTCTAACTCCTTTGACTTTCGTGTAAGTCTAGTAGTCATGCAAATCTTGAGTTTAGAACAGAATCAACCAGAGAGAACAAGAGCAGCAAATTATGAAACGTGAAATTTTTTAATAATATAAAGGCATTATCAGCTTCCTAATTCAGGCAGCTTACAGCTTAGAGTAGAAAAAAATGACTCTAAAGTAAATATCTGTAGTGATAATTACTCAGATCCACAGGTGACTTCCTGATAATGACAGGTGTAGCAACTTCATTGTCAACCCAGTTCTATAATGCTTTAGAAAATTTTTCTGGAAGCACAGACTAGAATCCATTTCATCAGCAGTCTTAATGATTAAATTTAATTTAATGGTTCATTATGAATCTCTTTCTTTTTAAACAATCTAGAGAGGATTGCATTCTTTGCATAAGAACCCTGATTGACATACTCATGCTTTAGAATTTGGGTCTGGTGATATCTCATTCAATATTTTAACAATTTATTTGATTACCTTTTATGAAATTCCTCCACAGAAGTACTTACAAAACGTTTTAACACTATTACTTCTATCTTGCTGAATTACTGAATTACTATATTTACTATTTTGCTTTAATTTGAAGATGATTTGCTAAGTGTTTTATATTACATTTTGCTCTTAAGGTTAAACTGACATCACGTCTTTTAAAATGTTTTCCCCATTTGAGGATAAACCCTTTGAAAGCACAGTCCATTTTAAATCTATATTAGGAAAACAGTTTATAATAAACACTCTGACTCTAGCGATGGTGTAAGGTCCTAGTCCACAAGCATTGTTTTTAATGCTGCCTCTTTTCCATCCATTACACTTAGTTCAGTGACTATTAGTGTTTCATAAAACACTATCCATTTATCTCTTCATTCCTCAAATTTACTTTTTAATTCAAATATATATTCAAACTTATTGGAAAAAGTATTTGAAATAACCATTTTATAGAGTAATGTGTGTCCCCATATTTACAGTAAATTCCTGACTTAATATTTGTCATTACATTGATAAAAAATCCACTAATCTAAATTATGATTATTGATGAATTATTTGATTCAAGCGTGTTACAAACCCCATGTGGTAAGCTACAACATTTGCATTTCACTGTTGAGGAAATTGGAGCTTCTAGAGCCTATGTAATTTTAAGTCAATACAATAAGAACTGAAGAGATAATTTGAAAATAAGAGTGATTTCAAAATCAGCAGTATTAATAAATGTCAAAACTTCTTGTACACACAGATATCTAGAATTTCTGGTGAGAGATCTTAAAGCCTGCCAAAGAGGAAGGGGAACTAAAATAGGTGGTTAATCACTAGTTCCTATCCTTTGACTCAAACTACTATATTTTTATCTATTTTATATATTGGGTTTTGACAAATAATGTGTCTTTGACCAAACTTTTGTCAGGCTCCTCTGAGTCCTCTTATCAACTAGGCCTCAACTCCTGGACTTCCTTGCCTATGTTTGCATTGCTGAATTTTAGAAAAAAAAAAAAATCTGCAAAATTAGTTTAGTGAATATTCTGCACCCTTAATACCTGATCTTCATCCCTCATCCTTGGTATCTGATCATCCTGATCTGCCTTCAGCAATAGTACCATCAGGGGAGGTTCACTGCAACTCCTCTATCCGTATCCATTGCCTACTTATGCCTGAGGTTTCCTGTTAGTAATTTTCTATCCACCAACCACTAGCATGCTTCTTTGGCTATAAATCCCCACCTGTCCATGCTGCATTTGAAATGTAGCCAAATTCTATGCTGGTCTATTTTCTTCTATTACCATAATTTCTGAATAAAATCTGTCTTTACCACTTTAACTACTGTCAGATTCCAGTTTTCTTTAACAATCCCCACTTAAGATTTCCTAGGAGAAATGCACCATGTAGCTAAAGCTTCGAATCTATTGATGTTTGGTACATATGCAATATTTCTTAACATGAAGTCTAAAAATAATTAAGTTTTGTATATTAAGTGCTTGCAATGTTTGTAGCTTTAATTATTGATTTTAGAGTCAATCATCTTGATTTTTTAAAATAACCTAATTATAAGTAATTGAGATTCAAAAAGCCTTGTGTTACCTTACATTCTTTCCATGTGGAAAATGCTTTTAAGATAGTTCTTAGGGGATATGGACAGACAACCAGGTGTAAGAAGCACTCCACTTGCAAATCAAGCTTTGCAGTTGGGGTTATTAACATAATAGAAAGCAGAGCTCTGAACATCTGCTTGTTAAATGGTAGACTTCATTGCTGATTTCCTTGGAAAATACCTTTTAAAAATGACTGCTATTTGTATGGCTTTGCTGCTATGTGGTAAACATATTACCAAAAATTGTATAAGCCATTAGAAGCCATAACATGGTATTACTGAATTACTATATTGACTATGGTGCTTTAATTTGAAGATTATTTACTTAGTGTTTTATATGACATTTTGCTCTTAAGATAATCAAATATAAATAATTATAAACTACCTAACTAGAGAAATAATAACTTATCCATAAGCCTTTTATTTAAGATTATAATTGATTTGGTGTAGTTTTATGTTAACCCAGAAAGCCTGAGACTGATTGCCTATTGATGATTTCTTTGCAGTATGTGCATTCTCAGTGAAAAAAATCTGTAAGAGAAAACTGGGGCAAGTGGAAATGCTCTAATCTTATCAGAATTTGTTCAGGGATCTTAACTTAGTTGCATAAGCCTAGAAGTGTCATAAAATGGTAAATTGGTCTAGCATTTCCACATGCTGAAGAGATTTTAAAATGGCTGACTACTACTCAGAAGAACAACAACAAAAACACTCCACATGCACCACTGAAAAATTATTTGATTCTTAATTGCTCTCAACCAACCCACACCAAGCAAATGATTTTCCAGTGTTTGTCACACTGGATAGAGTCAATGGCTCTAAAATATTGCTGTTGCTAATTGCATCTCTGTCTACTTTAACACAGCTGAAGTCATTTCATCACGTTCTAAACTGGCACAGAGACAAGTAAAAAAAGAAAAATCAGAATCTTTTGGATAGGGTTCTATTCGTTGGGACCTTATGTTGCTAACACTAATTTAAAGCTAATATGGTAGATCTTCAATTTAAAGTTAAATTTGGAGGATAAACCAGGGATTCAAATTATCTTTGTCTGGCCAGTAGTTATCCTACAGCAATGCCAGAATTGCAATCTCTGCATCTGTGAGACTTGCAAAGATTTAATGGATTAAAAAATCATTTGCTTTTTGATATATCATAATATATTAGATTCCACTGAGATTTGAATAGAATTCCATTGGAACTATGTTCCTTTGGAAAGTAGCATGATATGTCCTATTTTAGCTATACCCGCATATATTATCTCATTTAATACAATGGTCAGTATCTATACACTTACTTTGCAGATGAAGAAAATATACATGATACATTAAGATGAATATCTTATGTATCCCAAACACCAAAAACAAGCAAACACGCTTTAATGAGCTTCATGAAATTTGGAATTAAGACTACTTTGTTTGGTTTCACAGAAGATCCTAATCTCTGCTTGTTCCCGTATTCTTCCTGAGTTTTTTTATTGTAAATATAAGCATGGGACAATGGTTAGAATGAAGGTTCTGGAATCAGCCCATCTGGGTTCAAATCCTTGCTTTAGTACGTACGAGAAATATGACTTTGATCGAGACTTTGATACAGTCAGGTAACTGTTTAAGCCTAAATTTCTTTGTGAAATGGAGAAAACAATAACTCCTACCAAGTTATGGTAGTTAGGAAAACTCATGAGTTAATAGAATTCAAACAAATAAAGCACTTAGATCTAAGTTAGCATTGGAAGTAACTGACAACCTAATTGATTTTTTGCTCAATAATTCAAAGACAGGCAATGTTGTTATCCAAGAACCTTTGTCTAGCTTTGCCATTCTTTGCATGTGACTTCTGTTATTGTCATTCTAACATGAACACCGATATCATTATGTATGTCTATATACAGGAAGAAGAGAGGAAGCCAAGTAACACAAGGAAATCCCTATAGGGGGCTAAAGTTTATATCTCATGACCATAAACAGATTTAAATATCTATCCTAGTTATAGAGAGACTGAGCAATAAATATTTTAGTTCTATAGATCCTACTGGGGAGAAAGGAAAAGGAGTATGTGATGTTCAGACTAAATGTTGAATAAGTCAATCAAAAAATAGCTATAGGAACATAGTAAGAATGGTAAATGTTAGTAAATAGAGTCTTGTCCTCTCCTTGCAGAACTCTATGCCTTAGATTACTAAACTTACTCATCAGCACTTAGTGCAGGGTTTATTTTAATTTTTGGTTCAGTTCGCTAGCTCAGTCTTTCCTAATCCCAATCCAAATTTCTAATGGAATAATGTCACAATTCTTTGGTGGTCAAACATCTATTCCTAAACTGGCTCTTCAGTCTAGTTTCTAGAATATAGCTCTAATACTATTTTAAGTCAGTCACGTATGCTGGGATTTGTGCTGGTTGGAGTGAGAAGATACCTGTACATGTGCAGAACATGCAGGTTTGTTACATAGGTATACACATGCCATGGTGGTTTGCTACACCCATCAATCTGTCATCTACATTAAGTTTTCTCCTAATCCTATCCCTCCCCTAGTCCCCCCAATCCCTGACAGGCCCCAGTGTGTGATATCCATCACAGCCCTCAGACCTGTGTCCATGAGTTCTCATTGCTAAACTCTCACTGTTATGAGTGAGAACATGCGGTGTTTGGTTTTCTGTTGTTTTGTTAGTTTGCTGAGAATGATGGTTTCCAGCTTCATCCATGTCCTTGCAAAGGACATGAACTCATCCTTTTTTGTGGCAGCATAGTATTCCATGGTGTATATGTGCCACATTTTCTTTATCCAGTCTGTCATTGATGGGCATTTGAGTTGGTTCCCAGTTTTTGCTGTTGTGAACAGTGCCATAATAAACATATGTGTGCAAGTTTATCTTGCCAGGTACAGCACAAAAGTGATTTGATAATGGGCCATTAGAGTGTTTTTTGATGTTATTATTTCTAAAATATCATCATAAAACATTTTCTCAGATTCTCATAGATAGACTGTTACTTATGTTTGGCAAAGAATATTACTACAAGTTTATTGTGCCTATATATTCTTGAAATATTACCTATAGATTTAGTTGATGAAAAACATTTTATTTTCATTAGAGTCCTGTCTAAAAGTCTGTGTTTTTTCAACAACAAATAATTCATGTATCCAAAACACTATTATTAGCAATTAGTAGTATTGGAGAAATGTGACTATATATCTTAAAATATATTCTAATATATAGAAGAATATTTCTATTTTATTTTATTAGTCTTATAATCATGAAAGAATCAATATCACTCTCATATCCAATATATGTCATTTTCTTAAGTAGTTAATAAAATATAATTTTGCTAATCTTTATTAATTCCAATATCCCAGATGTCATGTCAAATGATGTATATACCTTAACACATTTAATCCTCCTAGCAGCTCTATATATATACTTCAAATTATTATACCCACTTTACTGATATAATTAATCTAAGGCAAGATATCTAGAAAATAATGAATCCAGATTTAAATTCAGAGGGCCTAGCTTCAGATCTGTCACTCTAAACTGCTGTGTGCTATAGAGATGTGTTCCTTTCAATTTAAATGTTTGCACATTTGTCAATGTCACTGGTGATAATATAAAGTAAGTTCCAAATCTTGTCTGATTCCACCATTTTGTTGCAAGGCCTTTGAGAAAGAAATTGTGTTGCATCCATGCTTCATGATGTTTAGTCAAGGATTTGACAGATGATTTCTCTTGTTAAACATTGTTTTCTTTAATTTGTAGCAGCCATATAAAAGGAAAGACAGCTTAGATAATAAGGATAAAAGTGGAAATATTTATTGATAAAAATGTATCATGGAACAAACTTTTAGAAATATTTCTATTTGTCTACTTTCCTACTATCAACAAAAATTATAAGATGACAATAATGTTTTAGGATATTTGAATTTAATAATGATTAGAAGCAGATTTTTTTTGTGTGTATGTGTGTGTGTTGGCAAAGGTAAGGGGTAGATAAGAGGTGTGTGGTGTTTAATGTAACATAATTTATTTATAAATATGAAATAAGGGTAACAAAAATTAATAGTAACAATGGGAAGCCAGAAAGGCAGTCATTAATGATGTTAGGTAAGTCAGTCACTAGGCTGCAGAAACAAGCAGAGCTGTGGTTCATAGTAAGTGTGACTGACTCCATTTAATTAACTACATAACATCTACTTTCTTATTCTTTCTCACTAATAGACCCAATTCTGTTTGATGCTCAGTTATACTCAGTTAGAAACATGGCATGTGGACACAACAAAATTGAAGTTCTGTTAGATAAGAGAAAATATAGAATATTTATTGAATAGTTAATAATTTCTGACGAAAGAGCATAAAACACAGTAATTTGTGCATCATTAAGGTACTGAAGCACTGTGAAAAGAAGTTCGAATCTGGGTCTACGATCTCAGGTAAATGGTGTTTTTGTGTTGGGAAAAAAGGAGGAGCAGATGTAAAATAACTGAGGCTATGTAATAATCTTGAGTGACTGAATTCAAAGAAAACATATAGGTACAGGGATGTACTTGAACTCATAATGGCTTTGACTTGAAAAAAAATGCAGATGCCTTAACTCTGTCCAACAAAATAGTCTAGAAACAAGGACTAGCCAATAATAGTAAGTATCCATGGTGTCTAGATTGTGGTGTTTAAATTTAATTTTCTACAAAACAAAAACAACAAAAGTCGAAGATACTGGAAGAAATATCTGATTCTAAATCTGGGGCAGAAAATATACAAGATAATTCTGGAATGAATTGTCTTACAAGAAATCAGGCTATCAAAGATTCCTGAGGATGTTTTCAAAGGATTCAGCAGCTAGCTAAAGAGACTTCTATTGGCCAAAGGAGGTACAGATGCATAACTTAAAAATGGAATAGGCAGAGGACAGAGGAATTTGAAGGCAGTATGGTACTATGTTGATAGAAACAAATCATTGCAACACCAAGAGTGAATGCTAATGAAAACTGTGAATTTTAGGTGACAGGGATGTGTTAATATAGGTTCCTCCACTGTAACTAATCACCACTTGGTGGGGCTGTAGGTAATGGGAGAGGCTGGGCATGTGTGGGAGTAGGGGGTGCATGGGAAATCTCTGTACCTTCCTCTCTATTTGGCACTGGGTCTAAAACGACTCTTAAAAAAAAAGCCCAAAACACTGTAATAACTTTCATACTAAATGAAACAAGTTGCTAAAATACTAAATAAAAGCCAATATAAAAATTTAAAAAAAAAACCTCTTGGTGATTTTCAAGATATTCTAAGTCACAGATTGGAAACTATGACCTGTGAGTCTAATCCGTATAACTTTCTGATTCTGTAAATAAAACTTTATTGGAACACAGTACACCAACTTGTTTACATTATTTTCTGTGGTTGCATTCTGGTTATATCAGTAGAGTTGAGCAGCTGTGACAGAGGCTGTATGGCTTACAAAGCCTAAAAGATTTACAATTGGCTCTTTGCAAGTGATAGGGGTTCGGGACATACTACCTGAACTCAAAATATAGCATCTTGGCATTTGAGAAAACAGCAGAAGTAAAAGATCACCTTTCCCTGCCCTTGTCGTCTAAGTCAGATCTTCAGACCATGTGAGAAGTGCCCACCCTATACCCAATGAAAGGAACATCCTTATCTCTGAAGACCCAGGGATACAGAAGGATATGAACCAAAAAAGCCCTGCTAAGTTCTCAGAGCTTTTATCATTAGATTGTACCTCTTTTGTCCAATCATACATCTCTGCATCTACCCACTTCTTCATAAAACTTAGTATAGAAACACACAGGTTTATCTGTTTCTTTAGGTCTTCATTTCCTTATTAAGACACTGTCTCACATAAAACTTCTGTTAAATACTTTCTATGCTTTTCTCTTGTTAATCTCTCTTGTGCTATAAAGGCCTCAGCCATGAACATAAGATGGGAATAAAGTGTTTCTTTTTCCCTACACACACACACACAAAAAAGCTTGCTGATCTCTTTTCTAAGTAGTCAATTCATTATTTTGAAAAATAATTAATAAGAATGTAGCATTTTTACTCTCTCTCCCTTCATAAATAATACCTCAAATTTTCCAAATGCTGGGAAAAGGATATTTTCTTTATAGACGTATTCTAGCTTATACACAAAAATATAATAAGAAAATTAGAGTATCACAGTTTTTCTACTTCTGATGAAAGAATGCATCTAGTGATATAATTGATCAGCAAGGCTAATACCATAGAAAAAGTCACCCAGACATCATGTGCCTTCTGACAGAACTTAAAAAGCAGACTACGATGTAGTCTTGCAAAATATCAGTCCTCGATATGACCAATACTGTAGATCTAACTACTAATTTACAAGAAAAACCTGTCACAGAAGTAACATATGAAACCATGCCAAGTTGATTTAATCAATAATTTCAATCTGAGGGAAACTGAAGGAAAAGGCACTAGTTTTTAAAACAACTAAGATGAAAAAATAAAAAAGAGAGTGAGAGTGAAGGAATACTAAAGAACTGTTAAATTGTTAGGTGAAACCATGCAACTATGGCTATGTCAAAAAATAGAAAGTGAGTATTTGCATTTTAAAGATACATGCTAAGATATGTGGATGAAATAAAACATCTGGAATTTGCTTCCAAATGACTTAGGGAAGGGCGAAGAAAAGGGGGTCACATATAGAGCAATATTGGTACTTGTTGATGTGAGATGATTACATCATAGTTCTTTATACTATTGTCTTTATGTTTGAAATTTTCCACAACTAAATGTTGAAAAAAAAAAAAAGGAGACAGTGGGAATAAGTTAAGTCAAGCCAGAAACCCTATTAAAAAGGGCTTATTGAAGAATTGTTGGTTAAGGTTTTGTTCTTGCACACTGTCTGTATAGAACATAGAATTTTGTTTTGGAGCAAAGGTTGAATCAGTAACAAATGGAAAACTCGCCAACATGCCTGTAAGAAAGTGAGAAAACTTATTTAGAAATGTAACACAGCCAAGCAGTATTCAGTATCTGCTCCAAATAGCTGTTATTACCCGCCCCATCTGTTAATTTTTAAATCCAGTATTGTTTACATTAGAATAAGGTGGAATTTCTATTCTAAAAAGTGGTTTTTAAGTGATGATGACATGACTTAGTGGGCTGACGTAGAGAACCTTACAGAAATGTAGTCGTGGATCCCTTAATGACTGCATTTAACTGACACTAACACAGTGACAAAATAACATTGCCCTAAATAATACAGTGACTTATTTTTCTTCTAATGAAATTCAGAGGGAAATGGTCTAAGATGGTATGACTGCTTTGCCATAATTACTAAAGTTCCATACTCCTTTTCTTGTTCCAGCCATTAAGAGTACACTCTGTGTAGAAGAAAGAGGAATATATACTGGTAGAAATGTTTTCTTGCTTATCAGACTGATGTTTATGAAATTTTCTTCAGCTCTAAGACAGTTGGCACTATTTACATTACACTGGCTACCCAGATCTGCAAAGCAACTGAAACAAATGTAGTTTATTAGCTGGGCAGAAAACCATCTCAACAATACAGAAGTTCACTTACTGAAAAAGAGAGCGGTTATTGGCAACTGGACTCTGAGACACAAAACCCAAGGTTTCACCAGAGTGTGAACTGTCACCCTTTCTTTTGGCTGCTGTCGGCACACAGTATGTAAAATACAGAAAACAGGAAAGTTTCTAAAAGAAAACTAATTTTAATTGTAAAAAGATAGGAGTATGGCTTAGCAACTAAAACTGTTAGATGAGGTTGACTTCATCATAACTCCTTGTTTTTGGGACAACTCATCCCCGACTTGGAAATGTACAAAAATAAAAAAATGAAAGAAAGAAAGAGAACAACTGAGAGTGATTTCAGTAGAATGCTGAGTCGTATCTAGTGGACCCACCCAGGATTAACTAATCTTCTAGGGCTGTGAACTTTTGAATGTCTTTGCATGACCAGGCTATTTAACATTTTTGAAGATGTAAAATTTAAGTTGCAGAAAACTAATTATCATGCAAGTGTTACCTATCCATAGCAACACAGACGATTTTTCTTCTTGGCAATGCAAGTGAAATTTGTCTGGTAGATAATATAAACCTCTGTAGGTAAATTCTCATTTGAATTGACATCTGTCTCATTCCTTTGTTAACTAATGCGTTAAACAAAAACATTTAAATGGTTGCTATTTTATATTTTATATTTGATTGACAGTTATAATTGCCCTTTTTTGAAAATGTGTCTTGAATTGTTTTGCAGATCTCACTGAGAAGCTCAAATGGAGCTAACTTTATAGATCCATGTGTGGCTGGAGCAGTGTAAACCAACAGAGTGTGGAGACAGGTTTTATCTTGGTTCCCAGAGTGAATATCAAGTAGCATTAAACCTTTGCTTGTAATGCTTCTACGTTTCTCTAGTATTTCCAGAACCCCTCTCTACTAATTTTTCAAATTAATTATAAAATGTTTTTTCAAGTTATTATGCTTTCATCCTTGAAAAGCTATAGTATGTTTTAGTAAAGGTACTTCTTTTATTTCAGGAAGCACATTTGAACACTGTAAAGAGTACTGACATTTAAAATTCATTCGATTTACATAACATTTTCTAGGGACTAGAAACAAGCTTCAAAGGAGAAATTTGAATTCTTTTTATATATCACAATACCCAAAAGGACAACCAAATATGTCACTAGCTTATCTCCCTATTTTCCTGATAAGGCATATTATTTCTCTTAGCAATTGGAGGAGTTATTTCCGGTAGCAGATATGTGAAAATTCTAAAGACAGCATTTTTGTGCAGCTTATTTTCAATTATACGTTTCTGTTGCATTATGTGTGAAAGTAGGGTTGCAGACGGTCTAAAGGTGATTAACTTTTCCATTTTTGGCTGTATGTTTCAGGCTACTGACGGTGATGTGAACCAGAGATTTTGATAGAAAAAGAAAAACTTTTTGGGAAAAAAATCCTGCAGTGAAATCTTTGACAGTAGCCAACTTATGAATATTTCATTTATACTTACTTAAACATCTTAAACCACATTATCATAAGTAATTCATAGACCTTTCCTAAAATAAGAAGGACTTACAAAGCAACTTTTTATACTTGGAAAATAATTATAATATGTATTCTTGAAAGTAGTATGCTTTATTTTGTCAACCACTTCTTGGCTAACATTAAGTAGAATTACATGCAACTCAAGTCACTGCAGTTACTCCTTGGTTTTGTCTTTCTGAAAAAAAAAAGTTAATTGTACCACAGCTGATAGTTATAATGATTTATATTCTGTTCCCAGTTCTTGTTTACCGAGTCTGAAACAGAGTCAGAGAACATGGACCATGAGCACATCTTCTGGTTATGCCTCTAGATCTATTTTTCAATTTCTGCCCTCTCTTCCATCTTAGAGGCTGAACTATAAGCCAAACAAGGAGTTCCCCTGATTTCTCATTTCCAGCTCGGTTTGGCCATGGTGTGGCCCAGCAAAAGACAAGATAAGAGGTAGAGTGAGGTTGGGTAGTTGTTCCCCTGGTTTCCCTCATGCACAGGCTACCCGTGTTCATCAAATGGGGTTGCTTCATTAAACCAATCTTCTTTACAGGATTCTGGCTTTCAAGGTATCGTGACCACTGTTTACCCCTTCCATTTGCACCTGCAGTGGCAGCAACTCTGCTGTTACCAGCACTGTGGATGCTGATGTAGTTTGGATGCTTGTCCCTTCCAAATCTCATGTTGAAATGTAATGTCCAGTGTTGGAGGCGGGGCCTAGTGGGTGGTATTTGTCATGGGAGCAGGTCCCATATGAATGGTTTGGTGTCCTCCCCATGGTAATGAGTTCTCATAAGAGCTGCTGTTTGAAGAGCCTGGTACCTCCCTGCCTCTCTCTTGCTCCCTGTCTCACTATGTGATATGCTGGCTTCCCCTTTGCTTTCTGCCATGATTGGAAGCTTCCTGAGGTCTCATTAGAAGCCCAGAAAATGCTGGTGCCATGATTGTACAGCCTGCAAAACTGTGAGCCAAATACACCTCTTTTTAAAAAATAAATTATCCAGTTTCAGGTATTCCTTTATACCAGTGCAAAATGGACTAACATGAATGTATTCGGTTGGTGCAAAAGTAATTGAGGTTTTTGGCATTTTTTTTTAATGGCAAAAGCTGCAATTACATTTGCGCCAACCTGATTGATACCTTTTGTGACTTCCTTACACTCTGATTGTACCTTTATATGTGATGCTTTTATTCAATCATTCTCGAAGTATTCATATTTGAGTGTGACATCTGTTGTCATGAAAAACTTGACAAAGAAACGAACAGGAATTTAGTAATATCCTAAGTATATGCAGGTATGGTTTATTCAATTCAATTTAATTCAGTATTTATTGAGAGCTTGTGAAGCAATTAAGCTCTCGGGAATGGAGGATGTGGAGGTGGGAGATAGCAAAGGATAACAGTCTCCAGCACGTGCCCCAGAGAACAGAAAGCACCACTTACATTTCTGTTGCCCAACCTTGCTTTTTGCCTGCTACTGCTCTGCCATGGTTATTTTAAGATGTTTGTCTTCCTACGTTATAAAGTCTGTTGTGAGAGAATATATCTTTTTTCCACTCCACAGACCCATTTGTTGATGATGATAGTGCTGTTTATTTACTACATTATGATTCTGAGAGATGTTCACATTCTGTAAAGGTGACTGTTCTTTACCAGAAACCTAAGGCTCACAGGTCACATTAATGCAAAGGTGAATGTTTCCTTCCAAATGTACTATTGGTCCTATCAGCTGCTGAACCCCCATGCTCTGGGACTAGTGCACAACATGAAAATGTTCTCCCCGCTTCTGATGAGTGAATTTCTTCTGCTTCCCTAGTGTAATTCTTCATTTCTGTAGGTTTAGAATTTTAAAGTAGGCATTAATCAGAACTTGAAGAAAAGTCAGTGAACAGAAGAAAATAACAAATAAATAAAGTAACACACATTCACATATATTCATATTACATTTCCATTATGACATGACTCTTTAATCATGCTTTGACTTTATTCTAAGAATAAGAAGTTAAAATGAGAATATCTATAAATAAAGCAGCTTTTGTAGAATAGTTTGTTCCCACTGAAAGATAGAAAAATGGGTTGCAAGTAATAAGTCAAATACCAAAAATCTTTTTTATTAAGTCTAAGAAAAATATAATCTCTATATATTCTGAAAATTTCAAAATTCAACATTTATTTCTGATTTTAAAATAATTTAAAAGATAATGGAAACTCTATCAGTGGGATAAAATTTTTTTTTTTTTACTAAGACTAATGTTATATTTAGTTGTAAAATATTTAAAATATTTTTCTACAATCAGAAATAAGAAATAACAACTATAACTTCTATTGTTTCACACTGTACTAAGATACTATTATTACTAAGCATCTAAGATACTAATGTTAACTTACCCATTTGGATAAGAAAAAGAATTAAAATCATAAAAATTAACAATGAGGAAATAGTGCTATAACTATTTGCAGAGTATATGATTATATACTGAGAAAAGACAAGAGAATGAGCAAAAAATCCTCAATATGCAGTAATTCAGTATATAATTGAGTATAACATTAACTTAGAGAAATCGATAATTGTCAAACAAACTAAAATAACAGAAAATACATCGGGGGGAAAAAACTCTACAAAGGTAAAATTTCTAGAAACATAAAGAGAAACATGCAGAGCTGTATTAAAAACTAAAATTTCCTGAATATAACTATAACAAATGAAAAAATGAAAAAAATCAACAATCTTCTCCAAGTACATTAATAACTTTGTCATGGTCTCAACGAATATGCTATTTATTAACTACACAAATTAATACCAAATTCCTACAGAATTTTTTAAAAACTCAAAATTCTTAACACAGAAACAGAAAACCAAAGACCACATATTCTCACTTATAAATGGGAGCTAAACATTATGGATACAAAGATAGGAACAATAAACACTGGGAAATTCCAAAAAGAGAGAAGAAGGGAGGAAGGTAAATGTTGAAAAACTACCTGTGGGTTACTTTGTTCACTACTTGGGCAACAGGATTATCAGAAGCCCAAACCTCAGCATCATGCAATATACCCATGTAACAACTCTGCACATGTATACCCTAAATATAAAATTTGTAATAAGAGGGAAAGCACTTAGATAATGATAAATGGTCAATTAAACAGGAACATATAGCAATTGAAAATATATATGCACCCAACATCAGAGAACCTAAGTATATAAAGCAAACATTGACAAATCTGAAGGAAGAAATAAAAAGAAATATAATAATAGGATACTTCAATATCCAACTTTGAATTTTAGAACATCCAAAAATAAAATTTAATGAGGAAACAGTGTCTTACACAGACCTATAGACTAAACAACCCTGACAGACATATATAGAACATTCTGAGCAACAGCAGAAGAACATACATTCTTCTCATGTGTACATAGAACATTCTCCAGCATAGATCACATATTAGGCCACAAAAAAGTCTTAAGAATTTAAGATTAAAATTATACTGATACATTTTACAACCACAATGGAATAAAATAGTAATCAATAAAGGAAGTAAACTGGAAAACTCACAAATATATGGAATTAAACATCACAACCTTGAACAACCAACGGGCCAAAGAAAAACCAAATGAAAATTTAACAAATATCCCATTTCCCAAATGAAAATAAAAGTAGAATATTCCAAAACTTATGGAATGCAGCCAAAATGATCTTAAGAAGGAAGTATATAGAGAAATGCCCACATTAAAAAAGAATCATCTCAAATGAACAATCTAAATTTCCTTTTCAAGGAACTAGAAAAAAATAACACTAAGCCCAAAGTTAACAGAAGGAAGAAAATAATAAACATTAGAGCATGCATAAACCAAACAGAATAGAACAACAACAAAAAGATTAGTGAAATAGTTTATTTTTTGAGAAGTTTAACAACATGGATAAACCTTTAGCCAGACTAAAGGGAGAAGAATCAAATAAATGAAATTAGAATCAAAAGAGAATATATAACAAATAATGCCAAAGAAATAAAAAGAATCATATGAGACGTCTATGAACAATTAATTATACAGCAGTACACTCAATATCCTGGAAAAAATGAATACATTCTTAAAAACGTACAGCATACTAAGACCGAATCGTGAAGAAACAGAAAATC
The DNA here is from genome assembly GCF_000951035.1 of Colobus angolensis palliatus. NCBI lineage: Eukaryota > Metazoa > Chordata > Mammalia > Primates > Cercopithecidae > Colobus > Colobus angolensis. Next base: position 30,243,113 of record NW_012118487.1, read on the forward strand.
TTAACACACCAAGAAGTAAAAAGGTAATAAATCAGTAATCAAAACTCTCCCAAAAAAGAAAAGCCCAGGAACAGATGGCTTCAGGGGTGAATTCTATAAAACATTTGAAGAAGAATTAATACTAATTCTTCTTTTTAAATCTTTGTTAGGTACAGTTGACAAATAACAATTATATGTATTTAAAACAATACAAATTCTGGCAGAGAAAACAAATAACAGGGATTTTTAAAAAAGATTTAATATACTATATAAATTTAAGTTATAAAAATGTTTAGAGACAGAGTTATACAATATAACAATATAGCAAAATATTCAGAAAGGGACCATAATACTTACATTAAGTAAATCTGAAGTGGAAAGATTCCCATTCAACAAATGTGTTGAGATCTGGGGGGAAAAAACTGTGTTCATACTTGGACAAAGATGAATTCAAAATGTGGTAATGATTTAAATATAATAAACCATAAAATAGAGAATAAATATGGGAGATTTCCTTCATACACTCAGAGAGTGGAAATCCTTTATACATTTGACAAAAATATTCAGAAGCCATAAAAATGATTGACAAACGTAATGACATAAACATCAATACTAGATGACAAAAGACAAAAAACACAGTCAAAAGACAAGGAGCAAATGGAAAATATCAATAACTAATATCACATACAAGGACTCCCTCATATGTAAAGAAAACCTCCAGTTAGATAAGAAAGCTGATATGGTTTAGCTCTGTGTCCCCAACCAAATCTCATCTTGAATTATACGCCCATAATTCCCATATGTTGTCGGAGGGACACAGTGGGAGATAATTTGAATCATGGAGGCAGTTTCCTTCATACTGTTCTCATGGTAGTGAACGGTTTCATGAGATCTGATGGTTTATCAGGGGGTTCCACTTTGAATCTTTTTTCATTTTCTCTTGCCGATGCCATGTAAGAAGTGTCTTTCGCCTCCCGCCATGATTCTGAGGCATCCCCAGCCATGTGGAATTGTAAGTCCAATTAAACCTCTTTTTCTTCTCAGTCTCAGGTATGTCATTATCAGCAGCATGAAAATGGACTAATACAATAGCCAACAGAAAAAATAGGCAAAAGATAAGAGGAGAGCCGTCACGGAAAAGGAAGTGTGCCCTTAAGCATAGAAGAGATGCAAATTCTCACTCATTGTAAGAGAAACACAAATCAGAACTACAATGATATTTCTTTTAATCTATCAGACTGACAAAAATCTAAAAGCTTAATAACTTAGCACCTTAATATTGGTAAGGTTGTGGGCAGAACCAACTGACTGCCCCCTTCCGGGGGATTCATTCATAGTACAGCTTTTGCGAATGGCTGTTCACTACATAACTCCAGTTTTGCAATAAGGAGGTCCTCACCATAGGGGCAGCAGAGGGGCTGGCATTCTCATACATTATTGTGACTTTATAGTCTCCATAAAATTTAATATACATACATCTTTGTGACAGCAAATTTTTTTGAGTTTCTTGTTCATATACACTACTGCATAGGCAAAACAGCTTATGCACAAGTTTTTTGATTGCAGCATCGTTTCTAACATCAAAAAGTTAGAGCTAGTTAAGAGGCATATGACATTTTTGTACAATGAGATAATCGGTCACAAGTAAAGGAATAAAATTCTGTTTCTGTTTTAATAGGAAAAAATGTGCCAGATATATTAAGTAAAAAACAAAAACAAAACAGATCAAAAAAAAGAAAGAGAAAAATGCATGCAGTATGCTACCCTTTGTGTAAAAGGGAAGAGAAAACAGAATATATATATCCACACTAGCTTATACACACAGAAAAAAAACCACTGACTGTAAAAACAAACAAACTAGTAAATAATAAAATTAGTTAACGTGTTGGTTGGAGGTGCTAACTAAGTAGATTGGGTGGGAAGGTATCTTAATTTAGGTTACTGTAACAGAATACAATAAACTAAGTGGCTTATTTCTCACAGTTTTTGATGCTGAAAGTCACAGATCAAGGTGCCAGAAGATTCTGTGTTTAGTGAGGGCTTTCTTCCTGTTTTGTAGACAACCATCTTCTCATCGTATCTTCACGTGGCAGAGAGAAGGAGAATTTCACATTATCTTCATAAAGGGGCACTGATTCCATCATGAGGGTTCACCTCCATGATCTCATTCAAATCTATTTACTTCCCTAAGGCCCCAGCTCCAATCATCGCATTGGGAATCAGTGTCTCAACATATGAATTAGTTGGGGGACACAAACATTCAATCCATAGCAGAAGGAAAAGTTCACTGTGCACCTTTTAATACTTTTTGATGTTTGAAATGTGAGTTTATTACCTATTCAAAACTTAAAATACGAGAATTCCCAAGAATAATAGAGACAAGTGGCAGCTTATCAAAAATTAAAACCTGAAAAATAGGTGCCGTCTTTAATCTCTCAAAGAGGAGCAGCAAGAATTTACATGAAGTTCAATAAGATATCCTGACCTTTTGTAAACGGATGTTCCTATTGCACTTACTACCTGCTTTTAGTCATCATTCAAACGGGTTAGATTTTGCTCATAGTCTACTTCTCCTTCAAACATTCGCATTTCTCTGAAACCCTGGGATTTTTGTATTTTTATTAATAACAAATTATCCCAAATTTTGTATTCAAATAATGCCATAAATTGAGAGCCAAATATCTGTAATATGTGAAAAATGCAATCACAAAGAAAATGCAAATGATGAGAGTATTAAAAAACAAAACATTCCTTCAGAAAGAAGCATCCTGAATATAATGGGCTGTTGTGTTCTGTATGGGGGCAGGAAGCCCCAGATGGCCAAGCATTCTGGAGAGGGTAGGAGGTGATGAAAAGTAGGAGGTGACAGAATGTGGTATTTTAGGGGATTTGAATTGAGGGAAAGAACTGAATCATTTGGCTGTGGTATTCGTTATGCATATGAGTATAAGTAAACTCTATCTGCCATGAACACAGAAAGGAGAGAGAGACAGAGGGAGTAGTTAGGTATAGTCACAGGGATTTCCCTTGCTTCTAAAATGGGAAAAGATTGAAATAAGTACCTCATACAAACATGAAAGTTCACAGTAGAAAAAATAAAGATTTTTGGAGTAAGTGACTCCAGAAGAAATATCTGAGCTGTCAGATGGCATGTGCTAATTAAATCATCTCTGAAAAATGTATTGAAATCTCAATTATCTAATACTCAAGCAAGAGTATTGAGTTTATAAATGCAGTCATCTAGATAATCCAACAAATTCTGAAATATTTGGAAATTATCTTCTCCATAGTCATAGCCTCTAAAGTCACAGAGACTGAGACCATTGCCAGCAAAATCTTAGGTGACTTTTGACTTTAAATATAAGTATGAATGTAAATAAAATTGTACATAATTATATATAAAAACCTGCTAATATACAAATATATAATCTTGCTCTTTCATAATCTTCAGGAAATTCTATTAAACAATGAAAAATGAAAATTTTATTAGACTGTTTCTCACTGAGATTATTTTGTAAAGTACTGTTGAATCAATAGGACAGCAGGAAAACAAATCTCCAAAGCCATGATTCCATACAGCCTTTCACCAGTGTTGAGTGTAGACTAGAGGTTTACAATCTGTGACCTCACAGACTGTGAGGTCATCATTTCTTCTGCCAAACGTGATGCACATGACCCTGCTGATTGGCCTACATTTACATGTACAACTGCTAATCTCCAGGGATCCTAGAGTGCCATATTCAATATTATTATATTTGCCTAGTTTTCAGACACTCTCCCCACCATTTTTGTCCTTAATTAGCTGATTCTCATCTCTATACAGGCATGCTATATCTCCATCTTAAATATCATCCCATAACCATGGAATGCTTCTTCAGGCATTGCCTAATTTTATTATCTCTTTTTAATGAACTACTTTGAAACAGTTATCAGTGTTTCCTATTTTATTATATGTATTTTTTTCTGTTCTGTAGCCAAAGGCCACAGGACTTAACCATCCATGGATATTTCTCTTATCCAAATCATCTGTTATGCTATTGCCACATCCGATGGTCATTTTCAATCTCTTTACTCTACATGTCAAGCAGCATTTAACAGAGTGTATTACACTTAATTTCTTAAATATTTTATTTATATATCCTTTAGCATATTACTCTTTTTAGCTTTTATTCTATTATTGGCTTCATCTTCTTGTTTTATTTTGGTAGCTCCTTCTCATCCTCCTCAACATTTCTATGTTTCAGAGAAGCCGAGGGCTCAATGTTGATTCTCTCTTCTAGCTAAACTCTTTTTATTTATTTATTTATTTTTTTAATTACACCTTAAGTTCTAGGGTACATGTGCACAACGTGCAGGTTTGTTATATATGTATACACGTGCCATGTTGGTGTGCTGCGCTCTTTCTGTACAGTTTTTTTGTGTCCCATGGCTTTCCATTTCATCTATTTCTGAAAACTCAAATTAAATCTACTGTCTGGACTTCTACCAAAAACTTGGAATTTTGAAGTTATCCTGCATACATTTCAAAGTTCAGTGAAGGTTCCATTAGCATATGAGCAGCAGGTCTAAAATACGTTTCACTTATTGGTTCAGGTTTCATCCTAAGATATTAACTTGCATTTTGCCTTTCTTTATTTCTCCCAATTCCAGTTCCTCACACCCTGGAGCTCATCTCATTTTTTGCTTTGCTTCCAATTGCTTTTCCATTTTCTCTTTCCTTTACACTTGTAGGTTTTTTCCTCTGTGTTGATAGTACCAACCACATCATAGGAGATGGAAATAAATTACATTTTCTGATTGGATAGTTACTCTCTCATAGTATATCACACAGATGAGGTTACAGAAAATGTCTGAAGTTTTAAAGCCTACATGAAATATCCTTGCCAAAGACCTTAAACTAGCTATTAAGTTTGGCCAGATGTCTTGTTTCTGAGCTCTTGGCACACTGGCAAAACACATGCATGGTTTAAAGAAAAATCACTGTCATCCAAAAGAACTGCTATCTTTCTGATAGTAACAAGTGTAAAAACATAGCAATTATCCTATTATCTGGGTAATAAGTAGTCTATAGAATAAAGGTACATTCTATACCAGATTCCTGACTTTGATTGATACGTTTAATACTCTTTTAACATTTGCAAGTAAGAAATTAAATTCCTTTTATTCATTTCTGAGTCCTTCCTGGATTTTCTTCTCTTTCCTTTTTCTTTGGTGGCAATGTAGGCAGAAATTCAGCTCTCGTTGATGATGCTATGGGGTCTTTTGATTCCATTATAGTGCAGCAGGGGTTTATAACTGTGCCTCCCACTGGCAAAATATCAAAGCAGTTAGTTACACAAAGACATCTTTTACTTTAACAGATTAGTGTCTTGTGGTGGACCAATGAAAATATAGCTACACAATATTTCAATTATCTTCTTGCAGATAAGTTTATTTTAGAAATAAAAGGTGGCATAATCATTTTCAAAGAGCACAGATTTTGAGGTCATCATTTCTTCTGCCAAACAAATGAATCATTTTGGGCATCTTCACCTCCCACATTTTCCATGTTCCTGCTAAAGAAAAAAAGAACTTCCTGACAAATAAATAATTTTTACAGAAGAAACTTTTCAAATACTCTAAATGAATTATCTTCGTACTTTACACTGAGTAATTATACCACCTGAATAATGCATCACATTTGAGCCCAAGTCAAATGTAATTTGAAAAAATACTGAACCTTTACAACAAAGAGAGCATATATAGCAGGCTAGTTTGCTGCTTTATGTCAATTGTCGACTTTCTACAGAAACACCTATTAGATAATATTTCATCTCAAACCATTTTATGGCAGAGAGCGGAAAAAAAGTTTCGCCACAAAATCTATCCCATTGATTTGCTGAAAGGCAAATCTAATTCAAGCAAAATAATGCATTTAGAGGCATAACACCCTTTTGCTAAAATCTGTCTAAAATAATGATGCTAAGCAATATACTAGTTAGACCTGAACTAGTTGTGCTATGGCCAGCAACTTGCTTAACTGTATTTAAGTTGTGCTATAGCAAGCAAGTAGCTCAACTGGGAACAGGGTGTGACTGGCAGAAAAGAAAGTAGGTATCATACAAGCATTACTTGGAATAGGTTGATTAGGCATTCATTGTGAGGGAATATATAAGGTAGGAAAGAGGTCTTCGGTTAATCAGCTACATTAAAGAATTAATGCGTTTATAGTCTTACTGAGTTCCTCATTTTCTTTAGCAGTCTTTAGACATTATCTTAAATGTTACAATCCATTAGATTACTTTTTGAAAATATGTATTTCTTGCTTGTTCTCCCAAGAATACTGAAGGTAGCTTGGGCACAGCCCTTTGCACCGTTATGCACTGATCTTTCTGTCTTCAAGTGCTTCTTGAAGAAATGTACTACGTTTCCTTCTATTGATAACGCCCCAGTGCCTGGCAAGGTGTTTTACTGGGGATGTGGATTAAATATATTTTAACTTTATTAGAGTCCATTTAAGCGATAAATATTTGTTCTTGTCAATCAGCTTTAAAATTCTCAAAACAAATTCTATATTTTTATGATAAATATTTTAAAATCCTCATGGAATCCTTACATAAGTTTATTAATTATTAGAAGTATGTTTAATAGGTAAAACATATATTTTTCATGTTTTATAATGTTAAAAACACAATAAGGCACTAATAGTAATTAGGACTATATGAAATGTTAAATAGAAAATACATCTTCATAGTTTGTTTTTTCCTATTTGCAAAACTTTTTATGTGAATTAGCCCTCTTGTTAATCAAGAGCTTCTTGAGATAGGTATAAAAACATGGGTATAGTACATGAAGATTTGAGATTCCAAGGGGTTGTAGATGGCTTTCCAGAATTAGCTGGTACATCTAAATAGGTCAATAGCTTATAGAAAATAAATTGCCCCTGACCACCCAAATGGGCCCATCAAACTGAAGACTGTGGCAAACACTGTGAAGTCAGTTTTGAAGCACTGAGTGGAGGTGCCCATCCTCATGCCTCATCAATTCTCCCAGGGTTCAGACCCAAAAGAAGCTATTTGCACAATCTGGGCATTGGATCTTGGATTCAAAGGTTCTGGTCGAGGGACATAAATAAGCAATCATAGAAAACAAATTGACTGCCAGGATTACCATTTTAGCTACTTGTTTCAAAAGGAAAATAACTCAGAACCTGGTTAGATTTTGAAGCTCAAAGCATAAGCAAGATATACATCACAGCATCACACTCACTGCCTGTTTCCGGTTTTTCATTCCTTTCCTCAAACATATATTTGTCCAAAGCTTGTCTAAATCAATGAAATGCAGATTCATTCATCATTGTTTTATTTTCTCCTAAAATCCATTCAAAGAGTGCAGGACTGGAACTCTAGAAACCTGTTTGGTTAGTTTCTTACTTCTTGTATTAGTTAGCTCTGTTACTTTGGCAGTTCACTTCATTTTCTCTCTGATAAATCCACTCTCTTTACATGTAAAATTAGTGATCTGAAATAGATAAGTCTCTAATTTCTCCAATGTCTCTGAATCTGTAAGAAAAGTTAAGGTTATATAATAAATCATTTTCAAAATGTAAGAAAAAGTTATAGTAAATGATTCAAGTCATGATACTAAGTAATGTCTAATTCTGGGCTTTGCTAAAGTGTCAATTTGAAGAGAAAATGTAAGTATCCAATTTTAGCTGCCTAATGTAATTTGAGTAAAACGACAGAGCCACTGATTCAATACCATTACCAAATGAGTTTGTCCATAACCTCCAGCGTTACACTCCATTAAATTACACTTATTAACAACACATTTGAAGACATATTTGTAGAAAGAATCTTTGTACAAGTTAGTTACAAACCACAACTTTAGCCTTAGAGTCCAAAATCCCTTACAGTACATGCTAAGCCTTAACCAGACTACAGTATTATTCTGACATATGTACAGATAGCACATTGCTCTCCTTGCCCTGGCCACTCCTTGATCTGTCAGTTGTGCTCTCTACTATTTCCTTCTAAAGTGGCCTTTCAAGCAACAACTTAGATTGCACCCACCATGCAGGAAGTACTGCTACTAGAAGTGATTTTTTTCCTTCCACCCAGCCAGCCACCCACCTCAGTTCACCCCGCATTCCATCACACCAGGTTCTAATTGTGTCTGTCCTCTTTTGACTCAAATGCTTGAAGTCACCTCTAACCACATGAACTCCATGCTGGTCTACAGTTGTGTAGCTAGGGGTTTGTTTCTTAGGATTTATCTCAATGATCACTACTCTCCTTTGCTAGTTCCCAAATTCTCTGGACTCCAACCATACCTTCCACTAGTTTTGAACTCTTGATTGTGTGACCTCAGATATGATGCCTCTTATCCTCAGCAATTCATATTTTTACCTGCTATCTCCAATATTCAAATGTTAGGGTTTTTTATTATTTCTGTTGACTTTTGTTGAATTTACCCAGACATTTTTTCTTTTGCATTTCTGCCACATTTCCTCATACATCAGTTATGTTTCACGGCATGAAATCATTATTTGCATACTTACTATAAAATCTTACAGTAAAAACACTTTATCTTTCCTTTCATATCTCTATGTCTGCATTTATATATGCAAACATGTATTTGTATTTGGGACATTAATAGCAAAATATGTTATCACATAATTTATATAGTAACAGAGCTACTGATAATATGGTCTGAAAAATGCCATAGGCTTTTTCCTTTTTTCTCTGCCAGTGCTCTGATACTCACGTTGCTAATATTTCTGTTGAAGGTTTTATTTAAAAACCTGAGGTAAAACTCTTTAGTGTTAAAGAATAACAAAAGAATTACCAAGATATTTTTATTTTTAACAACCCAGAGTAGATGCTTTGATTACTACATGAACATTTTACTTTTTGTTTTACCTCAAATTACCCTAAATTTTTAATTTATTTATTATTTAAAATTTAATTTATTTATAATTAAAAAATCCATCAAAGTAGTGTAACATAGAACATATTATGAACAATACTTTTTTCTTGAGTTGAAATTCAAGTATTAAAAACACGCATGTTCTTAGCTTAAATATAATGCCAGTTTACATTTATAATGTGTAAAGAAGCAATTGTTTTCTATCTACTGCCTAATCAATCAGTACATTGTAATACCTGCTCCAGGCAGTAAAGCAGTAGTAATAAATATAAGAATCATTAAATAAACTTTCATTATGCCTTACTGTTCAAGGGTATCATCATTTTTTCCCTCAGGTTCAGTTTTTAAGAAGAGTGTATGATAATGTCATGGGATTCTCGGGGTGTCACTTCACCAACTGGAAACCTGTGTGGCCAGTGGTGTCTTTGCCTGAGTTTTGCTTGGGCCCGCAGGACTCATCCCATGCACTCGGCCTGGCAGTCTGCAGTTGGCTGGGACTGGATCCCTGAATCCTGTACCTGCCAAGGGTGGGCCAGGTGCGGAGTAGTGATGGGTGCGTGAGTGAGCATGAAGTCTTGCCACTGTGTACAGCCAGGCAAGCCAGCTGGTGGTGGGGTGGGGAGCTATAGGCACGAGCATGGGTGCCAGCTCCCTGCAAGGCTGTGGCTGGACCAAATGTACCACAAGCAGCTTCCACGGCTGGCACTGAGGAATGCAGTGGTGTCCAGAAGCTTGGAGACACCGGGAACCATAGCATCCCAAAGAGGGTGTTATAGCCCTGGCTCAGGGACTTCCTAGGTCTGGGCTCCCAGAAGGGCTACAGCTCTTCTCTCCTTCTCTTTTCTCTCCTTCTTGTCACCCACAACATGGCGAGCCAGGGATGTATTTCAGCCCTGTTTGTGTTACAGCTCTTTTGCTGGTCCCGAGTTCTTGTCCTGCTTCCAGGAAGAATGAGGTAGACAGACAAGTGGAGGGTCAGCAAGGCAAAGAGGAGTTTTATTGAGCAATGGAACAGCTCAGAGGAGACCTACATTGGGTAACTCCTCCCTGCAGGCAGGGTGTCTTGATGAGTGTTCAGCTCTCAGTAGAGGGGAGACCTTGGAGTGGGTAGCTCCTTTCGGCAGCTGGTAGTCCCATCATCTCCTTGAGTCTGGTTGAGTCTAGGGCTTCTACGGGCCTCAGAGGGGAAGAAGCACTTGCCAATTAGTCCATGGGCAACCATGGGCGGGCCTGCAAAAAGCACCATAAGCTTCCACTCTGGTTGTGCAATTGACAGTCTGAACTCCAGGCTTCAGGCCCTCCCAGCCTGAAGATGAGAATTCACTGAGGACCTGCCCGCTTCTGCCTAGGCACCTGTCTGCCTCCTGCCACCCTTTATGGTACCCAGGCTGTTCCTGATAAGGGATGCCTGCAGACCAGCACCAAGCTTCCCTCATCTCCCGCTCAGCTTCCCTCCGATGCTTGTCAGTGCCCAAAGTCCGTAGGGGGACAAGACAGCAAGGGGCTGGCATGTTGGCCCTGCCCCAAGCATGCCCATACCCAGCCTGGCTGTGACAGTGCCTGAGCTTGGTCCCAACCTTGCTCCAAGGTCAGAGTGGACTCTGGGAGCAGGGAGAGGTCAGCAGCGGGCGCAGACACCTCCAAGCCTGCGGGGGCAAGGGACCTTCCAGGGCCCCCAAGACTGTAGAGATGCCCAGGTCCCTAGCCAGGGCTTGGGTGGCTGCAGCTGTGCACAGGAAGGTGGCGCTCCTGCCTGCTGCCAGCCCTCAAGAGCACAGGGATACCTAGGTCTGCAGCTGCAGCTGCACCTGGGGAGCGCAAAGTTCCTACCTTGCAGACTCAGAAGGGAGTGGGGCTCCAGCTAGCTCTGTGGAGTGGGCAGCCAGCCCCAGAAGTGCCTTCCCCACTGCAGCTAGCATCATGTCAGTGGCCTCTCCAGATGGGACGCTACTGCCATCAATACTTAAATAAGGTAGGCAGCTATCGTCTGACAGTTGATCCAAATAAAAATTAAAAGCTAAATGTTTACTGAAGTACAATGATATTGAAAATAAATTGACTGCTCTATATAACTGTTGCAATATTTTTTAAATATTTAACTGTAAACTGATTATAATTTAAAAATATATAACCTAAATGTGAGATAACCCAAGGTTTTGGCATCTAATTCTATTTCTTTGTTGTTTAACCTTATTCTGTAATCTATGTTCTATTTTTTATCGAAAATTTCTGGTAGCTTATTGGTTTCAAGGGAATGATTTTCTATAGCTTTTTTTTTTATTCACCAGGATCAATTCAAATATGACATTTATTTTATTTACTAAATTATTTATCCATTTATTTTGGCATCAGACACTCCTAGGTTCTAGTGTTGGCTTTGCCACTTATTTGTCATGTAAACTCAGGCAAGTGCCTAAACTTCTCAAAGCTCTATTTCCCTACTTTATGAATAATGGATAATACCAAAAAGCAGTTTCATTCTAGGGCTGATATTATTTTCAAAATAAGCTATGCAATGCACGTACTATAGCATCTGACTCGACGGAAGTACTCAGAAGGAATGACTAGTGCTTTGGTTTTTGTTGTTTAGTTGTCACAGGCATCTAATTTTTTATTTGTCCCTAAGTTTATTTGTATGCTATTTACAGGCATGCTCCTTTTACACGATTTAAAGAAAAAAGAATGATTTTTGTCTTGCTTAGTGCTCTTGTCGGGGGAAAAGCAAGGACATTCAATGAAGTTTTTTTAAAAAATACACTACCTAGAAGTTAATAGTAAAAGATCTCTCCGGATAGTACAAACCTGGCAATCCTAGTATACCATCAGAACTGACTAATATCTGATAATTTAAATGACTTTTCAAGTTCCCGCTTCGCTGTTTCATTTCATTGTTTTGCCATTTCATTGTTTCCTAAATAAAGACATTCCCTAGACCTGTTATTTGCTCAATGAACAAATCACAAAACTATGTGTAAGCAATAAGGAACACAGAACGGAAACTGGCTTCAGCAGATATTTTGATTATCTTAAATGAATAAGGAAGACTGCAAAAATAATTTAGTTACATTTGTATAATATGTATACATAATTTATCAGGAAAACAAAGCACAATCCTATACTTAGTTTGAAAATTTCATAATATTTTCCGTTAGCGATATTATTTCCATTGCAAGTTGTTCAAAGGATAGTTTAAGTAATTTTAATAAATCGTATTTTTACCCTAAATGTGAATCTATTCAAAATTACTGAAATAATATATGTTGCATGCTTGATCTTAAAAAAAGAATCAAACACTATAGAAAATACAATACAAACCCACTTCTACACCAAACCCTTTTTCTCATCCCCCACTCTCATACACACAGGTCCTGTAATGGCTTTTTGAGAGATGCTTACGAATGTCATTTGTGTTAGCTGTCTCTGCTATCACTGGAGTGTAGAATTCTCACTTTATAGAAATGAGGAGGATGTAAGAAGTACGAAAAAAACTTTAGGGGAAATGAAATAGATGAAATAAAAGAAGCAGCAACAGAACACAAGCAGGTTACATACATTAATCAATTGATTCCTTATGACAGCTCCATGAGGCACATGTTATTCTCAGGTTTCATTACAGTGAAGTACAGCTTAGGCTAAGAGATATCCTCAAGGTAATGTTATCAGCAAAAGGCAGACATAGAATTCAACCAAATTCTATTTTTTCTAATACTTCAAATGTAGCAGTTACACCATGCTACCTCTCAATGGCTTTTTCTTTCGCATATTAATTTTTTTTTTGAAATGGGAAGTTTTTCTAGACACATGCATGAACATTACATGCATACACATATATACATGCATGCATATGAATCTTAGGGTGTACTATAAACAGAATATCATTTTTGCAAGGATTTAGAAGAATAATATGAATAATCATAGCTTTTGAGTCCATTTATTACAACTTTCAAGATACCAGAGGGAAATTATCTTTTTTAGTGCATTTATATTTTCAGAGCAGTTTATCGTCACAGGAAATTGAGTCAAAGGTACAGAGATTCCCCTGTACCCACTGCCCTCACACACGCATAGTCTCCATTATCAACATCCACACTAATGATATTTTATATGGTGAAATTCTACTTAGGTAACAAATGAGATAAATATCATGAATAATATGAATATTTTGACAACAGTTGGGTCAGTTATTATTGCTTGATGGGTATAGGCAATATAGTCCAAAATTCCCACTATTTCCATGATTTGGCATTTCAATACCCAGAGCTTTGGGTATTGGCATCTCGGTAAACTCTGAATTGCAGCTGACTGGTAAATACCACTGGACACTCTCTAAACATGACCAAACAAAAAATCAACCTAATTGTAGAATTCTCTAGACACAATGTGGCCATTTACATTCAGAGTCTCCCTCCGGTCAGTCTTTTCTGGTTCTGCATAACCCCCTACAGCTGTGGATACCAGCACTCATGTCATTCCTTGGCACTCTCTTGACAGAGACACATTTCTTATTGAAAGGTGGTAGTTAACCTTTTAGAGGTGGAAATAGGATCTTTCTTCCTGAGTTGGAGCCTGCCGCATATAGTTAAGAAGGGATAACCTTGTCCATTGCAAATGTATAGAGCCAGAGCTCTTTTCCTGTATATAATGTTCAAATCTATTGACAAACAGAATCTATCATTTGATTTATTTCTCTGTTTGCTTCTAAATGGCACAGTCATTTATCAGCTATGAAGTCTAGTTAGACAGTTCTAATAATGTTCCAAATTTTGTAAAAAAGCAATGCTTCTAAAAATTACCAGAAAACAAGACAAGCATGAATATTTAGGATAGATGACATAAGACACATATACTTTCTTTAACTTAAAGATATTTCTTCCACCTAACGTATACCTTAATGATTTCTGCAGGCAGAAGAAACAGGATGGGGAAAAAAGAGGATATGTAAAAGGATCTTTCAGAGAAATTTTAAATATATTATGAACTTACAATATAACTAAAACATATCTAAAATATATACATTTATGATTTTGTCCTGTATAGTTTTTGGATTTGTTAGAAACTCCAAATGATTTATATTATAATAAATAAAATTAAATTGAATACTAAAACACTTAAAAACACAACCATGTGGTTAATTAAAAAAACTCTGATTTACTGTCATCGTTGTTTTTATTTCACAATCATTTGTTGCTGACAGAAAAAGTTCTTATATTAAGTGTGTTATAGATATTTCTCTTTTTTTCACTGGACTCCAATGAATGTTATAGATATTTCTGATGCCTAGTTACACTTATACAAATTATTAAATAAAAACACTTCAGTCTTAGTTGATAAAATGCTCAAAGTTCAAAATATAACATGTGAATATTAATTATTCCCATAATTAATATACAAGAGAAAGAGTTTTCTTTCTCTTGTGAAATGTTTAGTGGATTATTTCTTATTCACTTTTTTCTTTGCAAAGCCTACCATCTTTCACTTGGATAAGGTCTTATGGAAATGTCTGGAAGGAGCAAATGCATGACATGCCAAATCAAGTCCTGTAGGCAATACATAATTCATATCAAAAAGCAAAGCTTTATTTTTAAAATGCAGAGATTTGTTAGTTCAAAATGGTATTTTTCTTTTCAGTTCAGTGAACCTAAGAATTAGTCCTAAAACAATTTAGCACCTTTCTCATCTGTTTCTAATTACAGAGCTCTTTTACTATAAGTTATAGTGAATTGGTATTTGGCTCATGCATATATAATCGCTGGAGTGTGTATGCCTTCTCTCTTATCTAGCACATGCTTTCCACACCAGAATACATGAATAGATACTCTTTGAAATAATAATAAATACACACACGTACTATGGGAGCAGCTCACTTCTCTTTTATTTCATTTCTCCATCTGCCAGCATTTATTAAACATAACATTTTGGGAAACAAACCAAACAATAACCTCTAGATAGGCTTTAATTCTCCACCTGTTTAATCATTTTTTTTCTGGGAATTTTTGACAAGTTCCAAACAATTAGTTAATAATCACTGGCACATATTCCTTCTCTTCACCATTAGGATCCTGGGAGCAGGCAAAAGATTTAGAACACATATCTGCCTTCTTATTTAGTTGGGTAGACCACTTTTTTATTTGGCTCACATTTTAAGCAACTTTTACCAGGCCATTTGCTAATTTCACTTTTTAAAGGAGCCTTACCTGATCATTCTGTTCCAAGCTGCCACTCTTCCATTCCGTTTCCTGTACCTTGCTCTTTTGCTTTTTGCCTTACAGCTTAGTGGCATCCTAGCATCCCTTTTAAGTAAGGAAGTAAGGATCCATGTTTAGTGCATTGATATATCCCAAGACCCTAGAACAGTGCCTAGCATATGGCTTACTGTTACTAAATATTTCCTAAATGAATGAATTTTCATTTTGTCGATGAGGAAACTGAGGCGTGGAGGGATTGCCTAGTTTACCCAAGCTTATACAGCTAGGAAGATGCTGCCTGGCTCTAAAGTCTCAGCTGCTCCACCACACTTCCTGCACTCAGGGGGATCAATTGCTCACCTGCTTAAATAGCCTGGAGCTCCACTGCTCTGATTCCACACAGAAACAACATAATTTTGCATTTTCATGGCACAGTATATTAATAACAAATTGACTAAAAGAATGAATGTTGGCTTTGAGGAAAATCATTTCTGAGGAAAGAGTAAGCTCAAGAAACTTTCCTTTGAAATCTACTGGTGGTATACCTGCCATATTTCATAACTGGGTTAGATCTTTTTATGTACTCTCCCTTTGTTATATGCTGAATTGTGTCCCCACCAAAATTCATATGTTGAAGTCTTAACCTCCCTCATCTCAGAATGTGACTATATTCAAAGATAGATATTTTAAAGAGGTAACTAATGTAAAATGAGCTCATATAGGTCAGATTGGTCCTAATTTCATCTTAATAGTGTTCTTAGAAGAGGTACTTAGAACACAGACACACACAGAAGGAAGACCATGTGAGGACACCGACAGAAGGTGGCCATCTGCAAGCCAAGGAGAGAGGCCGCAGAATAAAACAAACCCTGCTGACATCTTGATCTTGGACTTCTAGCCTCTAGAACTGTGAGAAAATTATTCTCTGTTGTTAAATACCATCCAGTCTGTGGTATTTTGTTATGGTAGTCCTAGAAAACTAGTCATGGAAAAACATAGTAATACTTTTATCCAGACAGGAAATGCAGAAAGGAAATTTTCTTTTCTTGAAATGTGTGTATGTGTGTGTGTGTGTAGCCAGTAATTAAAATGAAATAAAAATACAAAAGCAATGAATTAGTATTTTAACCACGTCAATGTGTATTTTGAGAAAATAAAAAGCATGGAGAGTTGCATAAAGAAATGCTCCCAAAAAGAGAAAACCCTGTATGGCTCAGAGACATTTTTGCGCCAAGAATGCCAAATTAAAGTTCTGTTTCTTCTTCTTTAGGATGAGTATGCTACTGTTTATCTCACATTTACTGTGTAAACATAGGAATGTGTCTTAGTGCAGGAGTAGAGACACAAGCTCCACCCAAAAATAATCCAGTTGCTTCAAAGTGATTAGGAGCTTATTCTCAAAGCAAATGTGTACAGGTCAGTTCATGTGTGTACAAATTATTTATAATTTAGAACAACAAAAAGCCTTTTGGGGAAGCATATTACATCACTGATGTTGTTCAGGATTGCTAGTGCATTGTGATGGTAAAAAGGCCAACTTTCAATGGACATTATTATGTTTAAGCTTTTTATAGATAATGCAACCTCTTGTTGCTGAACTGCCTCCAACATTACTCCAAATCCCTTTTAGTTTTTCCCATATCTTGTTTCCTCCTCAACAGTAACCTTCCTTGCTTTTCATTCTAGTATACTTGGAATTATTTTTCAAATAAAACTTCCTTTGTTTGTCTACATAGTACATCAAGGGTTTTATCAGCATGAAGTGAGGATGCAATGGCTTCCTGAATACTGACAAAATGAATAATTTCAACATGTCTTTTGGTTTTGTAGCAGGATGAGCTGTTTTCTCATGGAATTATTTCTTCTAAAGTAATTTTTCAAATCTCTAAGCATTGGCACAGGCTTGTACTTCAGTCCTATTGGGATTCTTTCAATGTTGACCTGGGAGAAATGCGTTATGCAAGGAATTCTGTTTTGTGTTTTTGTTTCTTTTCTGAGATGGAGTCTCCCTCTGTCGCCCAGGCTGGGGTGCAGTGGTGTGATCTCGGCTCACTGCAACGTCCGCCTCCTGGGTTCAAGCAATTCTCCTGCTTCAGTCTCCCGAGTAGCTGGGATTACAGGCACCCACCACCGTGCCTGGCTAATTTTTTGTATTTTTAGTAGAGACAGGGTTTCACTATATTGGCCAGGCTGGTCTTGAACTCCTGACCTCAAATGATATGCCCACCTTGGCCTCTCAACGTGCTGGGATTACAGGCGTGAGCCTCTGTGCCCGGCCAGCAATTCTGTTTGAAACTTTCCTCCCTACGTGCTTGGGAGGTAGATGCTATTGTCGCCTTCCTGACTGTGTAGGAGATTCTCAAGTTCCCCATGTGTCCTTCTTCATCCTGGTGATAGGAACTGTTGGAAATCACTTTGTAATAACAGAGAGAAGCCCTCCTCATTCTGGTAGTTCTCAGCCAAAAGGCAGAGAAGTTGAGAAGACCAAGAATAAAGTTGCATTAATGGCAATATGCTATATTCATTTGTGTTAAATTACTTAGTTTTCAAACACTAGTGTGCCAGGAATTGCTTTAATTTTAATTAGTATTAGATATTAATACTAATATAAATATTAATATAATCTGTATACTTAGTAGTATAGTATCAGTTAATACTTAAATATTTCATATTGGTTTACCAATATTAACATGTTTTCTATTTGTCACAGCAGTAGTAAACAAATATTACTACTACCATTATGTGAATAAAGAAATCGAAGCACAGAGCTGGTAAGTAATTTGCCCAAGCTACACGGCTGATAGGTGGTTAAACTAGAATTTAAAACAAAGCCACATGTCTCCAGGACCTGTGCTATCAACCTCTAACCCGATAGCAACCTGTCACAGACACACAGTCATTGTCCCCAGACATTCACACCTTGCTCTAATTTGTTAAACTGAGATGGCTTTGGAATCATGCACACATTTCCTCTGACCTTTTTCAATGATATATTTCTTCTTACTGAGTTCTCTATTTCCCACTCCCTATCTCCTATAACCCGTTCTCTTCTGTTTGGAGAAAGTCTTCTTTTCAGTCTGTGTCTGTTCCCGTCCTTTGGTCTCCATTTGAGCCATCCATGCCATCAAGTGTAATACCTGTTTGACTGACTAGGTAAGAACCAACAGCTATGGGATTGCGCAGGAGTTTGAGTTATAAGATCGTTGAATATAGTTAGATGTTTTGGCTGCTGTTTTTGTTGTCCTAAATAAATGTCTAAGGTAGAAGAAAGTTGTTAGATATCTTTGGGAGATTAACAATGCTGTTGGGTATAATTTAAACCCAATACAAGAAGTGTTAGAATGTAATCTTGGATATCTTAAAGATCCCTTTATTCCTTCAGTGTTATCAAAAACACAAAATCTACATTTTATTTTTTTTCTTGACATCTCTGATCCTAAACTGCTACCACATAGGATTTTCTAGTCTGTTGATGGATTAATTTAAATATATGTGTGTTATTTTCTTTTCTTTGACTCTCATTCTCAGAATAAAAAGAAAAGCAAAGTCATTTTTTTTTTTTTGTCTCTCCCCTCTGAGGAAGAGGGTTAAAAGAGAAAAAAAAAAAAATTCTAAAAGCCAGGACAGAACAGTTTACAATTAGAGAAAAGGAAGGGTATAAGAAAGTGTCTAAGAAGTGAGAAGTAGTGTCATGTGCCCTAAGCCAAAGGAGACCCTTTCAGGTGGTAGGAGCTTCTCTGGCGTCCAGTCTCCGCAGTTGCAATATAAGGAAGAAATTTAAAAGCTCTTATGATTGAAACAGGTACACAGAATAGCCTTAGACTTATTTGCACAATTAGGGTAGGAAGGAGTCACAATGATATTTCAATTTTATCTGCCAAGAAGTTTTTGCTATGCTTCTTTAAAAATTCATTTTATTAAAATATGGACAAATTGAGTCATTTCACGCAGTGCAGTTGAATGAATTTTTGAAAACAGCTTCTAATTCTTTAGAAATAACATAGTGTCAGATTACCAAGTCAGACTCTCAGGAATCAGAGATTTTAACCCATACTCAATTCTATTAATAATGTACAGGATACTGGCACCCATAAGGCACAGGTAAAGCATAGAGTAATCTGAAATCATCAACAAAGCTCCCTGTTCCTTTCTCCTCACAATAAGATGCATTTTGTTCCAAATTTAGTCTATCATAAAATTGCAAGAGATACATGTGGCAGCAAAAGACACTTGAAGAATATTATAATTTTTTTTATATGTGAACTTGACTGGGCCATGTGGTGCTCAAATAGTGGATTGAACATTATTCTGGGTGTTTCTGGGAGGATGTACTGAAATAAATTACCAATTGAATTGGTAGACTGAGTAAAGAAGATGGTCCTCCTTAAAGTGGTTGGGTCTCATCCAATTATCTGAAGGCCTGAATAGAACAGATGTGCTGACCTTCTCGTGAGTAAGAGAAAATTCCTCCTGCCTTACTGCCTTTGACAGGGACATCCATTTATTCTTGACTTGGGTTCTCCTGGGTCTCCAGTTTGCCAGCTACAGATCTTGGGACTTCTTAGCCTCCATAACTACAACAGCCAATTCCTTATAATAAATCTCTATCTACTTATTTATTTATATCCTATTGGTTCTAGTTCTCTGAAGCACTCAGACTAATACAGGTATGAATGAAGTCAGGTCAAAACTGGAGCATTGGCCGGGTGCAGTGGCTCAAGCCTGTAATCCCAGCACTTTGGGAGGCCGAGGCGGGAGGATCACGAGGTCAGGAGATCAAGACCATCCTGGCTAACACGGTGAAACACCGTCTCTACTAAAAAAATACAAAAAACTAGCCGGGCGAGGTGGCGGCGCCTGTAGTCCCAGCTACTCGGGAGGCTGAGGCAGGAGAATGACGGGAACCCGGGAGGCGGAGTTTGCAGTGAGCTGAGATCCGGCCACTGCACTCCAGCCTGGGCGACAGAGCGAGACTCCGTCTCAAAAAAAAAAAAACAAAAAACAAAACTGGAGCATCTCTCTTTTGCACCACACTTACTTATTACATAGCATATGTGATATTTTATTCTGAACTACGCCCATAAGTTCATAAACTTGTAGTTTATTACACAGGTATATCCTGGTAAAACCTTTTCCTGATAAGACTTTTCCATTGCCTCCATTTTATCTCTTTCACTAATAAATATTATTAGAATGTTTACCAGAAAGTCTGGAGTGCATGCTTAAAAGGGAATTTGCTGTGCTGTGTTTTTTTTTGTTTTTTTTTGTTTTTTTTTTTTTTTGTGAAGGAGGGGTATGTTGGTAAAGCGAGAATATAGGTCACATAGCTGCAGGTAATGTTTCCTTCCTAATCTTGTATTGCATGTCAAGATATGTACTTGCACAAAATGCCACTCAGATCATGGAGGAGTGCCACATACTGCTCATGCTTTCAGCTTACCCTTGTCTAATGTAGGAAAGATAGCACGGCTTTCACAGTTGAAGTGAATCCAGACCACTCTGAAGACTCCACTTACATGCAGACTTTGGTTAACTGGAGAAAAGAGCCCTCCTGGAACATGGAGAATTGCTCATAGAGTGAACTGATTCTCTGGGTTGTTGCAGAAGCATGTAGGGTACAAGAAATGCGTCTCAGAGAAGGTCCTGAAGAGCTAGAGATACCACTGAAATATATTTAAATTAATCCATTAATTCATGCTGAACACTGAATAAGACATCTTTACTAGTTCTGGTACTTACAATTCACATTTTATGCCCAAGAGAGCTATGCATACATATGAGTAGAGAGAAATAGAAGTACCAGACACAGAAGCAACTTAGCTTGCTTTATAAGCTATTGAGTTGGGAAAAATAAGTATAATCTGATGAACCAATGAACTTCAGCTTCTCACTAACACACCCATGTACACACACACATCACACACATATCACACAACTGTCACCATGTGTATATAAGTAAGTGATTAAGCAGAATTACCACTCCCTTTAAAGCTAGTAGAGGATAAGATTTCTCAGCTTCCTCCAATATGGTTTAATTATAAAAACTCTTACAAAATGTTTTAATATCAGCTGTCAATTTCTTGGCATCAGAAGAAACAGCATCCCACATAATTGTTTTTAGCAGCCTATTAGTCGGCAAAAGCTTTATGTGAAGAAAGATTCTTTTTTTCAAGAAGGATAAATCTTTTATGACTCACAGATTTCATTTAGTCACTTTCTAACTTCAAATTCTTGCTTCTATGTGTGAAATAAATAGGTAGTCTATTTTTAAGGGCTCTGTGATACCTTTCAGGATGTTGTGTCCATTCAAATGATGAAAATTTGTAGAAATCAGAAGTCCTGGTAGAGAATAAGACATTTTAAATGCTGCATCTTTTTGTTTTGTTATGTTTTTGTGAAGTGTTGATTTAAATAAAAGATTCCCGTCCCATAAAATACCAATAAACAGAAACATATTGATAATAAGAAGTACTTGATACAGAACTCTAACTTTTATGGTTTTTATTTGTTAGAATTTATATAAGTGAATACATTTGTGCAAAATTTACATTTCTAATGCTTCTTACAATTAACATTAGAAAACATGTACCTTAGGTAAAGACATTCTTACCCTTACATGCAAGTATAATTAAATGCTTCTTCTCTTCCTTGAAGCAGGAAGCAAAGTTTTAAGCTTTAAAGATTTTCACCAGGTATTTTAATATTAGTTTATGTTTGGCAGCACAAGACTCTGACATTCGCTTATTATAGAAATATCATTGGGTAGAGCACAGACTTTGGACCGAATCATGTTTGTTGGCTCAGCAATGTTCTATCTCTGACCAGGGAAAATTTGCTTAATTTCTCTAATTCACTGTTTCCTTATAACTAAAATAGTTAACTCATATCTTTGATTGAAAGAAATATATGAAAGCAGCTAGTCATTTCTTGACATATATATGATGGTGTTAGTAAATGCTAATTACTATTATCAATGTCATCCTGAATTTTAGTGACTAGAATTATAACGGATGTGCTTTATAAAATTAAATACAAATAAGCAAGAATTATATATATGTGTGTGTGTATATATATATGTTTAAAGGATATATATATATAGGCATTTGGGAAGCAAGTAGTATCTTATCAACACATTAAACTTTCATCCCTACTTTCTATTTTTGAAATTTAGGTTTTCACATAAGGTCACCTTCAGAAGACTTTCATTTATTATCATTTAGCATTAATACTTGGCAAGTGATATAAATTCAATTCAAACATGACATATATTTTATAAATTATAAATTAGAGATATAAAACCCCTGGGAATACTGGCTTACTGTGCTCAAAATATAACTAATACTGTTAAGTACATCTGCAAAATGTGCCTCCAATTTCAACCAAACACTGTGATTCAGCATGTCAAATGAAGTTCCATATTTTCAAAAAGTCAGTATCAGAAAAAAAATCATCTTACGTTGATTGAAAGATTATCATATGATTTTAAGGGGTGTTGAAAAATTATAATATCTTACACATAATAGTAATAATATTACTCCAAAAAATCTAGTTAACATTTTCTCCATGTAGATTCAAGATATTCTATTGAAAAGATCTTGTGAGCCTGAAATTTTTCCTTCTTGTTTGACATCTTCTGAAGACTAAGTAAAAATACAGGTGAATGTATCCATTATAGTTGATCTACTAACAATTCTTAAATATTTTTTATACTTCGTATACGTATTATAAGGTTTAACTTTAAAAAAACAAATAGGATTGAGGTAACCTCTATTTCTATCACATAATTTTAGATGCTGTTTTACAAGGAATATTTATTATACAATTTCAAAATATTCAATTTGAGAAACACGCTAACATACTGTCAACTTTTTAAGTTTGCCAAAAGAACCATTAATAAAGTGGAAATTACACATGAATAAGTATTTCAACTTTTTTTTTGGAAAAACGATCTTTCTTACTACTAACCTGATCTACTGTTTTAACATCATTAATCTATCTCAGTATTTGAAATAAATATGATTGGGGGAAAGGAGCCCTTGACAACCGTGTGATTCTGATATTAATATCATTAAATTTAAGTGCAAATTTTGAAATGCTAAAGCAACCTTTTTTGGCTAATGCTTCAAAGATGCAAAGTTCTTCACTCATAATGTACTTTAAAAAATTCATTAACTTTGCTGACAAAGTTTTCACTGGGATGCTTTGAAGAATAATATAACTGGGCTAAGATCTGCATAAATGAAAGTCATAACTGCTCCATATACCACAGTTATGAGTAGGCAAATACCCCAAGCTTACAAGATTTCAAACATAAGCAGTTACATTTCCTTCATTAAATGGTAATTTCTTCAATTCATCATCAGAATTACTATCGGTTAAGATTTAATAATAAATGAAGGTAACAAAATTATCTGTAGTCCTCAGTGTACTGGTAATGCACTGATGATTTTAATACTTTGAATAAAAACAGAATGGCAGAATCTTTTTACACTTCAGAGACTGCAGTTGTTTAACTTTATATCATGTCAGAAAACATATGGCAGTTCCAATTTTTTCTTCAATATTTATTGATTCAACAGAAAGAAGATAAAAGGGAATACCATAGGGCAAGGGAGGAGATAGAGTGGTTTCTTTTTTCAGATATAAAAAGCTGAACTTACTAATTGTAACATAAGAAAGATTATATTGATTCCATGTAATGACTGTTGTAAACTATGTGATAGCTAAATCAGATTTAACTAACTGGAGCGTTTTATTTTTAATCCATATCAGCCTAATTAATTGTTTATTATTAACATAATTCAGTATTAGTGACTCAGTCCAGGAATGGGAAATGCTTAGTAATTGGAGTAAACGTTGTACATGAAATTAAGGCTATTTTTTCCTTATAGATTATAAGGCAAAGTCTTTCCAATGCGCCATTAGGAAAGGGGGTCTCCAGGGATACACATTATAATTCCCCATAGCAACAATGGTGGAAGAGAGGGATTTTTAAAATACTCCAATGTTTAAGATCCACCTCAACTAAATCATATTTTGAAGGTACTGCCCAGTCTTAGGTATTTGTTTGAAAAATCACAAGTAATTCTAAAGTGTCCTAAAAATTAAACAATATTGATTAATGAATAAATTCTATTCTAGGCTAATTTGGTTATATTTCTGTAAAACGCTGGAAACTAAAGGTGTTATGGATAGTTTGTACTATATAAGAATAGCTTTACCCAAAATTTTGAAAAGAAAGAAAAAATACTTAATTTTTTAATCAATATATTGTCCCACATATGAAAGATTGTGAATATTATAGCAAGCGAGAAAAGAACAGATTGTTAAGATAAATACTACAAAAACAATAAAGGATTCCTTTACTTTTGTATCTTCTCTGAGTCATCTACATCTTTTTGCATTTGCAGGTTTGGGCTTTTATGGAATTCAATTTCTTACAGGATATGTAATAATAAAGCATTATCACAAAGTTGTGGCTTTAAACTCAAATTAATGTGGCCCAGTGTTTGTTTTTTCCTTTTCTTTCCATTTTTTTCTCCTCTAGAAATAAATGTCTATTTGTAATAAATAAGCCAAAGTAGGAAAGTATGTAAAGAGGAAATTCACATGTATTGAAGGGTTACCATGTTCCATGCACAAGTATAGTGACAGCCTAAAGCATCCTGTTATAAAACACAGAGAATATCTACAACTGGGATGAGTCCACATGTGAGATAAAACATCATTTTAATATTCTCATAAGAGTTGAGTGTAAATTGAAGAGTCTCATGAAATGGGTGTTCTGTAAGATTCAAAGATTCTTTTGATGGCAGGACACAACATTCTGACAGGGATAGATGAAAGAGGGAGCCTCTTTGTTACTTCTAGCTCCAGAGGAGAGGAGGTTGCTATGCAAAGATGCACAGTGGGTTCCCCAGAGACAGGGTAATGGTGAAATGGCGCTGTACAAGGTAGTTAATGCATGGCCAGGAGGGTGGGGTTAATGGGTTAACCTTGCTTCCTGGGCTCCCTGTGGATTGGTTGCGGTGCATACACAGAGTTCCCTGGAGAGTGGACGTCTGATAAGGGCAGTGATTAGAGATGGGGGCTTAGCAGACTGCTTGTGAAGGGGATCTGAGAGTTTCTAACCATCACTTCGAAACTCAGTCAAAATAGCACTTGTGAAATATTACATTAAAACTAGTGTTTTTGAGGTCTTGACAATTTTTGTTTGTTTTTAGACAGGGTCTCACTATGTTGCCCAGGTTGGAGTGCAGTGGGTCCATCACAGCTCACTGAAGCCTCAACCTCCCAGGCTCAGGTGATCCTCCCACTTCAGCCTCCAAAGTAGCTGGGACTACAGGCTCATGCCACCAAACCTGACTAATTTTTGTATTTTTTATAGAGATGGCGTTTCACCATGTTGCCCAGGCTGGTCTGAAACTCTTGGGCTTAAACAATCCTCCCACCTCAGTCTCCCAAAGTGCTGAGACCATAGGCCTGAGCCAGACATCAGTTGTAAGCTCAACTATTTGGGGTATTTATGTGGTCTTGATTGTATAAGAGAATTCCAGAAAGTAGAGCATGAGTTGCCAT
Organism: Colobus angolensis palliatus; assembly: GCF_000951035.1. Classification (NCBI taxonomy): domain Eukaryota; kingdom Metazoa; phylum Chordata; class Mammalia; order Primates; family Cercopithecidae; genus Colobus; species Colobus angolensis. The sequence continues at coordinate 30,268,762 of NW_012118487.1, forward strand.
AAAGAGTGGAGAAAGCATTTTACGATGCCAGTAGAAAGGAAGAAACCCAGTAGAAGCATGAAGAATTGCTGAAGGCCAGCTTATAGCATGCCTCCTTTTGTTTCATATCAAACAAAATAACAATCATGCTAGGGACTTCCAGTTATATTTTAGTTGAATTATGGAGTGTATTAAATATGTGGGTTATTTTTGTTTTGGTGTGATGTTACAAACATCTTCTTGATTAATAAATACTCAAGGGCCAATCTATTGTCAAAATCCCTTTGTGTCAGGTTTCCTGGCCTTGATTAAGCAGGTCTAATATTTTGCACTTTAGAGATATAGAATACTAGAATTGGATGCTTGTAGATTAGCATCAATGATTTTTAATTGCTGATTTAGAAAGACGCTCCTTGTGACTGTTCTAGCAATCCCAGAGTGGTAGGGAGTCACAGTATTATATATATGAACACAGGACATTAATGACATTGGTCCAGATGGAGGAAGAATTACTAACATCTATATAAATAGGAAGATCAACACCAAGAGAGCCCAGAATGCGTCAATGTTGTTGGTGGCTTAGGAGTGGTGGAAGGGCAAAGAAGAGGGGATGAGAACCCTTGGTGGTGGTCCCAGAAGAGAGCCCTGTGGTATTACCTTTCGTTTGGAAAGCTGTCCCTCACTTACCTCAGTTTAGGTAAATAGAAATTACTAAAGAGTGAACTGAAAGAAGACAGTAATCTTCTTTGTGTGCCTAAGGCAAGGATGTAGAGGTGTAGAGTTGTCCTTTAGGATCTACGTGCTACGTGTTGAGGAAACATGGCCACTTGCCATGAGGAGGTGATCTAGATGCAAGGGAGATGGCAGTTTGGAAGAAGTTTTAATTTTCCAATATTTTCAGTCTCCAGGAAAGATATCAGTTGGATGAAAGTGTGGTATGTCAAGTGATCTATAGAAGTAGGCATATGGTAAATCCACCAGTTATCGATCATGAGTGCATGAAACACTAGTTCATTTAAACCTATGTGTAAATTGGATGTCTATAAACATCCAAGGGACTGGGTGATGGGTTTGGATTTTATTTGCCAGGGAAGGCAAGATGCATAGGCACTTTTCAGATTGGAGGAACCAAATTATTTACAACCACTAAAATTTCAGGGTTTAAATTCAGTTTCTGGTCAGTTGTCCATCCTTCTGGCTTTCTGGGTGGCAAGGGGACAAACTCTTAAGGCAGCCACTCTCATTCCAAGGCCTCCCAGTCCACCTCTAAGGGATTGAGAGTCACACTCAGTAGAGCTAGTACTGCCTCCTTCTGAGAGAAAACAGTTGTTTCCTTACCATGAGGTAGGTATTATCCCTTTAGCATGTTCATATGCAGAGATCTTAGTGGTCATGCAAATTTGCTTGGGGTTTCATATTGTTTGCATAATTAGGTCACTTAGGCTGGTGTTCTGGGGAATTCAGGAAGAAAGTATTAATTCTCTTGCCTGCTTTGAATTAAGCAGTAGGCCACTGGCCTCCATGGGTGGGATTCACATTATACATGGGGGGTCTGAGAAGCACAAAGTTTACTAGCAACAGCAGCAAGGTGTGCAGCAGCAAAGATAACAACTGAGGCTTTTATCCTACCTGAAAAACACTTGCAAGACTGAGGTGTCATTTCTCTCCTTTGGGGGAGCCCAGTCATCACCTTCGTTCTTACGGGGTTGCCTGAAACAAGGGTTTTGCCCACAATAATAAATTCAAACACCAAAGAAGTGTCAGGCCCCTGGGATTGGCCTCTGCCAAATAACAGGCTGTGAACAGAAACACACAGGAACCCCAAGCTCAGAAAGGGTGGCTCAAGTAGCCTATAGCTCCAATTGCTCTAAGGCGGGCCCTCATCTAAGGTTGTATCTGGACACTGGCATTTAGTCAGTTAGCACTGTTCATTTTGAATATGCAGATACCAAGAAAATTTGGGTAAGAAGAGATGTGGCAACCACCAGCAAACACAGCAGCAAACACCAGCTGCTACAGCACAAGCCCATCAACAGGCAGCAGTTCTATCCCACGCTGCTTTTGCCATGGTCTGGACTTAATTAGTAAACCAAAAACAATCTACGCAAGAGCTATCCAATCATCAGTAGCTGTGGCCATGTTCTTCTGCTCACGGCACTAAATGTTTTAGAAGACTTCAAGATTCTTTTGATGGCAGAATACAGCACACTTGGATAGATGAAAGGTGGAACTCTTTGGTACTTGCGGCTCAACATGACTGTTGCACCCAGGAATAGGTGCACCAAGGACAACTTGGAGAAAGCAGCTTCTGTGTGCAAGCTGAGTGGAGCCAGCTGGGATTCCCAGACTCCCTGTGGATTGGCTAATTTGAATAATTTAATGAGCACCAGGGGATAGAAGCTGTCTCTAGTTGTCTAGCACCTGGCCCCAGAAGGTAGGAGCCCAATAGCAGAAGTGGTTGGGTGTGTGCATAGTTGCCTTGAGAGTGGAAGCCTGGTAAGGGAAGTGATTAGAGCAGGGGCTTAGAAAACTGCTGTAAAGGGGAATTGAGAGGTTTTAGCTATGGCTTTAAAACTAAGTCAAGACAGTACCTGTGAAGTTTTACATTACAATAGGTGCCCTTGATTCCGTTATTCCATTCTCTTCATTATATCAGTGAAGTCTTCATTAATATCATAGAATTGAGAAAATGCTATGATTGTATTCCCTCTTTGATTTTTAAAATGTAAGTTTCCTCTTCAAACTGATTCAAAAGATCTGTCCAGTAACTAATGTGAGAAATCAAAAGGAACATTTTTTTTCTAACCTCATTGGTTTCTTTAACCCAAAAAATAATAGGCAATCTCTCCCATATGAAGAATTGTATCTTACTGGAATTTGGATTTTGCTTGGTGTTATACCGTGTTTGCTCTTTGAGTTAGTGCTAAATATTTTTGTTTTCTTTTTGAATGTTATCTAGTTTTGGTTTATTTTTTGGATTCTGTCAGATCCAAAATCCATGCAATTCTGTTTAGTTTCCTTCTTTTTAGGTATATTACTTTCTCTATACTCTAGAATATTACAGTATTATATTTTAGGTTTGCAAATGATTTTGGATATTGTATATTATTATAATATTCTCATATTTACATGAGATCATTATTGCAGAAGGTTTACCAACCATTCATTTGAGTTATTTTGCCTATTATGTTTCACGTTCATAGCAATACTATTCCCCATGGCTGAAACTAGAAACAACTTAAATATCCATCAATGAATAAATTGATGAACAAATTGTGGTATATTCATATGATGAAATATTATTCAGCAATAAAAATTAAAGAAATACTAATATATGTGACAATATGAATGAACTTCACAAACATTAAGCTAAGTGAAGAAAGTCAGACAAAAAGTCACATACTGTAAGGTACTATTTATATGAAATGTCAAGAATCTGCAAATACAGTGACAGAAAGTGAATGGATTAGTGGCTGCTGGGGCTGGTGGTTGGAGTGGAGAGTAGCTGTAAAATGGAAGGAACTTTCTTTTAGCATTAATGGAAATGTTCTAAAATTAGATTGTGGTGATAATCCCACAACTTTGTAAATATACTATAAATCATTGAATTGCATAAGTAGATAAATTTTATGCTACATAAATTACATTGTAGTAAAGCTGTCAAAAAAAAAAAACAGAATTGTGGTCTATGATTGCCCACATCTGAATAAACAAAACCACACAAAATAAATGATGATGATCCAAATTATAGTAATACTAAATTATAATCAATAGCAACAAACAAAAACAGTCATGATACCTGCTTTACTGGAACTAATAGTCCACTTGAGAAGGCATATTTGTATCAAATATTAACATAAATGAATCCAAAATTGCCAGTGTGATACAAGGCTATCCCAAAATGCACGACATCTTTAAATAAAACCCATGAGAGGAGACTGTGACTTCAGTCAGGGAGATCAACAAAATCAAGGGACATTTGTGTCAAGATATAAAAGACAGAAAACAACTAGGCTGAAAGGAAAAGATGAATCTCCCAAGCAGAGGGAACTAAAGATGTGTATTTGCAAGGATGGACTAAAGCAGCTATTGTGCAGAGACTGGAAGGGGGTGGATCTGGAGAGTAAGATAAGATCTGGACCATAGTCTAAAAATACTTTCACATCATATTAGGTTTAATCTGAAATTATCCTAATATTTTAAATAGAAGAGGTGACATCAGATTTGTGTCTTAAAAAGATCATTACAACTGCAATGCAGAAAATGCATTTCAAGGATGTCAGAGAGAGAGAGAGAGGGAGAGAGAGAGAGAGATTACATAGTTAGGGGAAGTGAAGATGGGAGATGTGGCCAAATGTATAACCTTCCAGGAAATAGAGTCAGTGTGTCAATGGGTAATCCCCAGATTCCTCGAGTGAGAAGTAGTTTGAGTCATGGTGGCATTCCCTGAAACCAATCAGGTTGGGCAAGGAGATTATAAATTTCCTTTGGTGTTTGTTGAGTTCAAGGTATCTGAAGTTTCTGTTCTCTGTGTAGTATCCTGATATCAAAGACCATTTTGAAATTTTTGAATAAAAACCTAGATATTCTAGATTATCTTATTTGTACATGAGAATTATGTTGGTATATGTTTAGAAAATCCAAGATACTCTGATTAGCAAATGTTAACATTGTGCTTACACTAAAACAACAATAATGAAGAATTTATTGAAGCATTTTGAAAAAAGACATGAAAGCAAACTAGAAAACAAGAAGGGAATTCTACTTTGCCTATGTGATCTACCAGGCCCCTCTTGTTCTGTCTTCTAATTCCCATCTCCTGTCTCTATCTGCCTCACATTTTATGTTTCAGGAAAAAAAAATATTACTAGTAGTTTCCTGGAATACACCATGCTATTTCTTACCTAAATCCTATTTTTTTGCCTCCTTCAGCAGTCCTCTTCCTAATTCCCAAATTGCCTGTGTTACTGACTTGTGTCCTACAAGATTTAGCATAGGCAAACCATTCAGGGAGCTGATGAATCTGGAGAGTAGGATCAGATCCAGACCATGGTCTAAAAATGGTTTTACAGGATATTAAGTTTAATCTGAAATTATCATAATATTGTAAATAGAGGCGAGGACATCAGCTATGTGTTTTAAAAAGATCATCATGACTGCAGACAGTTCAGGGAGCTGAGTGAGATCCTTCTCATCCAGTCTTCCATTATCATCCATGCCTCCTCTTTCATAATAATACATTTAATAAAGAGTTTTGCCATCATTTGTAATCATCTGTTTATATTTCTGTTGGTTTCACCCCTCTGTTAGCACACTGTGTCTTATTCAGGTTTACATTCCTTATCTTTAACACAATAGCTGTTAAAGAGTTGATATGTATTAGATTCTCCAAATGGAATACCCAAAATAACACTCCTCTTCACTACCTAGTTATGAAGAAATTGAAAAACAAAACTAAGATAAAAAACAAGGCCAAAATAATCATATTTATTACCAGAAAAGTTCAAGTTGTTGGATACAGATGTACACAGGCAGAAGGCCTTATTAATGTTGTACTCTTAAATGAGAAAGACGTATCACTCAGTCACAGGAAATATAGGACCTGGGGGGGATTGCTGTAAACATACAATGTGAAGGAGATGAAGGAGATGAAGCAAGTCTGGCGTTACACTAACTGAACTTCATTCACAGAAGGAAAAGACCATGAGTGGGAATATGCATTCTTTATGAACAGGCCTCAACAATTTTGTTGTATAATTGAAAACAAAACAGTGAGACTTGCCTTAATAAAAAAGAGAAGACTTACAGTGGGGAGAGGAACAAGGTTACTGGAAAAGACGGCTATAAGGATACTATCAACATTTCATTCCAATAGGTACTATTAATTTCAAATATGTATTAACATATTAAATATTAATTTTCTAAAATGACTTTCATTCCCTACATAAATTGAATTTCTTCACTGATCAGTCATGTATAGCAAATGTAGCCTTCAAGCAGGCTTATGCTTACAGTAATTATTTAATTTTATAATTTACTATTTTGTGTTTCTGCCCCGAACAAATGTCTTTGCCTTCTAAGAACCAATAGGCAATTCTGTTAACAATAAAATGAGTTACAAAAGCTGAAAATTATAAATGCAGCAACTTATAAGCTGCTTAGCAACCATCTGATATCCTGAAGCTTAATTTTGAATCAGTTAACCCTGAAAGGACTGCAGAATTCATTTTTTATTGCCATATTTTAACAAAGGTTATCAGTTCACATCTAAAACATTTTCCATCTCAATTATTCAATCTTTCATAGAATCTCTCAAGCATCAAGTTAAGTTTGTTATATTTATATTTCCAAATATTTCTCAATTAGAAAAATAAAAATTTCACTGTAGATTATAACTGACCAAAATATTTGAGTAAAATTATCTTAGCAGTGAAGAAAATATTTTAAAATATGACATTTTTTTCTATTGATGCATCTCACAGCTGGGGTAAATGTCAAGAAATAGTTCACTGAAGGCTATTTCATTATTTTACACACAACCACAAGTTTAACATCCTACATAAACATATGTTCAGAAAAACTCTTCAGCTCTTTTGCCAACTGGAGACACATTGCTCAGGAAACCAAATTAAGTTAGAGACAAGTATCCAAAACCACTACTTTAGTTGTCAAAACTGCATCTACCAGAACAAATTCTTCCTTTCTTGACTTTGAATGATGGCAATAAAGACATTCTATTTTCTTTGTTCCTGCAATCAAAATATAAAACTGAGATTTTATAAGACACCATATTACGTTTTTGACCAGCTTTAATCTTATAAAAGTAACTATAAGAAAATTAGTAAGGCATTTCTAAGATGGAATTAGAAAACCTTTCTTTAACATGTGGATAAAAGGAAATTCATATATTAATATTCGAATTGCAAAAGACACATATAAAACATATTAAATAAATGAAAAATTGCATTTTGAAACACCAAAAATTATGTTGTTGAAAAGATTTTGCAACCAAGTGTTTACAGTAGCATAATAATTTGGGTGAAGGCAATTTCTAGATCGGAGTCTAAGTTTTCGAGTTGTAAACACTGTTTTGTTTTATTTTTTTAAAATAAAGTGTGTAGAGTTGTTCTATGGAGGTTCCAAGAAATAATATGAGAAACTCTATTAGTCTGTTCTCACACTGCTGATAAAAGACATACCCAACACTGGGTAATTTATAAAGGAAAGAGGTTTAAATTGACTCACAGTTCCACAGGACTGGGGAGGCCTCAGGAAACTTACAGTCATGGCCAAAGGGGAAGCGAGCACATCCTTCTTCACCTGGTGGCAAGAGACAGAAGAATGAGAGCCAAGCAAAAGGGGAAGCATCTTATAAATCAACAGATCTCCTGAGAACTTACTATCACAGGAATAGCATGGGGAAACCCACCCCCCTACCATGATTCAGTTACCTTCCACCAGGTCCCTACCGTCACATGTGGTGATTAAACTTGGGTAGGAACACAACCAGACCATATCATTCCACCCCAACCCCTCCCAAATCTCATGTCCTCACATTTTAAAACACAATCATGCCCTCCAACAGTCCCCCAAAGTCTTAACTCATTCTAACATTAACCCAAAAGTCCAAGTTAAAAGTCTCATCTGAGACAAGGCATGTCTCTTCCACCTACGAGCCAGTAAAATCAAAAGCAAGTTAGTTACTTCCTAGATGCAATGGGGGTACAGGCATCGGGTAATTACACCTGTTCAAAATGGGAGAAATAGGCCAAAACAAAAGGGCTACAGGTTCCATGCAAGTCTGAAATCCAACAGGGCAGTCAAACCTTAAAATTCCAATATGATCTTATTTGATTCCATGTCTCACATCCAGGTCACAATAATGCAAGAGGGAGACTCCCACAGTCTTGGGCAGCTCCGGTCCTATGGTTTTGCAGAGTACAGTCCCCCTCTTAGTTGCTTTCACAGGCTGGTGTTGAGGGTCTGCGACTTTTCCAGGCACATGGCGCAAGTTGTCAGTGGATCTGCCATTCTGGGGTCTGGAGGATGGTGGCCCTCTTCTCACAGCTCCACTAGACAGTGCCCAGTGGGGACTCTGTGTGGGGGCTCCAACTCCACATTTCTCTTCCACACTGCCCTAGCAGAGGTTCTCCATGAGGGTCCTGCCCCCCAGAGCACACCTCTGCCTGGACATCCAGGTGTCTCCATACATCCTCTGAAATCAAACCTCAATTCTTGACATCTGTGTAACAACAGGCCCAAAACTATGTGAAAGACACCAAGGTTTGGGGCTTACACCCTCTGAAGTAACTGCCTGAGCTGTATGTTGACCTATTTTAGCCATAGTTGGAACTGAGGCATCTGGGACTCAGGGCACCGTGTCCTTAGGCTGCACAGAGCGTTGGGGTTCTGGGCCTGGCCCATGAAACAATTTTTCCCTCCTAGGCCTTGGGGTCTGTGATGGGAGGGGTTGCCATGAAGGTCTCTGGCCTGACCTGGAGAAATTTTCCCCATTGTCTGGGTGATTAACATTCAACTCCTTGTTACTTATGGAAATTTCTGTAGCAGACTTGAATTTCTTCCCAGAAAATGGGTTTTCCTTTTCTACTGCATTGTCAGGCTGCACGTTTTCCAAACTTTTATGCTTTGCTTCCTCTTGAACTCTTTATCGCTTAGAAATTTCTTCTGTCACATACCCTGAATTATCTCTCTCAAGTTCAAATTTCCACAGATCTCTAGGGCAGGGGCAAAATGCCCCCAGTCTCATTGCTAAAGCGTAGAAAGAATCATCCTTATTCCAGTTCTCAACAAGTTCCTCATCTTCATCTGACACTACCTCAGCCTGGACTTTATTGTTCATATCACTATCAGCATTTGTGTCAAAGCCATTCAACAAGTCTCTAAGAAGTTCCAAACTTTCCCACATTTTCCTATCTTCTTCTGAGCCCTCCAAACTGTTCCAATCTATACCTGCTACCTAGTTCCAAAGTCGCTTCCACATTTTCAGGTATCTTTGTAACAGCACCCCACTCTCTGTGGTACCAATTGACTGTATTATTCCATTCTCACACTGCTAATAAAGACATACCAGAGACTGGGTAATTTATAAAAGAAAGAGGTTTCATTGACTGACAGTTCCACAGGGCTTGGGAAGCCTCAGGAAACTTACAATCATGGTAGAAGGGGAAGCAACTATGTCCTTCTTCACATGGCAGCAGGAGAGAGAAGAATGAGAACTGAGCAAAGGGGGAAGCCGCTTATAAAACTCAGATCTCGTGAGAATGTAGTATCACAAGAATAGCATGGGGGAAACTGCCCCTATCATTCAATTACCTCCCATCAGGTCCCTCCTACCACACATAAGGATTATGGGAACTACAATTCAAGATAAGATTTTTGTGGGGACACAGCCAAACCATATAAGGAACCAACTGCCACATTAAATAATGCTATAAAAATTGAACTCTGCTAAAACATTATTAGGAAGCACACAATTTATGGGATCCCATCACAGACAGCAGAGATCTATTCAAAGTACAAATGTCTCTTTAAGGGACTTACTAGGAAAAAAAGTCAGTATTACAGATAAGCTTTTAAATACACAGCATATTTTATCGGTCAAAAATAGCCATCTTTTTATCATTGGGGATGGGCTTCAGTTGTTCCCCAGGAACATTTAAAGTCAGGTATCAACTTTTGTGTTAAAGGGTGTTCTTTTAAAGCCAGACCTATGTGTTCTTCCTGTTACAGGCTATAATATTTAATCTGTCTTGGTATAACTATGACCAGAGTGAATTTTCACCTCTATTAATTTATCTTTGTTAGAGTTTCTTCTTCAGCAAAGCTTATGGCATTATGTTTAAGTTTTATGGGCCTCTGCTTGTTACAACAGAGCAAAACAAAACAAAACAAATCCAAGAAACCAATAAACCACACAAACCAAGAAAAAAAAGAAGAAAGGAAGAAAAAGAAGAAGGGGAAATATCATTAATACCAAGTAAAACAGAAAGATACAGCCAAATAAACATTTTACTGGGTAATCTTATTTGGTTTTTATATGTATCAATGTGTATATTTTCATACTAAAATGATCATACGTAACTCTTTGGTGGTATTTTTTACTTGACAAATCATTTGCATGTTTATTTGCCAACAATTATTCATGTTAAAAATGTATTTAATTGCTGCAAAATATACTGTTATGTGGCAATATCAAATTCCTATTTTTGACAGAAATTATATTTATGATATTGTGTTATTTTAAATATTAAAATAAACTTTAGCATATATACTTCTTTGCCAACATTGTCACTAAACTGAGAAATTAATTTTTTAACGTTTTATTTTGAAAGAATTTTAGACTTCCCCCAAAATAAAATGTAGTTCAGTTTTTTTTCCATAAGTCTTTCACCCAAACTACCCTAATTTTAAATCTTAATAATACAACAATATCCAAAAACAAAAACTGACATTGATATAACATTAACCTTCAATTCTTATTCAAATTTCAACATTTGTCCCACTGATGGCCTTCTTACGGTGCAGAACCAATAGAGAATTCCACACTGCATAGGTGGCCATGACTTTTTGCTCTCTGCCACTTTATGACAGTTCCTCAATATTCTTCAGTTTTTTGTGACACTGACACTTTAAAAAGTACTAGTAAGTTATTTGGTAGACTTCAACTTAATTTCAATTGTTTTTATGTTTTCCTATTATTACATTGAGTTTGTGCATATGGGGAAAGAATACCACAGTAGTGATTTCTGCCAGACTTCTGCATTGTAAAAACACTATGTTCTCTTTGTCACAAATGAGTATCGTTTATAAACATTTTTGACACTGCATGTATGCTATTTCTCATCATAATTTAATCTAATAATTTTTTTGCATCCACTGTTTCTTCTTGCCTGCAAAAATATTATTGAGGTATTTGCCTAATGGTGATCTTCTACTTCCATCATTCCTTTTACATTTACTTACTGAAATTCTTCTGTAAGAAGTTTTCCTTCTTTACTGATGCATTGAATTATTTACTTATGGACTCATAAATATCCATGAATACAGACTCGTGGGTATTTATTTTTATAATCCATTTTTTTATTGGTTATAATCCAATTTTATTGGTTATAATCCAATACTAACATGATATCGATTTTGTTGCCAAAATTATCCCAGCTTTATCCCGTTGGGAGTTAGTCCAAGTGACTTCTGTGCCGTTTCAATAATACTCTATCATGTTTGGAACATTTCCTTACTCTGATATCAAAATATTCTGGACCTGTCTTATATGTTCACTGTCCCAGCCCCAGAATCAGCAATTTCTCCAAACCAAGATTGGAGGCTAAACATGCTCATTGCTATTATTCTGTCATTGTTTTTAAGCCCTGTCAGCAAACTGAGCTAGGAAACAAACTATGGATATTTACACAAACCTATCGATAAATCTATATGTATTTTCATATCAGTCTATCCGTTATCTGTATATGTAATTAAAACCATGAATTCATTCTGGCATTTCAAATTCTAATTGAACACCACAGGGTCCATTCTAGTTTTCTTTCTTTCCTTATTTACAAATTCTTTCTCTCACTGTGATAAATCTGATGCTCAACATCCACAATAAATATATACTTGTTTGCTCAGTCTTGGGAAACACATAAAATAGTTTCAGAATTGCTAACTAAACCCCTGTTTAAAACACATTTATGAAACAAAATACAGTATCAAAGTGCAGTTCTTCTTATCCTTAGCATTCTCCCCCAAATATTATTTTTCAAATTCACATTCAAATATTATTTTCCAAAATTGCTAAGGTTAGCACTTTTTTCATCATCACAGCTTGTTCATATTACTTATTCATAATTCAGTTCATTTGTTACTGCTTATGTTCTTTTTAAAATTCTCCACATATTCTGTCAATTTCTGTTATTTCTTTAGTTCTTGATATGTAAAACATTACCTTGGTTGTAAGTGAAATAATTATAAAAAAATGTATATTCAGAGAAGTGTGGGTAATGGTCATCCCCATAAATCCATTCTTATTTCTCAATTTGTTCCACTTTATTCTCTTGCACTCCTGTAACTAATCTGTTAGTGTCTGGTTTATATTTTCTGCATGTGTTTTGTGCAAATGTGTACATATCTATTTTCTTTTATCTCTTTCTTTCTTATATAATGGAATAGCATAGAAGTGATATTGCTTGGCATTCTTTTCCAAATATATCTTCGAGTTCACCCCATATCAAGTAATAGACTATTTCATTATTCTTTGTAATAGCTTTATAGTACTTCATGGTGGATGTATCATAGATGAGAGGCCCACTCCCCATGTATGAACATTTCAGGTTTTTCAATACTTTGCAATGATGCACAATGTTAAAATGAATAGCCTTGGGGTGTTTTTGTTTCAATTATTTATTTTTTTTCTGAGACAGAGTCTTGCTCTGTTGCCCAGGCTACAGTATGCAACCTCAGCTCACTGAAACCTTCACCTCCAGGTTCAAGCAATTCTCCTGCCTCAGCCTCCCGAGGAGCTGGGATTGCAGACACCCGCCATCATGCTCAGCTAACTTTTGTATTTTCAGTAGAGACATGGTTTCACCATGTTGACCAGGCTGGTCTTGAACCCCTGACCTCAAGTGATCCACTCGCCTTAGCCTCACTAAGTGCTGAAATTGCCGTCTGAATATGTATTTTTATATTTTTGGAAGTGTACATTCAGGACAGATACTTAGAAGTTATATCGCTTGGTCAAAAGCTTATTTTTTTCTTTTTCTCTGATAGAAAGTCTTGCTCTGTCACCCAGGCTGGAGTGCAGTAGCAAGATCTCGGCTGGCTGCAACCTCTGCCTCCTGGGTTCAAGCAATTCTGCCTCAGCCTCCCGAGTAGCTGGGACTACAGGTGAGCACTATCATACCCGGCTGATTTTTGTATGTTTAGTAGAGACGGGGTTGCACCATGTTGGCCAGGCTGTTCTCAAACTCCTTACCTCAGGTGATCTACCCACATTGGCCTCCCAAAGTTCTGGGATTACAGGCATGAGCCATTGCACCTGCCCACTGATTTTTTTCAATATAAATCTTCAGAAAGATACATTGTTTCATTTCTTGATGCAGTATGCATTTTTAAGAACTTTGACACTCATAAGCAAATATTAGCCTGTCTGAAAGTATATATATCTTTAAGTACTATATTGAATAGCTTAGAGAGAAGAATGCAGACTACAAGAAAGTGACAGTAGAAACTATGAAGTTAATAAACTGCAAAGTAAAATTGATAGAAATGAGGACATAGGAGGAGAGATTAACCACAAGAGTAGAAGTGGTGATGTAGAAGGTTGGTTTCACTTCTTTTCACAGAAGTCCAAAAATAAATCATAGAGCCAAGATTATCATCAACAATAATGTGGCACTCAAATATGAGGATGAGACTGGTCCTGGGGTCACACAGAAATAATAATAAAAAAAAACATTCAAGCACAGCATAAGAGACTACTGACCCCATTATTCTTCCCAGCACTAAATGTGTGGAAAATCTCCGGTCAACTCATAAATTCTACACTGGAAAAAGTGAAATCGAGGTGAACACAGAAAAAACCAGAATACTCTAATACTGTAATTGCGGAGTATGATCTACTTATAACTCTAGTATGAAGTCCAAGAGACAAATTTATCAAGTAACTTGGCAAGAGACAGGTAATGACAAAATATGTAAATTGAGACAGTTAAAAATTAAAATGTGGGGGAGATGGACTTGAGGTGTAGAATGTTTTATTTTTTTGTTTTTGTCCTTTTCATTGTGATCTAAGTTGTCAGCTCTTTAAATTAACTTGTTATAAGTATAATATAATATTTGTAAATGTCATAGTAGCCACAATGTAAAAACCTACAACCTATTCATAAAAATATAAAGCAATAAATTTAAACATACTACCAAAGAAATCACATAACCACAAAGGAAAACAATAAGTAGGGGAGAAAACAACAGAGAAGATTTACAAAACAAACAACAAAGTGGCAGTAGTAGTAAGTCCTTACTTATCAATAGAAAACACTGAACATACATGAATTTGATTATCTAATTAAAAGGCACAGAGTGCCTGCTTGAGTGAAGAGATAATAGCCAAGTAGATGCTGACTACACAGAATTCAGTTCTCTTATAAGAACACACACAGACTGAAAGTGAAGAGGCGGAAAGATATTCCACACAACTGGAAACCGAAAAAGAGCAGGGAATTCTATACCTGTATCAGATAAAAATAGATTACCAATCGAAGACTGTAAAAAGACACAAAGAAGGGCACTATATAATGACAAAGGAATCAATTGAGCAATCAGATATAGTAATTCTAAATATATATGCATGTAACATCAGATCACCAAGATATATAAAGCAAATGTTATAAGATATTTAATAGGGAGAGACAGACTACAATAAAATAATAGTCAGGGACTTTAACACCCTACTCTCAGTAATGGACAGACCATCCAGACACAAAATCAACAAAGAAATGCTGGACTAAAACTGCACACTAAACCAGAGAGGGCTAACTGAAATTTACAGAACATTTCACCCAACTGCCACAGAATGCACATTCTTTTCATTAGGATCTGGAATATCCTCCAGAAGAGAATGTATCTTAGGCCATAAAACAAGTCTCAACAAATTCAGAAAAGTAGAAATCATATCAAATATCTTTTATGACCACAATAGATTAAAGTTGAAATCAGTAACAAGGGCAACTTCATAAACTACAAAACACATGGAAATTAAATAACATGCCTCTGAATGACCAATGGGTCAACAAAGAAATTAAGCAGGACATTTTAAAACTTCTTGAAACAAATTAAAATGGAAATATTACATACCAAAATGTATGGGTACAGCAAAAGAGTAGTAACAGGGAAGTTTATAGAAATAAACATCTATTTCAAGAAAGTAGAAAGACTTCAAATAAACAACCTAAAAATGCACCTCAAGGAACTATAAAACCAAGAACAAAGCAAACCCCAAATTAGTAGAAGGAAAGAATAAAAATCAAAGCAGAAATAAATGAAATTTATGAGAATGCAATGAAAAGGGAATGCTTATACACTGTTGGTGGGAATATAAATTAGTACAACCTTTATGGAAAACAATACAGAGGTTTCTCAAAGAACTAAAAATAGAACTACCATTTGATTAAGTAATCCAATTATGGGATACATATCCAAACGGAAAGAAATCATATTTAAAAAGATGCCTTCAATTGTATGTTTATCTCAGCACTACTTGCAATAGCAAAGATTTGGAATCAATCTAAGTGTCCACTGACGGAGGCCTGGATAAAGAAAACGTTACATATATATATATATCCATGGAATACTACACAAACAGAAAAAGAATGAAATCATATCTTTTGCAGCAACATGGATAGAGTTTAAGGCCATTATCCTAAGTGAACTAACTCAGAAACTGAAAGTCAAATACTGCATGTATTCACTTACAAGTGGGAG
Source organism: Colobus angolensis palliatus (assembly GCF_000951035.1). Classification (NCBI taxonomy): domain Eukaryota; kingdom Metazoa; phylum Chordata; class Mammalia; order Primates; family Cercopithecidae; genus Colobus; species Colobus angolensis. Next base: position 30,284,239 of record NW_012118487.1, read on the forward strand.
CTAAACAATGGGTACACATGGAATAGTAGAATAATAGTGGAATAACAGATCAATATATACTATACACAAAAACTATAAAAGGTGGGAAGAGCGTGAGAGTTAAGAAACTACTACTGAGTAGAATGTTCACTATTCAGGTGATGGGAACACTAAAAACCCAAACCCTTGGCCTCCCAAAGTGCTGGGATTACAGGAGTGAGCCACCATGCCTGACCACTTCTTTTCTTACTTACACAAATGTACCTCATAATTCATTTCATTCTGTATTTTCTTGTCATTTAATTTCATTGCCAAAACATGTCACAATTCTAAATAAATTTTTAATATACTTTTAAAATATACTAATTCTCAATGGATTTTTAATATATTTTAAAATATACTCATCTAAAATAATTATTTCTAAAGTTTGATTCAGGGACTCCCCAGGAGTCCCCATGACTTCTCCAAAGGAGGCTGAATTTCAAAACTATTTATATAATAATATTAATACATTATTTGTCATTTTTCCTCTTATTCTCTTATGATTGCTCAACTCAGTTTTCCAGAGAATATCTGGAGATTGATGACATCATTATCCTAATACCCATTACAGTGTGTGCTTGTGCATTCTTGTGTTTTGAAAGTTTCTCAGATTTATTTTTCAATCAGTAATAAATATAATTCACCCAAACAAAAGCTTTCTGTGACACTCAATGATTTTTAAACTTGTAAAAGTTTCCTGCGATCAAAATATCTGAAAATTGCTGACCTCAAATTTTCTTTATAGTATTCAAGAATAAGGCACTACATCTTATTTTATAACAGGAAATTAGAAAAAAAATTACCAGTAAGCATACTACTTATGCCATACATTTCTCATAAGGACAATGGCTTGTATCACTGCAGTAGGCTATTTGCTACCTAAAACTGAACTCAAAAAAATGAATAAACATTTCCACATATACAGAAATGTGCATGGCTGTCCACAGTGCAAAGTGTTTCACAATTGCCTCTGCTCTAAGCATTTCCCCAACACAATAAAAATCTACCAATAAAATTTTTGCTCCCATTTTGGAAGCATTCATCCTCATGTTCTCATCTAAACACTTTTTTCCCCATGGTATTTTAGCCTCTGAGGCTAATATGGTGATTTGAGATATGATCTCCTAAATAAACATAATCTGTGCTAATTTCATTGATTTCACTAATAAAACTATTTTTGAAAATACCATATATCTATTTTCATTGGAAAAGAGGATTCTAAATTATGGCAAATCACTGTTTCTATAATTCAATACAAAGAGAATTAAATGCCAAGAAACTCGTTTATTGGTAAAAAGATAAAATAGACTCCACAGGATATCTTTGATTGGTGCTATTGAAACATAGCATTGTCTAAACTGGAATGTTTCAATCAAATTTGGATATCCTTCAAGCTCCAGGTATCACTACAAGAGTCAACTTACCTAAAGAGAAGTGGGAGGTTGAGGCTCTTGGCATAACTTCTTCAAAATTCGTTTCAGTATAAAACATTTTGGGAAGAAATACATCAACAGCTAAATAGGAACAAAACAAAGATAGTGATATTGATGATGAGGTTTTAATAACAGGCCTGTACCACATAAAATCCATGCATGTCATAACCTATTTGGAAAGAGAATGTTGGATGAGATTTACTCTTGTAGTGCTTCCAGCTCTGCCATTGTCTCATAACTGTTAATGTCACTTACATTCAGGGTTGGCTGGTAAAAATAACAACAAAGAAATTTGCAAAAGCCCATTTGGTAAAGATTGAGGAGCATGGAATGAGCCTCACTTTCATTGTCATGTGACTATGCTCTTTCCAAAGAATCTGCCATGTGTCAAAGAAGAATATATGATTGTCACCATATGTTACATACAGTCTCTTTTCCAGTCCTCTAAGATCATTTTTCTGTCTTTTCAATCCCAAAAGCCTTGTGTCTGAGGACTAAGTTCCTCCCTAGGGTTTATTTTGGCTATGGAGAAAATGAATAGTTCCATAAAGCATCACTATATGCCTTCTTAATTCTATTTCATGAACACATCCTTGGAGGCAGAAATATGTAAATACCTGAATTTGTTTCTGAAACACCAGCTGTTTGGTCTAGATCCTGCTGCTTGCCACACAGAAAGCTAATGGTTGAGACAAGGAGTATTCCCCAAGAGGAAGGCTTTAACTGGGTGCTGAAGCCTAAGATATGGAAGATCAGCTTCAAGTCCATCTCCCTGACTGACTAAAATTAGGGGTTTATATAGCAAGGAAAGGAATGTAACTAGCATGGGAAGACAAAAATGGGATGGTGGGGAAAGAAGTCATCATGATGAATGAGGCTCAGCTTCTCATTGTCTGGATGCTATAATCTGATGAGCCTCAGTTCTTTGATACTTTTTGAGAGGACTTGGGTCCTTTCCTGAGGAAGGGACTCAGACAAAACCAATATAAGTTTCAAGCTTTTAGACCAAAATAATCAATTTCTATGTTTATCTAAAAAAAAAAAAAAAAAAGCTGTTTATGGTTGGGCGCGGTGGCTCATGCCTGTAATCCCAGCACTTTGGGAGGCCGAGGCAGGCGGATCACGAGGTCAGGAGATCAAGACCATCCTGGCTAACACGGTGAAAACTCGTCTCTACTAAAAATACAAAAAATTAGCCAGGCGTGGTGACGGGCGCCTGTAGTCTCAGCTACTCAGGAGACTGAGGCAGGAGAATGGCATGAACCCGGGAGGTGGAGCTTGTAGTGAGCCAAGATCGCATCACTGCACTCCAGCCTGGAGGACAGAGTGAGACTCCATCTCAAAAAAAAAAAAAAAAAAAAAAAAGGCTGTTTATGAGAATATTGGGTAGGTTTCAAATTGAGGGAAATGCTCTTTAGTACCATATAAATAGAGTATGGTATAAATTTAAGGGAGTTATACAATTGTTTAAAAAAAGTTAGGTGGGGCAAAAATGTGAATATCCATGAAGAATATTCTTAACTTGGTAGGTTCTGGAGAATAAAGAAAGTTTTCAAACAGAAACAAACATTATTTGGGACCATACATTAGTGAACTATAACTTTTTGCTCTCTAAAGTCTTACTAGAGCACATATGTATGAGCCTGTTGTATTAGTTGCCTACTAGAATTACATCTACAAGAGTTAATACACTGTGTTCATTTATTGACTTAAATATTTGCTCATTCATTTGTTTGTTAAATAGTCATTTATTGAATGAGAAAAGACATGCTATATATTGTGAATAAAAGGTAAGTAAAATATGGTTGAGTTGAGTTCAGAGTATTCCAATTCTAAAAATGATACGTAGGCTTGCACTTATAGAATTGGGGTTTAGTAAAATGTTAACAAAGTGAAAAAAGGAAAAATAATGTTCCTTTTAAACAAAGGCACAGAGCTGTAAAAATGCCTGATGTAATAAAGGAAAGGTTGGATCATTAGGACTAATATAACAATTGTTATTTCAAGGTGTTTGTGTCTCATTTACTTTTATATCCCTAGTCACAAACAAAGTAGGGGCTCAATAAAGTTTCTGTGAATGAATCAGAGTTAAATTAAATGGTAGGGACAGTTTTGGTAAGTGGATTTTATGTGCTAGGTAATTTAGTAATTATTATGAATTATATGATTTAATTTTTTTTTTTTTGAGACGGAGTCTCACTCTGTCACACAGGCTGGAGTGCAGTGACATGATCTTGGCTCACTGCCACCTTTGCCTCCCAAGTTCAAGCAATTCTCTGCCTCAGCCTCCAAAGTAGCTGGGATTACAGGTGCCTGCCACCACACCCAGCTAATTTTTGTATTTTAGGTATAGACGAGGTTTCACCATTTTGGATAGGCTGGTCTTGAACTCCTGACCTCGTGATCCACACACCTCGGCCTCCCAAAGTGCTTGGATTACAGGTGTGAGCCACCATGCCTGGCTGAATTACATAATTTAATAGTTACCAAAATCTTCTAAGATATTTCATTTCTTTTCTAGTATGACAATCATAAATAATAGTAACAGGAGGCAGACAAATACCCAGGTAGATAGGGGTGAGTACCCTGTGAATCCCCACCTTCTAGCTGACAAGAGTTCAAAGCCTGATACTCAAGCTACATGTTAATCCTTGGACCAAATTGAGAACTTGTCTTCCTGTTTAGTGTGCTGTTCCCTGATTTATCCCCACCATTCACCTATTTCATATATACCTACCTTTTCCTAATTGGTTATGTACACTGTCATGCCCACCTTTGAGTGGTGCCTTTGCTTTAACCTTTTTTGCATACTCACAAATCAATCAGCACATACTTTCCACCCTGTTCCTATAAAGACCCCAGACTCAGTCGATAAGAGAAGAGAACCACCCCCCAAATCCCCTCTGCACTGAGAGCTGTTCCATCACTCAATAAAATTATTCTCCTCCCTCCTCACCCTTCAATGTCCAGTATATTCTCATTCTTCTTGGTCATGGTATAAGAACTCAGGAATCGCTGAATGTGGGCACAAGCAATACCATAGGTGAGCTGGGGCATGCCAGTATTGCTGAATGAGACTCGAGTCAGGCATCACCAACCAGGGGTCCCTGGCTTGCAAAGTGACTGAAAAGAAAAATCCTACATCATTTTGGGGGCTCACCCAGGATACCTGAAGGGGGAACAAATGCAGATCTAGACTCTTCACTTTTTTTCAAGGCCTATTGTCCTCAGACATTTCTGAAGGCTCATGAAGCACCAAACCTTTGGTGAGCCAATTAAAAACGAGTGGCCCAGCTACAGAGGACAGGATCCTGGAGAGGACCCTGACACTTCCCCCCACCTCAACACCAATACTCTCGGTGGTTGAGAATGTCAGCTTTGTTCCAATCCAGTCTTTTCTATGGCATTTTCTTTATTTTATTTCTGGGCTGTCATGGCACCTATGTCTTCCTTTACAATGTTAAAAGCGTTGTTGCAAGCTACAGAGATATTACTGGGCGGAGTGAGCATTTGGCTCAGCCATCAGATATGCAATTCAGGACAATGTGGTTTCCATCTATTCTTAGAAGCAAAGAGGAAGCAGAGATTACGAGTTTTTCTCTCCTGTTAGAGGAACACATTTGCATAAAGCTTCAGCATTTTCTTCTCAGGCACCTTTCCTGCCCCGTACTTAAACTGTTTTTATTTTCTACACCATGTCAGGAGTTCACATAGCCCTGCAAATACAGAATGCTTTTCTATGCAAGAGTTTTGCTGTTGTTGTTGTTGTTGTTATTGTTATTGGTTTTCCTTTTGAAAGGCATCTCTCTAAACCAGCACTTCAATACATGAAACTCCCTAACTTAATGAGTCCACACACCCTTCTGAGACACCTTTTTGTCCCAAACTCAATTTTAAGCTTTGGGCTGAAGCCCTAAAAAAGAAAACTAGATCTGGTGGATCCAAAGACAGGCAACAATGGAAGTCAAGTGGCACAGTGCAGGTGAGCATGACTAATTCCTGCCAAATAGCCCTCCCCCCAATTTCATGAATAAAGGTCATACTGGTATCCATGGCATAAATGAGGTGTGGGAAACTCAAAGGTTACTGACAGCATGGGGAAAGGCAGTATGTGGGTGAGTGTGGACAGTTCCCACCCTCTAGGCCCCCTGTAAACATGGATGAAAACCACATTGGTACCCATGGGTGGCACTATGTCAAGGTTGCCAGGACTTGGAGATACAAGGACAGAAGAAGGAAGGGGACATCATTTCTTTCTCTTCTTCATGTACCCTGGGTATTCGCTAGAAAGAGAAAGGAACTAAGAGACATCTTTTTTGACATCTTTCCAGATGGGTAACCAATCATCTTCAATCTGTACTTCTCTTGAATGCCTCCTGAATCACTGGGACTCCTTTGAAGAAACAACAACAACAACAACAAAACCCTTCTTTTCTCTTTTTGTTCCTCTGTTCCCTTTGTGCTTGGGGAATTGCATCACTGTACAACCTGACACTCCCCTCGGATGCATCCCCAAGCTGGGAAAAGTTTATTTCCCCAATCCTTAAATGACTTGGCTTTAAATTGAGTTCATGGGAAGGGAATCCAGAAGCCAGACATGCCGGCAAAAGGGTAAAAGTTTTTAACCAGTCAGAATTGTGTTCTCCCTCTCCCCATGCAAACTGGTAAAAGGAATGATAAAGATCACTGTTTATATCCTCTGTAAAGTTTTAATTAATGGAAAAAAAATATTTGTGAGGCTAGTCTTAAGCTGTATTGAATCTGTTGTACTTTGTGTGCCTTTCTGCATGGTTCTTTCATAAGGAAAAATAACTTAGGATAGAACATGGGTCAAGGACCCCATATGCCCGCTGTTCAAACCAGACTAGCAAACTAGTAACAAACTTTGCCACAGGTCTCCATCTCGTATTACATGCTTCGAGCTTGACCTTGTAACAACAGGGCAATATTTTCTTTTGTTCTCTGCCATTTTACAATGGCAGTTCGTGCTCAATTCTAGCTTAGAAAATTAGTACTTTCTGGTTAATACCTGTGTTACTTTTTTCATTTGCTGAATCTCTTCCCCTCCATGAACAACTTCTAGTTTCCTTTCTTAAATCTTCCTTTCTCTGAGCTACTTTTAAAGAGTGTAGACTTTGTAAAAACTGCTTACCACCTCTTTGAAAATATCTTATACACTTGCAGTTAAGTCATAACCTTACTTGAGGCTTGTTGGTTTCACCTATGTGATTACTTTTGGTGAAGTTCAAAAGTCAGAAATATTGGCCACTTAGTATGGCTAAAGTAGTGTAACATGGGATTTAAAATGATTTTCTTAAAGAGCACTGTGGCTAAAAATCAGCATAATTAAAAGTGGATATCCAAGCTATAGGTATAATTAAAAGAGTTTATGGATTTTCCTTTTTTGGACCTTGTTTCTCTGGAAAATATTTTTTCTCCATAGACTGAATTATTTTTCTCCATTTTGTGTTGCCACTCATTGCACACATGAGAGGCCCTAAGATAACTTCTGAAAGCATAGGACTCTTTGGTAAAAACAGAGAAGGCACCATGAACCCCATTTTAGGAAAAAAAAAAAAATACCTCTGTTTTCCTCATGGAACAACCACAATTAAAAGTGAATAGATTCTTCTCAAAATATGTTTTTGTCTTCCATCTATGCCTGTTTGTTAGACCCTGGAAATTGCATGCTTTCTTAGCCTTGCTTCTTGAAGGGCTCCACCCTGAGGCCAGTAATCCAATTAGGAGATTGACAAATGAAAAATCTTAGAACTATTGGATTTTCTTCTGTCTGGCTATGTAATCATATATGTGTTAGGTATGTGATTATTAAAAAGAGCTCTATTTAATTGGCCTAACCAAAAATAAGCACTTAGATCAAATATTTTTTGAAGGAAAAGTAAAAGCTTTAATGCCTTTTAATGCATGTGACTTTAATCTCTGAAAAATAAAAGCAATTTGAAAGATTATTGGTAAAATGCAAATGTCTTCAAAATGTAAATATGTGGTCTAGATTATGCAGGTCAGATACCAGGTTTGGTAAATGTTATAAACTATTTTGTTGGCTTTTGAGAACTGTTTAACTGGCCTGCTTTACAATTTGGTAAGGCTTGAAGACACATAGAATTAACCATGCCCATAACTGTGTTGGAAAGAATCAGACCTTAGCTGTACCTGGTACATAACTAAAATAACTTACCAGGCATTTCATTAAAATTTAAAACTGCTAAGTGTTACCATTATAACACGTTACTGAGACTACTGAAAACAGATTTAGGCCAGGCGTGGTGGCTTATGCCTGTAATCCCTGCACTTCGGGAGGCCAAAGTGGGCAGATCACGAGGTCTGGAGATCGACACCATCCTGGCTAACATGGTGCAACCCCATCTCTACTAAAAATACAAAAAAATTAGCGAGTTTTGATGGTGGGTGTCTGTAGTCCCAGCCACTTGGGAGGCTGAGGCAGGAGAATGACATGAACCCAAGAGGCACAGCTTGCAGTGAGCCAAGATCACGCCACTGCACTCCAGCCTGGGCAACAGAGCAAGACCCAAAGACATTTTGTCATTCACAGACAATTGTTGTCTTGTTTTGATCCATTTCCAAAGATGGTTTATAATCAGCTATTGGACTTTGACAGGTACTCTCAAATGCTTGTTTCTGATAACTTTGAAGACTGTGACATTGGTATAGAGGAAAACACAGGACTCATGAAGAGCTGAAATGTTCATGAATATCAAGAAGATCAAGAATTAACAGAATGGACTGAACTAATAGAAAACTGAAGTAATCTTTTTAAGTTTTTTCTTAAAACATTTCTGTTTCTTGTTTTGCTTTTCAGAGTCAATGAAACTTTTCTTTCGAGCTATCTACAGCTTTTAACAATTGAGTAAGGTACACTCCTGTGAACAAAATGTGGAGCATATTTGTTTATGTCTGCCTGGTTTCTATAGAATCTGAAAATTATTTGTGAGTACTTTTAACTTAAGCAATAGTTATTTGTATCAGTGCAATGAGAATCGTTTTCTTTTGCAACAGGAAACAATTGGAGAAGCTGGTTGTTTTACCAATGCTTTTACTAGAATGGTTTGCTTTCCTTTAGGGAATCAAGCTTGACTTGCAGAGCCAATAAAACCCCCTTGGGGAAACCATCCACGTACCTTGTCTATACAGTCCCTGTACAGGTTTCCTAACCTGTGGTGAGTAGTGAATGTCACTTTCTAACAGGCCCAGAACCCCCTTGTCATTGGGGCTTCAAGAAGAGAGGAATTTACCCAACTCATAGGTATTTGAGGGTACAAACTCATAGCTGGGCTCGGCTTTAAAAAGTTTTATCTAAGGTTCCTCGTTGAATGGAGTCCCACCAAAGCCAATTTAAAAAGCTTATGTAAAAGATGATTATTCTTGCTGCAATTTATGCAAATTATCAGGCCAAGTATAAGATTAAAGTGTATTTTGCAAACAACACAGTCCTATCATGATTTGTTTTTAACAAAAATGAGGACTGGAGAGAGAAAAATTGTGTTTCAAAACTTATCATACACTTGTCATTAAATTCTAGACTCATTAGTTCTTTCTAAGTTTTTGCCTATATTTTAGACTAACCCTGCTTATTCCTGTGAACCAGTGATCTCCACCTTCAGTTCAAGAGAAACAAAAGGGATAGGTAATGTAAACATCTGGATCAATATTCTAGTTCTGGGCAATTATCCTGCAAAACCTGCCAGGTGATTGGAATAAATAGGGTGCCCATAACTCAGAGGTTTTTTTGGGAAAATAAGACCAAAGGAGTGAACAAAACCAAGTCCCATGCACCCACATCCTAGCAGGCATAACTACAGCCATCAGTTATCTGGGTGTGTTGGCAGCCTCAGGATTTTTAAGCGGTTCTTACCCCCTTTGTTTCATTTTGATATGTGTCTTCTAATAACCTGGTTTGTCTCTTCTCACCTTCAGGCCATCAAACTCCAAACAATCATGCAACTGGAGCCTCAAATGATGGCTCCCTTTTACTGGGGCCTCCTAGATAGGTCTCTGAGGGAAATCTGGCTGTGGTTTTCCCAAAACAGTAGACACCCTGTCAGCAGGAAGCAGTTAAGATCAGTCTTTATGCCTATTCTAATGGGGTGGTGTCTTCACTTTAACCTTTTTTGCATACTCACAAACCAATCAGCTTGCACTCCCCATCCTGTGCCTATAAAGACCCCAGACTCAGTCAATAAGAGAAGAGAACAAACTAACTGTGGTGGTGGGGACCTACCCCCAAATCCCCCCTGCACTGAGAACTGTTCTGTCACTCAAAAAAATTCTTCTCTGCCCTCCTCTTCATTCAATGTCCGGTGTATCCTCATTGTGCTTGGGAGCAATACAAGAGCCCAGCAACTGATGAATGCAGGTACTTACTATAACACAGGCCAGCTGGGGCACACCAGCATGGCTAAGCAAGGGCCGGGCAGGGTGTCAGTGGTCAGGGGGCCCTGGATTACAAAGTGACCAAGAAGAAAAATCCTACATCATAAATACTTTTCTATAGTACCTATACTAACTATATATTATATAGAAATTCAACATTAAAAGTAAATTGTTTTATCTTCCAACCCTCATGATTCACATAAAAAGAGATACATAAGGCTATTTCAAAGAGACATAATAATAATATGACAACATTACTAATATCATTTATTCTGCATTTTAAATATGCAAGCACTGTCCTAATCACTTTCTGGACATCATCTTATGAATTGTCACATCAACCTTAGAAATTAAATTAAGCTATTGTGAACCCACTAAATAAAAGTAAGAAGGGTTAGCTAGATAAATTAAGAACTTTACTCAGGATCTTACAGCAATAAGTAATACGGTCAAAATTCAAAATTAGTTTTGTTTGACTTTGAAATTGGAATCTATAATGACCTAATTCTACTGCCAGTGGCATATAGATAGAGAGAGATTCATTGACATCTATTGAGTATGTGACTTTGCTTAAACATTTTCACTTGGTTCCTAAAGGCTCAAAGGCCTTTCAACTCTTATTTGTCTCAAACCTTTATCCTGTACATACATTGATTTCATAGAGTTTTAGTATGGTAATAAGACATGTGCATTTCCTTATGGTAATATTCACAAATGATTTCCTAAATAGATACTTTATTTCTCAAAATTATTTCTAGAGTTCTAAATAAATAAGGATCCTTGATCACACCATTAATTGTGCATACTGACACATAGAAGGAACTTGATAAGCCTCAGCTCAGTTCATTCCCTGCAAAATGAGTGAATGAATGATTGAATTCTTGCCCAACTTTGTGGGTGGAATTCGTAATGGAAGAATCAAGGGGTTACAAATAAGAATGCCCTTTTTTTCAACATTTTGGGATTTTTTTTTTTTTTGGTATATTAGTCAGTATAAACTATACTGCAGCAACAATCTCAGGGATTAAACAAAACAACGATTTATGTGTCACTGACATCACACTAAGATGCAGGTTGGAGTTTTCTCATACAAACTGCTGAAAGTAGACGCAAGAATGCATGCTAACACATCTTGAAGCTTCGCCTTCATGCAGTACTTGTTTTCACACACATACATGAAAAAAGAATGAGGATGAGCCAATGTTACATACATTTTTAATGGCCTCAGACAGGAAATAACACATCTCTTCTCATATTTGATTCAGATAACCAATTTTATGATATAATCTAGAGGTAAAAAGACTGAAAAACAAATAGAAGAAAATGGATATTTGGTATGCAATAATTGCTGCTAAAGTTGTTTTGATGGTTAATATTGAGTGTCAACTTTATTGGATTGAAGGGTGAACATTATTGTTCCTGGATGTGTCTGTAAGGGTGTTGTCAAAGAGATTAACATTTCAGTCAATGGACTGGGAGAGGCAGACCCATCCTCAATCTGGATGGGTACCATATAATCAGTTGCCAGCATGGCTAGAATAAAGCAGGCAGAAGAAAGTGGAATAAACAGATTTGCTGAGTCTTCTAGCCTTCATCTTTCTCCCGTGCTGGATGCTTCCTGCCCTCCAACATCAGACTCTACGTTCTTCAGCTTTTTGACTTTTGAACTTGCACCAGTGATTTGCCAGGGACTCTTGGGCCTTTGGCCACAGACAGAAGGCTGCACTGTTTGCCTTCTCTACTTTTGAGGTTTTGGGACTCGGACTGGCTTCCTGGCTCCTCAGCTTGCAGATGGCCTAGTATGGGACTTTACCTTGTGATAGTGTGAGTCAATTCTCCTAATAAGCTCCTCTCTCTCTCTCTCTTTCTCTCTCTCTCTCTCTAAATATATATATATATATATTCTTTTTAGTACCCTACCCTAGTGCCCATCCATTTACTGCCCATCCATCTACTACAAACATGAAGTCTCTTTCAAAAAACAAAACAAACTAAACAAACTAAACAAAACAAACTAAAACAAAACAAACAAAACAAAACTACCATGAAGTCTTAGAAAAGGAAGCATGAGACAAGCCTGTTCTTAGTGAAAGGCATTTTTTATGAATTATAAAGTGTGAGATTGGGAAAGGATTTGAAGTCATGTCCCAAAGAGCTGGTAAGCTGTTCATTTTCCAGCAGTACCCCCTAATACTCGTTTATCTCTGGACTCATGAAAAGTGTCTCTGGCAGTGTGGTTTGTTGTTTGAGAAACAAAAACAAGGAGATTTATATCTTATTCCTGGCCACGTCAGACCAAGTATCTACTGAATCCCACTGAAGTTTACACAAAAGACTGTAGCACCTTACTTGTCAATGTTATTCTCCAAGCAAAGCATTTTCTACTTGATGCCTTCTGTCTAACATTTTTAAAATAAAAAGGCTATGTATCAGAGGACAATAGAAATGTACATCTAAGAAAGCTATTTAATCACTTTGTTATTCTATTGCTCAAGAAGTAGCTGGTCACACATCTGACCACAGCCCCTGGGAATTAGTAATCAATGTAAAAATGTAAATACATTGAAGATACTCAGTTAATCAGGTAAGTGGATACAGAGGTAATATATAATACATTCATTCAAATATAATGCAATTTTTAAACATTTTCTTTAAAAAATGATGTGTTCTCAAATTTGTTCTGTTGATCTCCTAGAACTTCATGTTATATAACAGCATTGTCTTATTTTAGCATATCATGAATATGCAGCTCAACATTAAGTTGCAATCATTTTTTAACCCAAGAGAAAATAAATTCCTGTGGGTTTTTTTAATTATTTTGCTTTTATGGTATCCATTTTTCTGTGATTTTAGTTTTATCGGAATCCTTTCTTCTTCATACACTATCTGGCTCCAGTGACTCCAACTTTTTGTAGTGTCTCCGAAGACATCCGTGTCACCCATGTCTCTGCCTTTGATTACACAATTTGTTTTCTTGGATGAGGTCAACCTACCTCTTTTTATCTATCTTGCAAACCATTATTCATTCTTTTATGGTCAGTTCTCATGACCTACTTTCTGTAAAGACATCCTTAGCTTCCCCAGCCAGTGTCTGGCATTCTCACTCTGGATCCCACAGTACCTTGTTCATGACACACTGCTGGAATAATTTGAAAACATGGGCCAGGTGCTGTCACTCACGCCTGTAATCCCAGCACTTTGGGAGGCCGAGGCGGGTGGATCACGAGGTCAGGAGATTGAGACCATCCTGGCTAACACGGTGAAAACCTGTCTCTACTAAAAATACAAAAAATTAGCCAGGTGTGGTGGTGGGCGTCTGTAGTTCCAGCTGCTCGGGAGGCTGAGGCAGGAGAATGGTGTGAACCCGGGAGGCGGAGCTTGCAGGGAGCCGAGATTGTGCCACTGCACTCCAGCCTGGGCGACTGACCAAGACTCCATCTCAAAAAAAAAAAAAAAAAAAATCATGAATTCCTAAAGAGCCAGAATTATATTTTATTACTTTTTTTCTTTCTGCATATGTACTCCTCACAAGGGCTTGAAACTGAAAAGATGTAAAATAATAATTTACCCAAGAAAATAAAATAATTATTTCATATTACAGTTGACATTGGATGAGTTAATTTGGATTTGTGGCTTTTATTTTTTTAAATTAGGTACTCTGTCAATCTTTTCCATGAAGTTATCTTTGAAATATTGAAAAGAAATAAAGAAGCCTCTTTTATCTACTTAAATCAAAGAGTAACTTTATTTTTTTATTTTCTATCACAAATATACATCTACTTAACATTAAACTCTCTTCAGGATGCTACAAATATATTTATTTATTATAATTATAGTATGCTCTTGATTCAAATGACTTTAATAGAAGCTGTATGTGTTCCCCTGACCTAATACATGTATTGTTATATACACATAAACACATACACAAACACGCATGCATAGCTTTATAATAATGTAGCCAAAAATATATATGTACATATATATACATATAATTGATTGTTTTGTTAAATTTAATTATTTTTTGTAGTTAGAACATCAATTTTCCAACTCATTAGGTAAATATTAGCCAATTCAATCAGATGGGGCTGTGGTAAGAGAAAGTACAGGTGTAGGGAAATAGTTTCAGCAGAAGAAACCACATAGCAGAGTTACAGGAATGAAAAGTCTTGGGGTAACTGAGCAACTAGAATCACAGTCCCTCTTCAGTAGACAGTTCGGTTCACGATAAAACAAAGGACAAGTAAAAGAAAAGAAGAGCAAGTAAGGCTGCCCTTGCATGCATGTAGGTAAGGGGTACAAGTTGATTTATTTAATAAAATAATTCATACCAAAGCCAGGACTGAATGCTTACTGTTTCTATTATTCTAATTGAGAAAACCTAATTTTTATTCCTTTTAATGAGAAGGATTAATCTTTTAGTTGACCCAGAAGGGAGAACAAAGAATAACAAGTAGAAATGACAGGGAGGTAGATTTCAGGTCAAACCATGGAAGAACTACAGCAATTACAACTATACAAAATCGAAATGGCTCACATTAATATTACTAATAACCAACTTCAGATGGTGCTTTGCAGTTTACAAACCATGTGCACATGCTCTTTTTGGTATCTAGAAACAACGTGGTGGCAGGCACTATGCATGCTGTGCAAATGTTAATAAAACAGTCTCTTACTCCTGAGGGTGTCAATGTTTTCTAAATGGATGATGTGCCAGAATACCCTCAAATCACAATACTACTTATAAATTTGATTCTTATGGGAAGATTTTTGGCTGGACAATGTCCTGAAGAGCTTGCTGGTAAGAAATCATTGTTTCCACAGTCTGGCCAATCCCTTCAGGAATCAGTCCTGTCAGGCAGTTTTTTTTTTTTTCATTATGTTCATTTTATACAACAGGGAGTTAGAGAGATTAAGCTAATTCTCTAAGTCATATCTAGGAAAGATGGAGTAAGGACTTAGTCACAGAACTAATATCAAATCTATGATACAATGATTTCCTTGGCACTGATATAATTCAAAAAGAGGCAATAAATCAATTTCTTGGGAGTTTTTAGAAGAGACTTAACTATGAAATACAAGTTGGACGTTTAGCTTGCTTTCAATTAAGAAATCAATAATTTTGTCATCCTTGAGATTAAGCAACAATTCCAATCCAAAGGAAGACTTTGAGATTTTCAAATTAACATCACATATTTATATCTCATCTCTCCTGTGTTGAAAATCTTGATTCCTATCAGTATAAACAGATTCACTTATTTGCTTTTTTTCCAGTTGTATCAAGTCATATAAAAAGCATAACATCAAAATCATAATACAAATATTACTTTTTTTGTTTTGAGACACAGTTTCACTCTATCACCAGGCTGGAGTGCAGTGGTGCGATCTTGGCTCACCGCAAGCCCCACTACCCAGGTTCAAGTGATTCTCCTTCCTCAGCCTCCAGAGTAGCTGGGATTACAGGCATGTACCACCATGTCTGGCTCATTTTGCACTTTTAATAGAGACGGGGTTTCTCCATGTTGGTCAGGCTAGTCTCAAACACCTGACATCAGGGGACTGGCCTGCCTCGGCTCCCACAGAAGTGAGCCACTGCACCCGACCAAATATTATTATACGTGGAGGCTCACGTCTGCAATCCTAGCACTTGGGAAGCTGAAACAGGTGGATCATGAGGTCAGGAGTTCAAGACCAGCTTGGCTAACATAGTGAAACCCCATCTCTACTAAAAATACAAAAATTACCCAGGCATGGTGCACCTGTCTTCCCAGCCACTCGGGAGACTGAAGCAGAAGAATCGCTTGAACTCGGAAGTGGAGGTTGCGGTGAGCCGAGATCGCACCACTGAACTCCAGCTTGGGTAACAAAATGCCTTCATCTCAAAAAAATGAAAAAGAAATATTAAAAATTGAGCAAAGATTTTTTACAATGCTTTTCTCCTTGTAAGGTATTTATTTAGAAGTTCTGTGTTCAAAATCATTAGGTACAATTTTTTTTGCATATTATGGTATCAGTTTCATATGTAGTTCATTTCTGTTTCTATGTCTTGTTAATTTTGCAGGGCACTCCTCCCCTTTAAATTTTTGAATCCAAAGTATACAATTTAAATACATTGCTGGTAGCAATATAAAATGGTATAATTCTATGAAGTTGAATTGGTGGTATTTAGCTATATATATATATATTTACCTTTACCTCAGAATTCTCACATGGAAGAATCTATTGCAAAGAAACGCTGCAAAAATAACTAATAATTTCTCCATAAACTTATTTATTGTAAACTTCTTTATACAAGAAAAAGAA
Source organism: Colobus angolensis palliatus (assembly GCF_000951035.1). Taxonomy (NCBI): domain Eukaryota; kingdom Metazoa; phylum Chordata; class Mammalia; order Primates; family Cercopithecidae; genus Colobus; species Colobus angolensis. The sequence goes on from NW_012118487.1 coordinate 30,300,405, forward strand.
TTGAAGATATTAGATTAAAATAAATAGAAGGTTAACTAAAGTAAAGTACAGCAATATGTAAGAGGTCCTTTTCCCTACAGCTTTGTGGATGGAGTATGTTTCCAAAGTTTTGGATTTTTGTCAAGCATCCAAGATATGAGTTATAGCAGCAAAGTATAGTTTTAAATTGCATTTTCTTTCGGAGTGAAGTGGAGCGGAATTTATAAGTGCAAATGTTCTTTGTATTTTCTTTTCTGTGAGCAGTTTATTCAGAACTCTTGTGCATTTTTCTATTCCATTGTGGTTTTATCTTCTTGCTTTTTAATAAAACCTTATAGATATATTAAGTGATAGCACTTTATCTATGAAATATGTATCAATACTTCCCCAGTTTTCAATTTACCTTTTGATGTTGCTTGTGAAAAGTTGTATTTTCAAACATGTTATTATTTCTGTGTTTCAACCATACAGTCAGGTTTGTCACTCTTTTTTATTGTTTATGGATTTTGAAAACTCATAGTTATGAGTTTTCCACTCTCTGTCAGATAGGAGACTGGGGCCATTCCCTTCCACGATTTTCTAATGACCCACAAATGACTTCAGACCCATGATCTTTCTTAGCTGACTTTAGTTGATCAATAAAGCTTTCCACTTGAAACTTGAGCTTTTGAACAATAATACTTTTTCAATTAAACTACTGCATTTTAAAATAAGTTTGAAGTTGATTTGTTAACAGAAAAGGCTAATTAATACATTCTTCAATGTTCCTAGTAACATTTGTTTAAAAGTCCATTTCTTCCCCTGACGATTGCCATGTTATCTTTATCATATACTACATTCACATAAAACGTTGAGTCTATTTGGGATTGGTCTGTCTGTTTATATGTGCTGCATTAATAGGCACTGTGAAATATAAATGCTTTTTGCATGTTTTAAAATCTTATTGCTTTTTAGAATTATATCACTTTTTAAAAATAGTACTAAAACCATAAGGGAGCTCCTCTTTTTTATTGAATAGATTAATATTATATAAATCATAATTTCAAGAAAACTTATGTCATTGAACAAGATAGTGAAACAGGAAGTCTCAAGCTCCACTTCCCTCCTCACAGAAAGTTCATCTAACAACAATCCACAGACCAGAATATCTATTTGAAATACTTTGAAACAAGACTGAGACACCTGCATGGCCTGCAGAAGTGAATGAAAACCAAATTAGAAGAGTAAGAGTAAGAACGGTGTCACACTGACCATGCTGCCCCTGCCACTCCCCAAGTTGGCACCATCCCAGGAGAGGATTTCCCTGGACCTACGGTTTCTACAGGGGAAGAGAGAAGTGGAAGCAGTCACTCAGCTTTCCTAGCATTTTAAGACACTTCCCAGGAAGCCCCCTCCAGTCTCAAATCAGAGAAACACTGTGGATAAGCACAGTGCTCCATCGCCTGCGGTCAGGTAAAAATGAAGAAGGGAGGCAGAAGTCATATTCACCAGCCTGTGGAACTTAGTGGCACCTCCATAACTCCTGCCAGCTGTGTCACCCAACTGGAGATACCAGTCAACTTCCCAGCCCATCCCCAAAGTTGAACAGGTCACTTTCAGTAGCACGGTGGGAAGTTCAACCTACTTGAGTCCCTAGACGACTAGTCTCCATGCCCAGCCTTGGAGTCCACCCCACAAACTCGGCTCAGGGAGGGTGATGTCTGCCTCTGCCCATTTCTGTGAAGCACAGTGGCTAGACGTGTTTGACTGGGGAATTCAAGCGGCAGCTCCACTCAGCCAAAAAGTCCACTTGCCATTCAGAGAGACTCTGAGGCTAGACCTGCTTCACCGGGGAGGTTAAACAGCCTATCAACTCAGCCAAAAGCCCACCCCACAACTCTCCCCTGACAGGGAGGCAATGTTCAATCGTGCATTTCTAAACAGCGTAGCATCTGGTCCCTCCGTCCTGAGCGGTGACTCTGCCTAACTTCGGGGTCCCGCCTGCAGTCCATCTAACGGCAGATCTCAAACGGCAGAACTGCTCAGCCGGAAAACACATCTAGTGACCCACCTGACCAGAAACCATCACAGTACCCAGCCAGGAGCTCCGCCTGGTGGCAGAGCCCAGCCAGTGGCCTCAGCAGAAAGTGGGGCCCAGAGAGCAAGCCCACCCAACATGAGAACAAAGGCAACCAGAAAAATCCACAACAAGCTCTGTCTGCCCTGAGTCATCATCAGGCAGCCCTTCTAAAATCCAAGGCTATACTAACTGGAGAAGGCCTATCCCTGCTGAGCACCGATAAAGGCCAGAAGAGGGGGCTGTCTGTTACGACTTTTCATATATATATTGACAGATTTGCTTTGTCATATTTTTACACATTTGTGTATGCCCTTAAAAATATATGAAAGCTTTCAGTTCTCCTTTCATTTCACTTCATTTCTCCTTACCATGTGAATTATAAGCATATATATTTTTAAAATTGTTCCAAAAATAGGCCAGGTGTGGTGGCTCAGGTCTGTAATCCCAGCACTTTGGGAAGCCGAGGTGGGCAGATCGCAAGGTCAGGAGTTCAAGACGAACCTGATCAACATGGCGAAACCCCGTCTCTACTAAATATACAAAAATTAACTGGGCGTGTTGGTGAGCGCTTGTAATCCCAGCTACTCAGGAGGTTGAGACAGGAGAATCACTTGAATCTGGGAGGTGGAGTTTGCAGTGAGCCGAGATCGCACCATTGCACTCCAGCCTGGGTGACAGAGCAAGATTCTCTCTCAAAGAAAAAAAAAAGTTCCAAAAATAACAGGTCATAAAGTAATGGCAATGACTTTCATTTACATTTATGGGTGGGAGGTGGGTTGAAAGAATCAGGAAATGTGAGGCCAAGGGTGGTGGCTCATATCTGCAATCCCAGCACTTTGGGAGGATAAAGAGGAAGGATTGCTTGAGGCCAGGAATTTGAGACCAGAGTAGATAACATGAAGAGGCTCCATCTCTACAACAAATAAAATAATTATCTGGGTGTGATGGTGCACACCTGAAATTTCAGCTACTCAAAAGGCTGAGGAGGGAGGATCCCTTGAGCCCAGGATTTCAAGGCTGCAGTTAGCTATGATGGCACCATTGCATGCCATCTGGGTGACAGAGAGAGACCTTGTCAAAATAAATAAATAAAATAAATAAGTAAAAATAAAAAATAGGAAATGTGAACGGGGTAGTAGGAATAAATGCGAGTAAAACTTCTTTTGGTTTAACTTTTTATTGATATGGTTTTGACTCTTAGAACTATGGTAATTTTTCACATACCCTCTCACACCTCTCCCTAAATTGTCACATAAATTGAGATGTGGAGAGAAATGAATGTAGAATGCAAACAGTAAAATTAAGACTAACTGTATCACAAACAAATTACATAACAATTCTGAGAGAAATGGAGAACAAAAGAACTAACTTTAATGACTTTGGTAAACAGTATCTAGATTTTCATATTGTAAGTCTAAGGACAAAAAGAAAAACAAACCTGCACATAAGTTCTATAACCTAGTTAGCATTTTTTACGGGAATATGAGCAAGCAAATCTCAAACTACATTACACCAATATTGTGCGTGATGTGGGCACATTTCTCACTGCCAGAGAAAGGAGTTACAAGTAAGGAAAGAGGAGAGGCTATAGGATTAGTTTAACTAACTAGTGATTAACTCTACTTAATAAGTACTAAAAATAGATCTATTTCAGTAAGAAAGACATAAGTTGAGTTCTGTTCATAATAGTGTATTTTATCATATATTAATAGTATATTTCACCATATGTTGTTACTGATATCTTGAAAAAGGACATTGATGGACTGCATATCATATTTTCTGATGACAGGAAAAAGCATACATAGTATAAATGCTAATTGACATATTACTTGATGCTTTTACAACAAAGCTATTGCTAAAGAAAAATGATTCTGACACTTGTTAAAATAGGAAGGAAGGCTTTATTCAGGATTATTCTGATGGGTGTCAAGACTAACACAACAGGTGAAAGAGATCAAGCTCAATTCTGACTACCGTAAACACAGGTGGAGATTCGTAGCCAATGAGAAGAGTGAAGGGGTCAGTGGATGGAAAATTACTAAGAAAATACACCAAGGATAAGGGGATCCTTGTTAAAGACAGGGCAGGGTGATCAGATATCCAGGGTGTGGGATGAGGAAATTGACCAAATATTGAGAATAATCACATATCAAGAGTGGCAGATTTTCTCTAAATTGACTAAAATAGGAATCTTTCTAAAACGGAGCGATACAGGCCTAGCAAGGCTAGGAGTCAAGGTCAAGTCACAGTAGAGAGAAAGTGCAGAGGAGCCTCACAAATGCTGGGTCAAAGAGAGTCTTCATCGTTATTGCTCCAAAAGTCTCTAGTATAGAGACTTAAATGAGAAAAAAATAAAATGAGAAAATTCCAAAATAAAGGTTATTTCATTTGTCACATGGAACAAAAACCAAATATGCTCAGATGAAAAATATTTTCTAACAGGTGTCATAGATAACATTAAGTGCACTTATCCAAAACTATAATTTATATATTGTTCAACATTGGCTGTTAAATGAAGGATCACTGTTAATGATTACAAGTACTAGCAGAGTTCACACAAATGGGAGGTTTGTACCACAAAAGTCTGTTTTGTTCAGGGAGGACATGAATTGTGTAGGTGGAAATGGAATTGTGGAGAGATCTACCTCCTACTTAGGGTCATAACTTTATGCAAGATCCAAGAAAGGATGCGGGAGACTTTAAGACTATAAAATGGATAGTTTTGAAGTGGTTAATAGTTTTTATAGTGAACAACTAAAATAGCCAGAGAAATATACTTGTTTCTAACTCAGCTAGGAAAATAAAGTACTTTGAGGTATATCATGCTGGCTTACCCTCCCATTCCTCACAGAAGTGGGTGTAAGAGACATTGGATATAGAGGGGCTTGGTGAACAATTACTCATAATTTGTGCATGCATGCATGCACACACACACAAGCAGTTGACTTTGTCTGACTCAGGTCATTTAATATTATACTGTTCTGCATATTACCACTAGTTCACTAGCTGCATGTGCTTTTAAATAAAACTTTCCTCTAATTCATACAAAATCTATAAAAAATGAGGAATTTTAAAAACTTATCTCAGTATAATATAAGCTATTGGAAATTCTTAATTTAAACAAGTGGAGCAATCAATTGTCATGTCATTATGTCAAGATACTGCAGCAGAAATATTTAATACAAATTTTCCATTGGGTAGCAAATAAATAGATAGTTATAATGGAACTCTAATTAGTCTATCAGTCAGAGTTCAGTTAGTAAAAGAGGAGTTACAAAAATATTTCAGTAAGTAAAATATTTATTATTATTAGATAGCTACAAAACCGTGGGACAGACTTAAGCCTGAAGGTCTGTGAGAGCTGCTTCTAGCTCTCAGATCTGCTGCTAACTTTTAGGAAATCAGAAACTTATAGAAACTACTAGCAATTTGGGAAACTGCTGGCAACAATCCTTCCTGCCTTCTATACTCAGGTAAGCGATTTCTAGAAAAAGGCTGAAAGATCTTTGTGAAGTACTATGTTTGCCTAGGAACATGTAATTTGTTCAGTTCTGATGAAAGAATGGGTAATGTTTTCATTCTTTCTTCCAGATCTCAAGTAAGAGCTTCTACTTGGTAGAATCTAGTCTGGCACTCTGGAGTATGACTGTAATAGAAGGAAGACCTTAGATGGGTAGAGATGGTGTCAAAAATAATCTGGGATTATTATGATACTATATCTTGGGTTCTGAGAAAGGTAAAGATTCTTAAAGTGGAAAACGAGGCATTGTTATTATATACAGTAATACCCTGGGAACAATTCTAAAGCGTTTTTAATACACTTGGTCACACACTCTGGTTACTGTCATAGAATAAATTTGAACTACATCAAAGTCTATATAATGTTGCTAATTAGCCTGGATAATATTCATATTATGTCAACTTTTCAATTACGTCTTGATGATAGAGACATATCATACATATTTGTCCATTGCAGTCCGCTAGACTGATGTCTTAAAAATGGATATTAACATGTATTTGCTGAGAAATATATACACTTCTGTTTAGTTAGAGAAGCTGTGTTAAAATATGTCATCCACATAGCTGTCTCCTGTCTTCCTTCCTCTGTCATTTATTTTTATATTGCTAAGAGATGTTGCCAAGAGCTGACTTCCACTGAGATTAAGAAGTATACAAGAATATTATGTTGTTTTAATAAACATGAAATTGAAAATCAGACAAATATAGGAAAATACAATTGATTCAAGGAGTTTAAAAAGTACCCTTAAAAATAAAATGCAGAAAGGGAAAAGTGGAAAAAAGATATCGACTTATATTCTACAAATGAAAAATGGCAATACCTAAGTAATTCTAATAAGAATATTCTCAATTTAGAAAAAAAATTGAAATTTTCTTTTTACTGATTGAAACAGGTAAAAAGCATTGGAAAAACTTATAAACCCCCAAAATGAACCTATCAAAGTTCCCCGTAAATTACTTGGATGTAATCTTAAGAAATGTAATGGTTTCAGATAACTTTTACATGGGTTAACAGTGATGTGGCAAACAGAAAATCTCCTGGAGTAAAGGTTGAAGGAAATTCAGCTTACTAAAAGGACATAGAAAGATAAAACATATAAATTTTGCTCTAGGATTTTCTAGCTGTGGCACTATGTGTGTGTGTGTGTGTGTGTCTTCTCTATAGTTCCGTAATAATTTCTATCTATACTAAAGAGGTATGATTCCTGAGTTCTTTGCTGAAACTATCCTCACGGCCATGTTGGCAATACTAATCCTTCAGCTCTTCCACTCTTGATGTCCTCATACAAGATTAGCTGTTTACAGTAAATTTTTCAGAAGCAACACAGTATTAACTGTTTTGCTGGAGAAATACACTAATATATGAGATAAGGATGTTGCCATGCAGTTTCAGTTTCTTCAAACTACGTTATTTTGGGATAGGTGACAATTTTGAGAAGGAAGAGTAACGTCACAAGTGAAACAACAATTTTTGCTTTGAAATAATGATTTATAATAAGTAATTTGATAGAGTATATATGAACACAGCATATATTTTGGAATTGGACAAAAATGTGTCTGAATGTCATCATAAAATACAAGAAAAATGACTTTTATTTGCAGTTGTGCAATCTCAAATGTCATATTGTAGACTAGTCTGAGAAGTTCTAATTTTGGTCATCAAGAGAAAAGACTGTCATCAGTAATATGATGGTGGTAAGGTAGTAAACTACCTACGTTTCTGTCCTCTTCTCCACTCAGAACTCATCCAAACTTAATAAGTAAAACAATAAATAGAACACAACAATGCAGGAGATATCTGCAACCACAAAACAGCATATATAAGGAAAAGCTGCCAAGGGTGTGAAAATGTGACAAGAGTGTGGCAAGATACCAGGAGAGGACACCATTGGTGCTGTGTTTAGACAAAGCAGCAATGTGCAGCTCGGCAGATGCGAACTCCTAATCAGAAAGAGAAGAGTCCAAATATACTGCTGGTAGGCATTACCCTGGGGTGTTTCGGGTAATAGAAAAAGGAAAGGAGGCAGGGTTACATGGGGAAACAGACATGTCATCATTTTAGAATGTCTACTATTAGAACAGTAGTGTGGAGAACAGATGAACTGAAGGCAGCACTGCAGAGGTGACTTCTGTTTTCTGGGAAGAAAGAGTCTGAAGGACACATCCATACACAATGGTCTTCTCTGCAATTCCCTGGGAACTCTCAAGGATTCCGGGCAGCACTCGGCACTACTATTGTGCTTCTATCACACAAACCTCTTATAAACGGTGGTCTCCAAAAGAAGTTACCTCTTTCAAAAATGAGTGTATTTTTTAAAAGAAGTCAGCATACAATCTACGCTTTTTATTAAAAGGAGAACAGAAAAGTAAAAGAATAAAACACAAATGGCAAATAAAAACTATTGAGTAGGATAATACCGTCATGAAGCAGATGAAAAATATGAACAAATATATTTCTAAGTTAAAACAAAAATCTAGTGATTCATTTGCTAATTTTTTAAAGAAAAGCTTAAATTAGTAATCAGGAAGTATCAGTGAAACAGCAGATGGGTTGAAACAAGCTGGCATAGCTCAGGAAAATGAAGAAAAACAAAATCATCACAGAAATTAAAGCCACATTGAAAACTATGCAAAGGAGAACATGCTACTGAAAACACAGGAATAAACAAAAGGCACAAATATGAGAAAAATAAAACTATATAAAAATATAGATAAACAAAAATAAAATGGTTTGGAAGATTACAGACATGGAAGAGACACAAAAAGGAATCAATTTACAGAAAGTCAGCATCCCTGAATAAGAGATCTAAATAACTGAGATAGAAGGGTTCAAATACGTAAAGAACATATTTTCACAAATATTATTAGCTTTGAAACCAAAATTATAAAGGGCAGATTGTTTCTTAGTAAAAATTAGATTTAGATGGCTAAACTAACATAAATCCTAACAAAGTTCCTAGATTTTGAAGATACAGAAACTTTTAGAAATACTGACCAGTCACTTGTTAATAAAAAGAACAAAAATAGCTTGACCTCAAGATTGACCACTGTAGACCTCTATTCTAAAAGACAGCAAATGACTGGCTACAGATTAGCCTTGGAAATAATTTCTGACAAAACAATTTTAGATGCAGCTAAATTTTAATTTTATTGTGTATAAAAATGGCATTTTTCTTCACAGTAAGGTGGAATCTCATAAGTCTTTTTGGAACAGAGAGCATGAACTGCAGGCAACAAGCCATGAAACATGACACTGTGACTATGACACATATATGAGCGTGAGCATTCAATTTATTTAACCATAGGACCAAGTGGTTAAAATTTGTAAAAGTAGAATGAAAAAATGAAAACTTGGCAGCAATATGGCATACATTTGTTTAACGTGGTTGCTGCCTTAGTATCTATTTTTAGGCCTTACGTAAGTTGTTTCAAACCCATTTATATCCCATCACCTTTGGCCTCCTTGAAACTTCCTATGTGATTGTTTATGGCACAGCCCACCTCTGTTTTTCACTCCACTGACCCCCAAACCCAACCCACCTTTCAGCTGCTGACTACGATGAAACCTAATGGTCCACACCAGAGTCATTTAAATGAGTCCCCTCTTCATGTGGTTTTCTTTAAACTAGCCAATCCACAGCCTCAGATACAAAGCCTAAAGGATAATACCCACAAACCTTGATAAAGGTATCGTCCCACAGGCCCTCTATTTTCCTCACACTCCACCCACTAGTTGAGCTCCCCGTCACTTCTGGACTTTCCATAACCTCTCTGGACCTGTGAGTAATACATTTCTTGTTTCATGTCTTTTTCTTTCACCTCCTCATTGTGTCTCATCTGACACCGGCACCTGAACCTCACTTTCCTCTGGTCGGAGCTCTTCTAGAATGTGGCTATCCTGGCTTGTGGTCACATTTCTAAAGAGATCTCAAGACTGAATTAAAAATAAAAACAAAAATCACAACATAAAATAACTAAATTTTAACAAGAAGTAGAAGGTAGCATATCTTTTATAATCACATTATCAGTCAACAAGTATAATTTAAAGTTAAGATATTACTGAGATAAAGGTTTAAGTGTATTTATTTGAGCATGTAGTGGCCAAGAAAAGATGCCACTCAGGTCTCCTGCTATAGGAAGCAGCTTGTGGTCTTAGCTGTGTTTGCTCTGTATCCTGCATCCACTCTAAGTTCATGCTTCCTGCAGGATGTTCCAGCAAATACCTGAACACCGTAGGGTAAAAATGAAGTCCCTTTTCCTGCAAAATGTGGGACTCCCTTAAGGAGGGATTGTCCCAAAATTTCCCCTTGCTCTGACTAAAACTTCATTAGAGCTCCTCTGCATTCTAAGACATTTCTTGTCACATCTTCCTTCTCTCTTTCACAGGAGTCAGACATGCCTTGTGATCTAATGGCTTAGTTCACCCCTACTTTTCTCTTGCTGCCTCCTCTCTATTCTTCAAAGTGTTTCCCCTCTAAATTTCATACATTTATCCCATTTAAGCAGCTGCTTCTCAAAAGATCTGAATTAACACTAGAAAAACTACTAACAAATAATAACGATTGCTTTTAAATTATGCGATAGAGGATAGAGTGGGAAATAAATTTAAAGCAATCAGAAAGATATTAAATTTGCCCTTGTGCTTAGTGAGAATCCAATAGGTAGGCTAAATAAAATAGCATAAATGATGTTATAACTATTACAACTGAATTTATTATAATTATGTATTTTCTTTCATTGCATGACACCCACAACCTCACAGCACACACACAAGGAAAGTAAAATCAGACTGTAATATGCTAGATATAAACCAAATAACCATAAAGAACAGAAGACATAACTTAAAATTTGTTTATTCAGGACTAAAACCATAACACTTGTAATTCAGTAAAAGCAAATGAAATAGACTTAGTTAAAAAATAAGAGAGAAAGAAAGAGGGAGAGAGTTGAATAGTTGTATGACCTCTATGTCTGTAATTATTTCAGTTTCAGGATTATTATCATTTTTTTGTGTATTGATATTCTTTTTCTTTAATTATTTAGATAATGTTCCATCTATTATCTTTTCTCATTTTGTGCAAATATCTCTTGTGCACATTCTACCTAAAATCCTCATTTCTTTTGTGGGTATTTTGAGTATATTTTTTAACTTTGTGAATAGAATGTAGAGTTTGCTTATTATCCTTTTTTTCTTAAAACTATTAAGACTATGAGCATTTCTTTGAGTAGTGCTTTATTTTTATCCTGGAGATTTTATTATCATATATACAACAATCAATATTTTATACTTAGAATGTGCCATATTCTAAAGGTAATTTGATTTTTGCTTAATATAATTTTTAGGTTTTTTTCCAGGCATAAGGGTATTATATGAACTGAATGTTTGTCTCCCTCCAAATTCACTTGTTAAAATCCTAACCCCCAATGTGGTGGTAAGAGGAGGTAGGACCTTTGTAAAATAGCAATGTCATGAAGGTGAGTCCTCATGAATGGGAATTAGTGCTCTTATAAGAAGCGGCATGAGAACTTGCCCTCACTCTCTCTGCTCTTCACCCATGTGAGGAAACAATGAAAAGGCCATCTGCAAACCAAGAAATTGGGCCCTCACTATATACATTGGATATGCTGGCATTTTGATCTTGGACTTCCCAGCCTCAAGAACTTTGAGAAATAAATTTCTATTGGTTAAGCCACCCAGTCTATGGTGTTTCTGTTATATCAGCCCAAACCGTTTATTTCCTCATATTGTTAGTAAAATTGTATTAAATTGTGATTGGAGGATGTTATATGAACTGCTTCTACATTTCATAATGTCTATATGTTAGTATATGTACAATTTTATTTTATCAGTGTTACAGGAGTGCTGGGAAGGAAGGTATAATACTGCAATTAATTCCAAATTATGAATTATGATTTTGGGGGGACTTTCTTGTACTTATCCATCTTTTCTCAGCTTAACATTTCCTAGACTGAACGTTGTTTCCACTGTTGTTCCCTTCAAATTCTCACCTCTCTACATTGATGGGAAGGCAGCAACAATTTTTTAAATGCTCACAATATAAAACTATCATATCCGGGGTGGGGACACTGAAATAATGAAAATTGCCATAAACAAGATATGAAGCAGATTACAAACTTGTTTCAGAAAAACCAGAGACTTCTTGGACAAAAGGTAGGAACAACTAATACATGGTTGCTTATCTTATTTCTGCCTTCCAGATGTCACCCAAATATGTCTGATAGCTTAATCCTATACCCTATCTAGGACCTATATGTGGGGGGGGGGGCATAAAAACTGTAGTTTTAGCTGATGATTTTCTGCAGTACATGTAGGGCCACTTGAAGAAAGGTGAAAATCATGTTCTGTACCAATTCATTTTGTCTGCCGGAACCACTTTTAGGCATTGTGAAAGTTCTAATCAATAAAAGTAGCATGCTCTTATCCAACATAATGCAACTACTCTCTTACTCTAATATCATGGAAAACATATTTATCCTCTTCCAAAAATGGGAACCCCAAAGCCCCAGTGGTCACTGCACTCATGTCGGGGAGATAATTATTTCTCTACTAGATCAAGCCTATTTACACTTTTCTGTATCAATGAAAACAATTATACATACAGTTTAAAAATATACCTTATACAAAATATTAGGAGAAAGGCATCTGAGAAGAGGATATTGGAAATGATCGATTAGATCGTGAGTTAGCAAGCTAGCTGAACAGATCAATTGAGAGATAGAAGATAGATAGATAGATAGATAGATGATAGATAGATAGATAGATAGATAATGATAGAAGAACAATGAAGAAGAGATATGTAACTATTCCAATGTCACTTCTATAATTGTTGATGAAACCATAATTATATTTATTTAATATATTGCTTTCTCCATTCTATGTTCCATTTCACTCAAGCACTTGAATTGACCCCAAACTTCATTTCTGTGATGACTGTTAGGTTCTTTACAAGTTCCTGACAATCAGTCGACTCAATAGACACTTCATAGGAACGAGTGTGTACCATACCTCTGCTTATTTATTCTCACAGGAAAAGTGAACACCATCATACACAAAACAAATTTCTATCCACTGGGAGAAATTACATCCCTAATTGTATTTAATACATACTCCTTGAGTGAAATGGCAATATTGCTTTGTCCAATTCTAGGAGGTGTGACCTAAAATTGACTCCTGCCCTGGACTACTGGTCACTGTGAAGTTCTGAAGCACCTTTAGATGTGAATCAAGGAACACGTGGCAATGCTGTGGGGCACCACCATAGTTAGCTACCAATTCTAATGAAACAGTGTTCTTCCAATAGAAAAGAGTTACTTAATGCTACTTCCACTTGTTCTTCCTACAAAGTTATAAACTCTCTTGACTCTAATCTAAATCAACCAACCTTCTTATGATGAGTTACCTCTTGTAGGTTCCTTTGCAGTTCCTTTGAGTGACTGGAGCACTCTCGAATACTTCAAGACCTTTGCTGCATATTCCTCACAAGGAAATAAAACACTCAGAAATTAAAATTTCCTGTTGAGCCAATGAGCTCACATAAGCTGGAAAAACATGAATTAATTTTACAAACCTAATATACCAGGTAAATAAAAAAAATTTTTACAAATTTGAGCAGATCAGGTTCTACAGCACGATATTTTGAATAAGTTTCAGCATGTATATTGAAGCTATGTCTGAAGTAGCCCGACTTACTATTGTTAACAATTACTTCATGAGAATTGGAGTACCAGGCTGAAAACACATGTTTTCAGAGATTTTATGTGAAAAACATCTCTATAAAAACAATAAAAAAAGTGACAGTATAGAAATTTATTACCTTATTATTTAACTAATTTAGATTTAGTTTGTCAATAGCAATATCTTATTTGCATAAGAACACTAATAAACAAAATGTTATGACAAGCCTATATATGTAATGAATTATTTTCTTGAGTAATTGAATTGAGTGGCTTAGATCTTGATCTGTAAAAAGATATATGACTTTTATTAAAATTTAAATAGCTACAAATTCAAGTGGAAAACATCAAAATATATTTCAAGCAAAACATACATTAAATAATGTAATAGTATTAGCCAACACTATATATATATAAACATTGTAGTTTTACCGTTCTTTTTGGCATTAATTAAAGTTAACAACCTTTCATAGAATTAAGAGGAAGTTATTCCAGATGACAGTAAATGGCCTTATAAAATAATGAATGTCTCATTTGTGTATTCAGTGAAATAATTCACTCTCACCAACATAAACTCAAAATTCTTTCATAAATTATTTTTGGCATTATTCAGTTATTACGTTTCAATATTTTACTAGATCTAAATGAAATAAGTGACTTCCTGACATTTAGAACTTGATATGATACAATCGTGTAAAAATGTAAGAGTTACAAAAATTATTACGGAAAAAAATAAGTGATTTTTTTTCCTTTTAATGAATACTGAAAAGTGTGTTGCTAATACCCTAAGTCCTTTCTTAATATGTAAATTTCTCACATAAAACAAGGTTGCTGTCTGTGTAGGCTGGCACGCAATTACGCCTTTCTTTGGTAGCAGCATCTGCATCCAAGTGCACACTAACACTCTTTTTTCCTTTTTCAATGTCCTCTGGTGCTAATTGAAGATTTTTGTGATGAGCTCTGAATGTGCAGGAAATGCCTAGTAGGAGTCCAGGCATTTGTAAATGGAATTTCTGGCTTGCTTATTATTGACTATCTATGCTTGCATTTGAGCTTTATTTTTATTAAACTTAAATCCCTTCTGTACTGTTTAAATCATCATTTGTCAGTTTAAAATTCAATATATAATACATGTAATCTAAAATATGTGATTTTAATGTGTTTTATCACAGACTCGATGGATGGCTCAAAGTTGAAATACAACTATAACAGAAATCACTAAAAGGTCTATTTCAGGAAAAAGCTTCAAGGTCATGACATTTATTTACATGGTAATTTCCATTAGAATCGTTAACATATTACACTTTAAATATGTACTCTTCATTATAAAAATAAACCATTCTATTACTATTGAAAGAATGAAATACCTGAATTGAAAGGATCGTATTGTTAGACCTAACAAGTTTTATTTTTCAGAACTGTCACGTAACATAGCCTTTCATAATAAGCTACAATGAGTTGCTAGTGAAACAAAGAGCTCCTACATCATTTAAAAGCAAAAAGAATGTGCTTCTCTGTAAGAGACAGGGTAAGAACAAGGGTTTTACTATTATCAAAGGCACAAGAATGTCATGGCAGAGTAGGAACTGAGACTGGGATGGAGAAAGGCAGGAAAGATAAAAAATGAATCCATGAAAAGTAGAGTAGGTACATTATGGTTTGTTACATTAATGCAATTACCAGCTCCTTTCTTGCTTCCCTTCCCACTGCTTATCATATGCAATTTTTACTAAGATAACAGATGTTATGAGAAATTAGAGTCTTGTATTAATTCCATACAAACTAATCAACCTATCGACAAATCTTCAATGAAACAATCAATAAATTGACAAATCAGCAATTTAATAATCTGATTGCCTGTTTTGGGTAAGGCGTTTGCTGACTGTGATAACAAGGCCAGCAAACTGACATCAATGGCAATGTACAAAGAGGGATTCTCAATAGTAGTATTATAACCCTAGCCTCCCAGAGTGATGACGTTGAAAGAGAAGACACATTTGGATTTTTCTTGTAATTGTGGTAAGAACACTTAACATGAGATCTATTGTCTTAAGTTTTTAAGTGTATCATGCATACGATATTGCTAACTATAGGCACAATATTGCACAACAGATCTCTAGATCTTATTTATTTTGCATAATTGAAACTTTATACTCATTAAACAGCAAAGGAGGATGTTGTTTTTAAGGTCAGTCTTAAAGACAACTGTAAAAGTCATATTGAAAATAACCACACAAGGTCTAAAACCCCCAAAATAATCTTTGCAATCTCCCTTTCTCTCACACCACTATCCAAAGCCTATTCAGTTTTATTTCTTAATAAATTCTTAAGAATTTATTGTTTTAAAAGTATTACCTCTTGTTGATTTTTAGCACAACTTTTCTAATTCAGGTATTTGTCATTATTTAGTAATCTAGGATAAAATGTCTCTACCCTGACTTCCCTGTTTATAAATTACTCATGTCAAAGCCATAGTTTTCACCGCTGACTGAAAGTTCTTTAATTTAGAGAGAGTCAAGTAACTTGCTCCCTTAAAATTCCACTGGCTTTAGAAGAAAGTTTCTTCAAATTATGCTACATTCACCTTTTCAGCATCTTTTTCTCGTATTCTTGATCTCATTATAGCTGAAAAGGACTAATCTTCATCAGAGATGTGAAGAAGATTAAAAATTGTAATTTGTGGCCTCCCTTTTGATGTCTAGGTTTTGATGTCTGGATTTATAAAGCCCTAATGCAATGTCTGGCTAATCATGGACTCACACTATAGCTGATCAAAGTGACAGGAAAAACAGCTATTAATGTAAAAAAAAAAAAAAAGTCCAAGATGGTAGCAAACAAAAAATTCAGATTTCAAAAATCATTTTGTAATTTTATTAAAGGTAACTAAATTTGCATTTGGCTCAGAAATATTTTCCAAAAGAAAAAATATGTTTTTAAACACTGGATTTAAAATCCTGTGAGATGCAAATAAACTATCTTTTGTATAAATTTAAAAAGATAAAGATTTTATGAAATAGACCAAAAAGGATAAAGCATGTTACTAAAACAAGGCCAATCAAAAGACCAGTTAAGTCTCCGAGAAGTATGGTATCTTTTCTGAAAATATTTCATGTAGTTTGAAGAGCTATATTACCAAGGGCAGGATAGTTAGGTGAAAGAAAAAACACTTTTATGAACAGTAGCAAAAAACTTAAACTCTCCAAGAACATAAGCCTGAGTTTTTAGTGTAATTCTGAAATATCTTCTAACTTTAAAATTTCCTGTGGAAATATTTCTAAAAGATATACATGAATAAGATGTGATTATCAAGTTATATGATAACTTGTTTTGTGAAGCATAAAATGACATTTTCCATTTGCTACATCCTTATTCAAATGTTTTAAATAAATATTGTAATTTTGAAATAAGTGAACGTCTTCACAAAATGAGGTTTGGAAGACCACACATTTGAAAGTAGAGGCAGCCCTTTACATAAGAAAATGTGATGGATAATTCGGTGGTACCTACTAGCAGTTGCTGCCTTACTCTTATCCCTCAGTCTCCAATGGAAGGTCTAGAAGATGCTTTGGTCTAAGGATAGTGAACACTCACCTCTTTCCTTTCCTTCCACAGCCCCTTCTACCCAGAAAGCCTCAATTGCCCAAGACTTCTTGTGACACTTCTTCCTTACCTGAGCCTTTATTTAATCTGTAGCTATCCAAATAGTAGTCACTCAAGGTGGTCCTGCTTCTCATCCATACAACACCACTGAAACACCTATCCCCTGAAGGGTTTTGGAGTCTTTGCTCTGCCTTCTGTTTCCAGAACAGTGCCCCCCACCCCGCCCCTTCTCCCTGTGTGACTTTCCACCTTTGTTCACAGCCTGAAGACTGTCTGCAACCACACATACACCCAAATCCATTCTCATCCCATTCGCAACAAGAACACTTATGGCAAACCTGAATGAAACAGAAAGAAGGTAAGCTTGGGGAGACGGGCTTCTGACAAGTCTCCACAGTTTTCTTGGAAATAAGTTTGGTGACAGAAGGGATAGTGTCCTTTTAAAAATTAAGTAACTAATTAATTTTTAACTGATACAGAATTGTTATACATATTTGGGGGATACATGCGATATTTTGATTCATGTATACAATGTATAATGATCAAATAAGGGCAGTTGGGATATTTATCACCTCAAACATTTATCTTTTCTTTGTGTTGGGAATATTACAATTTTTTTCCTCTAGTTATCTGAAATATGCAATAAATCATTATTAACTACAATTTCCCTACTGTACTATCAAATACTAGAACATATTCTATCTGCCTTTCTAACGATTAATTAGAATATAAGAAAATCATGTTTGTACCTATAAAATATGATTTATAGAGTTTTTCTACATTGTGGAATGCTTTGTTTATACTTTTTGTCAGATGCCTAAATGTCTTCTTAAGTATAAAACATTTATCTCAGACACATCCTTTTTGGGTGAGTCTTCTTTCTCTGTTTTATTGGCATATAAATATATTTCTCATATTAAATCAAATGGGACTATTTAAGGTTTTAAGTCTTCATATGTGACTGTCATTCTGGAAAAAAAAAGTTAGGACCTTTCCCCCAGAGAGAGTATGGATTGTTATAGATTTTATATGTGCTTTATAACTTGTTTAAGTATAGTAGAGTGGCTGGGATGATAACCATCCGCCAAACTATAGCATTTGTTTCCTGTGGAGAAATACTTACTGCAAGTCTTTAACCATTAAGTTAACAAGAAGAAGAATCAGAATGTCAAATAACACTCCCATGAACCGATATTTTAGGTAGTATCAAACATTACTGATAACTTTAAAGGCACAGGCACACAGGAGGCTCATTTCCAGCAAGAAAAGATGTGTAACAATAGGAGTGGCTACCCAGGTCCTTTCTTTCATCACTGAACAGAATAATAGTTATAACCAAATGAGATATTGTGGATTTATCTAAAACGATGGAGGAGCACTTTGTTTATCATCAATCTCCATTAGTTTAATTGTATGAGTTTAGTCACTTTCAGGAAGTCATTTTAATTGCATTCACAAAGTCCTCAGCAACAGGACCTTTCTTACCTTGTTTAAAAAGTTATCTGGATATGATTATGGCAAAGGAACATGAAGCAAAACTGTAAGAGCACCCAATGGCCAAAACTGGAATAATTTGAGAAGAAAAAAATATAGTATTTGATTAAGTAATCTGATTGTTACTTCATTAAGTAATCAATGTAGTATTAGCAAGAACAAAATAAACATCCAGTATTTATTTATACTAATATACATAAGTAATTGAATGCATTAATAAATGAGGTAGAACAGACAAATCCCTTGTACAAGAATATTCCAAATTATTTATGAAGATATGAAGATATTCCCCCTCAAGGAGGTGAAGCTTAACTTGCCATCCTTTCTGAGTTGTGTTTAAGGACTGCTTCCAAAGAGTACGGTATGGAAATGGAGGAAGGACCACAGAGCAGAAAAACTTGGCAGGCACAACCCCAGCTAGGTGGTCAAGGTTAACATGATTAGTGATGTGTCGTGTCATACCAATAGCGTGTATCCTTGATATGAAATGTTAAGAATGGCAGTTCAACTGTGTAGTCTTTCTCCTCAAAATCTATAATACCAGTTTAAACATGAGTCAAACATGATACAAACACATCTTGAGGAATATTCTACAAAACACCTAACCAATACTCCTCAAATCTATCAAAGCCATGAAAAAAAAGGAAAGTCTAAGGAATTTTGAAGACCAAAAAAGGTTAAAGACACACCAAATTAAATGAAATACTGTATCTGGGATGAAATTCCAGAACAGAAAAAGTAAAGTAGGGAAAACACTAGTGAAATGCAAATAAACAATGGAGTTTAATTAGTGGTAATGTAACAACATTGGTTGGTGCGATTTTATAGCAAAAGCGCTGTTGAATATAACCTGTTAACAATAGGAGAAACTGAGTGTAGGATATACGGAAACATTCTACACAACTTTTGCAACTTTTCTAAAAACCTATAATCACTCTAAATTAAAACGTTAAAAATTATTAGCATATGCACATACTTGTGCACATACACACACACACACACACACACACACACACAAAGAGGTATCTGGAATGAAGACACTCAAATGACAATTACAGTGAAGATATTCATGCTTCGAGATATTCATGCTTTACAGTTGAGATATTTATGAGAAACAGCCCTAAGTAACCTTCTTGCCAAATCTGAACTTCCCTATGTGTGCTCTGTGTTGCACTGATGCATCATTAAGTTCTATTAATTGTCTACTTCCACTCTCAAAATAAAAGCAATCTGTTAGTATGTCGACTCCTAGGAGATAGGTGGGTGTGACACAAAAGAAACAACATGAAAAGGAATTGGATAAACATGCCCAGAGACTGTGATCTCTAGTATTACAAATTTTCCTTGCTAACCTCTATGTATCTAGTTAAATTTCATCAGCTAATGAAAGTCAATCTTGACATTGGGTTTTGAAAAGCCCATCTCAAAACTCAAATGCTCAAATTTATGAACATAAATTTGATTATGAGCACTTATTTTATGTTCAAATTTAAGAACATAGGGTCCTTTGAATAAGCCCTTAATCACATTTCAGTCCAGAGCTATTTCTTTTTCTGCATGGTCTCACATGACAAGATATTTGCATTTCCACTTTATACTAAATTTTTTATATTCATCTAATGGTCATTTCTCACAAAGATAAATATTTGCTACATTTTCATGAGTGATAATATGTATGTGTAGAAATCAGCAAAGCTACACAGAGGCAGATGATAAAAAGATCTGCCAGGCTTACCCTCCAACTAAACAATATGATCCAACAAGCTACTCTCACAGGAATCTTAATTCAACTATATGCCTCAGTAAAATTGCAAATGTCTTTGTGGAACATTCTTTGAGGGTCTTCCAACAACTAGTTGAAACTAAAACATTAATCTGAAAAGACAAGTTCTACTGTCTTTTGTATCTAGAATTTTGTTTGCTTGTTTAAATAAAGAATAGCTTGAAGAAAGTTCCTAACCTTAATGTATTCTAACAGTATTGGCTTTCTCTTTTCTGGCTTTATTATTATTATAATTAAGAACTATTTTATGATTAAAAGTGTCAGGCCTCTGAGCCCACGTTAAACCATCATATCCCCTGTGACCTGCACATATACATCCAGATGGCCTGAAGTAATTGAAGAATCACAAAAGAAGTGAAATTTAAATGGCCTGTTCGTGCCTTAACTGATGACATTCCACCATAAAAGAAGTGAAAATGGTTGGTCCTTGCCTTAACTGATGACATTACCTTGTGAAATTCCTTCTCCTGGCTCATCCTGGATCAAAAACTCCCCCACTGAGCACCTTGTGACCCCCACCATTGCCCACAAGAGAACAACTCCCTTTGACTGTAATTTTCCTTTACCTACCCAAATCCTATAAAATGGCCCACGCCATCTCCCTTCCGCTGACTCTCTTCTCGGACTCAGCCCGCCTGCACCCAGGTGATTAAAAAGCATTATTGCTCACACAAAGCCTGTTTAGTGGTCTTTTCACACAGACGCGCATGAAATCTGGTGCCATGACTCGGATCGGGGGATCTCCCTTGGGAGATCAATCCCCTGTCCTCCCGCTCTTTACTCCATGAGAAAGATCCACCTACGACCTCGGGTCCTCAGACCGACTAGCCCAGGAAACATCTCACCAATTTTAAATCCGGTAAGTGGACTCTTTTTACTCTCTTCTCCAACCTCTCTCACTATCCCTCAACCTCTTTCTCCTTTCTGTCTTGGCACCACACTTCAGTCTCTCCCTTCTCTTAATTTGAGCTCCTTTTCTTTTCTGGTAGAGACAAAGGAGACGCATTTTATAGGTGAACCCAAAACTCTGGTGCCGGTCACGGACTTGGGAAGACAGTCTTCCCTTGGTGTTTAAACATGTGGGGATGGCTTCATTTCAGAGGTGTCTGACCACACAGGGACGCTTGCCTTGGTCCTTCACCCTTAACAGAAATTACCGCTTTTCTGGGGGGCAAGAACCCCCAATCCTTTTCTCTGTGTCTCTACCCCTTCTCCACTTTTCTCGGGGACAAGAACCCCCCAACCCCTTCTCTCCAATTTTCTGGGGGGCAAGTAACCCCCAACCCCTTATCTCTGCATCCCGACCCCTTTCCCGCTTTTCTGGAGGGCAAGAATCCCCTGACCCTCATCTCCATGTCTCTACCCCTTTCCCATTTCTCTGGAGGGCAAGAACCCCCGACCCCTTTTCTCCATATCTCTACCCCTTCTCAGCTTTTCTGGAAGGCAAGAACCCCCTAACCCCTTCTCTCCGTGTCTCTACTCTCTCTTTTCTCTCGACTTGCCTCTTTCACTATAGGCAACCTTCCACCCTCCACTCCTCCTTCTTCTCCCTTAGCCTGCATTCTCAAGAACTTAAAACCTCTTCAACTCACACCTGACCTAAAACCTAAATGCCTTATTTTCTTCTACAGTGCCGCTTGACCCCAATACAAACTCGACAGTGGTTCCAAATAGCCAGAAAACGGCACTTTCGATTTTTCCATCCTACAAGATCTAAATAATTCTTATTGTAAAATGGGCAAATGGTCTGAGGTGCTTGACATCCAGGCATTCTTTTTTTTTTTTTTTTTTGAGACGGAGTCTCGCTCTGTTGCCCAAGCTGGAGTGCAGTGGCCGGATCTCAGCTCACTGCAAGCTCCGCCTCGTTCAC
>NW_012118487.1:30322576-30403144 GCF_000951035.1 Colobus angolensis palliatus
GTGTTAGCCAGGATGGTCTCGATCTCCTGACCTGGTGATCCGCCCGCCTCGGCCTCCCAAAGTGCTGGGATTACAGGCTTGAGCCACCACGCCCGGCATACATCCAGGCATTCTTTTACGGATCGGTCCCTCCCTAGTCTCTGTTCCCAGTGCAACTTGTCCCGTATCTTCCTTCTTCCCCTCCCACCTGTCCCCTCAGTCCCAACCCCAAGCGTCTCTGAGTCTTTCTAATCTTCCTTTTCTACTGACCCATCTGACCTCTCCCCTCCTCACCAGGCCAAGCTAGGTCCCAATTCTTCCTCAGCCTCCGCCCCTCCACCCTATAATCCTTTTACCACCTCCCCTCCTCACACCCAGTCCAGCTTACAGTTTCATTCTGCAACCTGTCCAGCAATTTCCTCTTTAAAAGGTGGCTGGAGCTAAAGGCATAGTCAAGGTTAATGCTCCTTTTTCTTTATTCGACCTCTCCCAAATCAGTTAGCGTTTAGGCTCTTTTTCATCAAATATGAAAATCCCAGCCCAGTTTATGGCCCATTTAACAGCAACCCTGAGATGCTTTACAGCCCTAGACCCTGAAAGGTCAGAAGGCCGTCTTATTCTCAATATGCATTTTATTTTATTACTCAGTCTGCTCCCAATGTTAAATAAAGCTTCAAAAATTAAATTCCGGTCCCCAAACCCCACAACAGGACTTGATTAACCTCACCTTCAAGGTGTACAATAATAGAGTAGAGGCAGCCAAGTAGCAACGTATTTCTGAGTTGCAATTCCTTGCCTCCACTGTGAGAGAAACTCCAGCCACATCTCCAGCACACAAGAACTCCATATGCCTGAACCGCAGCTGCCAGGGGTTCCTTCAGAACCTCCTCCCCCAGGAGCTTGCTACAAGTGCTGGAAATCTGGTCACAGCGCCAAGGAATATCCACAGCCCAGGATTCCTCCTAAGCTGTGTCCCATCTGTGTGGTACCCCACAGAAAATCGGACTGTTCAACTTGCCCGGCAGCCACTCTCAGAGCCCCTGGAACTCTAGCCCAAGGTTCTCTGACTCCTTCCCAGATCTTCTCTGCTTAGCAGCTGAAGACTGACGATACCCAATCACCTCAGAACCTTCCTGGACCATCACAGAGACTTTAGGTAACTCTTACAGTGGAGGGTAAGTCCATCCCCTTCTTAATCAATATGGAGGCTACCCACTCCACATTACCTTCTTTTCAAAGGCCTGTTTCCCTTGCCTCCATAACTGTTGTGGGTATTGATGGCTAGGCTTCTAAATCTCTTAAAACTCCCCAACTCAGGTGACAACTTGGACAACATTCTTTAATGCACTCCTTTTTAGTTATCCCCACCTGCCCAGTTCTCTTATTATGTTGAGACATTTTAACTGAATTGTCAGCTTCCCTGACTATTCCTGGACTGCAGCCACATCTTATTTCTGCCTTTTTCCCCAGTTCAAAGCCTCCTTCATATCCCCCTCTTGTATCCCCCCATCTTAACCCACAACTATGGGATACCGCTACTCCCTCCTTGGTGACAAATGATGTACCCCTTACCATCCCATTAAAACCTAATCACCCTTACCCCACTTAACGCCAATATCACATCCCACAGCATGCTTTAAAAGGATTAAAACCTGTTATCACTTGCCTGTTACAGCATGGCCTTTTAAAGCCTACAGACTCTCCTTACAATTCCCCCGTTTTACCTGTCCAAAAATTGGACAGACCTTACAGGTTAGTTCAAAATCTGCACCTTATCAACCAAATTGTTTTGCCTATCCACCCCGTGGTGCCAAACCCATATACTCTCCTATCCTCAATACCTCCCTCCACAACCCAGTGTTCTGTTCTGGATCTCAAACATTCTTTCTTTACTATTCCTTTGGACCCTTCATCCCAGCCTCTCTTCCCTTTCACTTGGACTGACCCTGACACCCATCAGGTTCAGCAAATTACCTGGGCTGTGCTACTGCAAAGCTTTACAGACAACCCCCATTACTTCAGTCAAGCCCAAACTTCTTCCTCATCTGTTACCTATCTCAGCATAATTCTCATAAAAACACATGTGCTATCCCTGCCAATCTTGTCTGACTGATCTCTCAAACCCCAACACCTTCTACAAAACAACAACTCCTTTCCTTCCTGGGCATGGTTAGATACTTTCAACTTTGGATACCTGGTTTTGCCATCCTAACAAAACCATTATATAAACTCACAAAAGGAAACCTAGCTGACCCCATAGATCCTAAATTCTTTCCCCATTCCTCTTTCCATTCCTTGAAGACAACTTTAGAGACTGCCCCCACCCTAGCTATCCCTGACTCATCCCAATCCTTTTCATTACACACAGTCGAAGTGCAGGGCTGTGCAGTTGGAATTCTTACACAAGGACTGGGATCAAGTCCTGTAACCTTTTTGTCCAAACAACTTGACCTTACTGTTTTAGGCTGGCCATCATGTGTCCGTGCAGCGGCTGCTGCCGCCCTAATACTTTTAGAGTACCTCAAAATCACAAACTATGCTCAACTCACTCTCTACAGCTCTCATAACTTCCAAAATCTATTTTCTTCCTCACACCTGACGCATATACTTTCTGCACCCTGGTTCCTTCAGTTATACTCACTCTTTGTTGAGTCTGCCACAATTACCATTGTTCCTGGCCTGGACTTCAATCCAGCCTCCCACATTATTCACATTCATCCCATATCCCCACATTTCCTTCTTCCCTGTTCCTCATCCTGATCACACTTGGTTTATTGATAACAGTCCCACCAGGCCTAATCGCCACTCACCAGCAAAGGCAGGCTATGCAATAGTATCTTCCACATCTATCACTGAGGCTACCACTCTGCCCCCCTCTCCTACCTCTCAGCAAGCCAAACTAGTTGCCTTAACTCAGGCCCTCACTCTTGCAAAAGGACTACACATCAATATTTATACTGACTCTAAATACGCCTTTCATATTCTAAACCACCATGAGGTTACATGGGCTGAAAGAGGTTTCCTTACTAAAATGGTCCTCCGTCATTAATGCCTCTTTAATAAAAACTCTGCTCAAGGCCACTTTACTTCCAAAGGAAGCTGGAGTCATTCACTGCAAGGCTCATCAAAAGGCATCAGATCCCATTGCTCTAGGCAATGCTTATGCTGATAAGGTGACTAGATAAGCAGCTAGCTTTCCAACTTCTGTCCCTCACAGCCAGTTTTTCTCCTTTACATCATCTTCCCACCTACTCCTCCGATGAAACTTCCACCTATCAATCTCTTCCCACACAAGGCAAATGGTTCTTAGACCAAGGAAAATATCTCCTTCCAGCCTCACAGGCCCATTCTATTCTGTCATCATTTCATAACCTGTTCCTTCTAGGTTACAAGTCACTAGCTTGTCTCTTAGAACCTCTTATTTCCTTTCCATTGTGGAAATCTATCCTCAAGAAAATCACTTCTCAGTGTTCCATCTGCTATTTTACCACCCTTCAGCGATTGTTCTGGCCCCCTCCCTTTCCTACACATCAAGCTAGAGGATTTGCCCCCACCCAGTACTGGCAAATTGACTTTACTCGTATGCCTCAAGTCAAGAAACTAAAATACCTCTTGGTCTAGGTAGACACTTGCACTGGATAGGTAGAAGCCTTTCTCATACGGTCTGAGAAGGCCACCATGGTCATTTCTTCCCTTCTGTCAGACATAATTCCTCGGTTTAGGCTTCCCACCTCTATACAATCCGATAATGGACCGGCCTTCACTATTCAATCACCCAAGCAGTTTTCTCAGGCTCTTAGTATTCAGTGAACTAATGGTCTTTTAAAAAACACACCTCACCACGCTCAGTCACCAATTTAAAAAGGACTGGGCAATACTTTCACCACTTGCCTTCTCAGAATTCAGGCCTGTCCTCGGAATGCTACAAGGTACAGCCCATTTAAGCTCCTGTATAGATGATCCTTTTTATTAGGCCCCAGTCTCATTCCAGACACCAGACCACCTTGGACTGTGCCCCAGAAAACTTGTCATCCGTGTTATCTTCTGTTTAGTCATAATCCTATTCACTGTTCTCAACTGCTCATAAATGCCGTGCTCTTGTTTACACTGCTGGTTTACACTTTTTCCCCAAGCCATCACAGTTGATATCTCCTGGTGCTATCCCAAACCACCACTCTCAACTCCCTCTTAAAGTAAACAAATAATCTTTGCTGGCAGGGCTATGCTGAACCTCTGTAGGCACTCTAATTAGATGTCATAGGTCCTCCCAATTCTTAGCCTTTTAATGCCTGTTTTTCTCCTTCTCTTATTCCATTTAGTTTTTCAATTCCTACAAAACCGTATCCAGGCCATCACCAATAATTCTATATGACAAATGTTTCTTCTAACAACCCCACAATATCACCCCTTACCACAATATCTTCCTTCAGCTTAATCTTTCCCACTCTAAGTTCCCACACTGCCTCAATCCCACTTGAAGCAGCCCTGAGAAACATCGCCCATTATCTCTCCATAGTACCCCCCAAATAATTTTTGCCACCCCAACACTTCAACGCTATTTTGTTTTACTTTTCTTATTAATATAAGAAGACAGGAATGTCAGGCCTCTGAGCCTAAGCTAAGCCATCATATCCCCTGTGACCTGCACATACACATCCAGATGGCCTGAAGTAACTGAAGAATCACAAAAGAAATGAAATTTAAATGGCCTGTTCCTGTCTTAACTGATGACATTCCACCACAAAAGAAGTGAAAATGGCCAGTCCTTGTTTGACTGATGACATTACCTTGTGAAATTCCTTCTACTGGCTCATCCTGGCTCAAAAACCTCCCCCACTGAGTGCCCTGTGACCCCCACCCCTGCCCACCAGAGAACAACCCCCTTTGACTGTAATTTTCCTTTGCCTACTCAAATCCTATAAAATGGCCCCACTCCCATCTCCCTTCACTGATTCTCTTTTCGGACTCAGCCTGCCCGCACCCAGGTGATTAAAAAGTGTTATTGCTCACACAAAGCCTGTTTGGTGGTCTCTTCACATGGATGCATGTGAAAAAAAGTATCCCACATGTTCCCTTTTCAGTTACCTAAGAAGAGTTTCTCTTTTCCTGGGTGTATAGTGGGAAAAGGAAATGGAAGGAGACAGTCAGGAGAGCTCTCATATTAATCATGTGTAGAGTTGCATGTGATAAATGTGTGCTTCTTGACATGGGTACACATTTATGCTGGATGGCTCCTCTGGTTTCTACATTTACTTGGCAGGACAACACAAGGATAACACAGTGAAGCTAGTTCTATTGTGGTATCATTTTAACACAATGTCAATATAGGCAATTTACAAATTAAAACTTAGGAGAACAAAAAGACATTTTCCATAGCATGTTTTTAGTTGTCATCTTAACTGATCTATAATAACATTCTGTAAGTTTGAACTCTGTTTCCTAAACACATAAAAGTGTCTATATACCACTAAGGATCAACCCTGCCACTTTCTTTTCATTCCCTTGTGCTTGCATCCATATTATTTTTCAATCTGCATTTACAGGAATCTTCTGCCCACTTGCCAATTTAATAAAGCAATTCAGCATTTGCTCAGAATTGCCTGTAATGTGCAGTTAATTATGAAATGGTAAATATACCATTGAATATCTGCTTATTTTTTAGAGAAAACAAAACTAATTGATTCCCGCATTTATAATATTGTTCCCCTCTCATTTGCTTGGACAGCTATTTTTAATATTATAAAATAAAATGGATGAAATTATCATAAAACATATTATAACCCCGTAATTGCCTTTTATTATGACTTTTCATCATCAAAATATGTGTAGATACCCTATCTAAACATGATACTATTCAGTGTTACATTTAAAAAGAAAGGTTCTTTTTTTGTTTTTTTCTTTTTGTTATGAATATAAGGAATGCTTATATGCATTTTCTTAGTGATATACTTTAGACAGATTTTGTTCCTTTTATAAGAAAGAATGAAATAAATACATCTATTGCTATTGATGTGATTTGGATGCTCAGCATCTCTCACCATAGCTATTTCAATAATCCTCTAACAGTTCTCACTCTCTTCAAACACATTCTCTAGCTTTCTGCCAAAGTGTAATTTCTGTTACACCAGTCTCACAATGTAACTACACTTTTTAATCTCTTAACCTTAGATGGGTAAAATCCATTTGCCTGATTATGGTAGAAAAGACTCTTCCATGAATGAGGGTTTAATTATTTGTCTAGACAATGACAGAGTTTAAGCTACAACTAGAGCAAAATCTTGATCATTTTTGAATGTGTTAGAAACTTACATATCTCCGCATTGATTCCTTGGCAGTGAGTTTTTCTTTGCCTTTCTCAGGAACTACTTTCTACCTTCCTCTATAACATGTGCCCATTTGTTAATCTACTCATATTTCCAGACTAAATATATACTATGTGCATATTTATTTTATAAGGAAGATCCTTACAGACAAAAAAGTCAGGAGAATGAATACTTCAACCTGACTCATCCTTTTACTATGGTTTCCAGTTAGAATTGATGGGAAACTTTGATCAAAGCCAACTGGAAAATGGAAGTCCTGAGAATGTGCTGATAGAATGCAGACAAGAGTATGGTGGAGAAGCATGGAAAAACCTAGAAAGCCAAACAGAATGTTTCCAGGGCAATAAAATTTATGTCCCTGTACTTGATTGGAACTTGAATTTCAAAGCAAGAATGGTAACTTTTACTACATTGTTGTAAAATCTACCAATGTAGATTGAGACATTTTAAGCATAAGGTCTAATTTATTTTCTTTCTTTACAGTAAAAATAAAGGAAAATAACATAAACATGATTTTTGTAATTAATGTTTAAATAAGAAAAAAGAATTAGTTTTTAGAAAATCAAAAATTTAAGGCTTTGATTAGGATATAGCATATTCTTTCTTCAGAAGTCTCAATAAATAAGAAAAATTTCTGGAGCTGTAATTAATTTTAATATTCTTTTTGAGTCCCAGTATTTCAATTGTACGTTTTCAGTCTTGGTTTCTTGTATAAATCTGTATTTATTATAATCATTACTCATTTAAGTCAATAGAGATTTATTACTTGGAATTTAAAATTCCAATCTCAGGGCCCGGCATGGTGGCTCATACCTGTAATCCCAGTACTTTGGGAGGCCAAAGCGGGTAGATCAACCTGAGGTTAGGAGTTCGAGACCAGCCTGACCAATATGGTGAAACCTAGTTTCTATTAAAAATATAAAAATTAGCCAGATGTGGTGATGCATGCCTGTAATCCCAGCTACTAGGAGGCTAAGGTGGGAGAACTGCTTGAACCCAGGAGGTGGAGGATGCAGTGAGCCGAGATCGCGCCATTGCACTCCAGACTGGGCAATAAGAGAAAAGAAAAATTCCAATCTTGGAAACAATTAAAGCCAGGAAAGGATAAGTGGATGGATATTTAATAAGCAACTGACTGAGTGAGCTGTGATCATTGTACTTAAAAATATTCCCAGTGTCTCTTATTTCACTAAGATCTAAATTTGAAAAAAAATATATGTAGGCTGGGTGTGGTGGCTCAAGCTTGTAATCTCAGCACTATGAGAAGCCAAGGCCTGAGGTCAGGAATTCAAGACCAGCTTGGCCAAAATGGTGAAACCCTGTCTCTACTAAAAATACAAAAATTAGCCAGGCATGGTGGCTCAGGCCTGTAATACCAGCTACTAGGGAGGCTGAGGCAGGAGAATAGTTTGAATTTAGGAGGCAGAAGTTACAGTAAGCAGAGATCTCACCATTGCACTCCAGCCTGGGCAACAAGAGTGAGATTCCATCTCAAAAAAACAAAAAAAATTATATTAATATGACTCCATTTGCAGTAAAGACTGTAGTTTATTCAGTACCCCAAACTGGCATACAGCAATGAAGATATGACAGGAATAACTAGATATCTAGTAGTTATTGATATAAAAAGATGCTTGTAAGTTACTCTAAAGTAGTGCTTCACAACACTTCCTCACTTTATTGGTTGACACAATTACTATATCTCATCTGCTGCAATATCACTTAATTTTCATTAAATATTAGTTTCTGAGTTCCGCAGATATTATGTAATGGCATAAGCCCATAACTTTTGCTGATTAGAACTAAAACTGCTGGACAAAATGCAAAAACAGATACCTGGAAGCACGGAAAGAAAACAGAAGCAAGTAGACGATGGAAATATGTCAAAACAGAGATGTGACCTGGTTGGAGGTGAGCATTTCAGTTTTCTTTTTTCTCTCAAGACTAGTCCCCAAGTGAGGGGTTAGGGGAACAGAAAAAGTGCAGTATGGACATATGGAGAATGAAACTTCAAGAGAAATCCATGTTTTATTTCCACTCCCAAGCTTTATTGTCTCTTGTGGTCTGTAGAATATAGCCAGATTCCATTAGAGGAAGAGCCAGGGAAAGAGGTTCTCCTAATTCCATGCATATGCACTCACAATAAGCTCAGTCTTATACTACAGTTTTTATACCTAAGTCCAATTCAAATCAGCATAGCAAAAGCTTAGAGAGCTAAGCTGAGGTTTAAATCACTGTACACAGAAGGCAAATCGGAAATTATAATCTCAATATGGCCAGCTTGGTTTTCAGATAATATGAAAACATCAACATTCTTCAAAGAGTTAAACAGGACTCAGAGACTACATGATATTTACAATATCCAGATACAATTTAAAATTATCAAAGCTGCAAAGTACTAGGAAAGTGTAACAACTTCTCACGGGAAAATATGATCAAAAGATACCAACCCCAAGATGACCATGCTGTTGAAACTATCAGACAGAAACTTTAAATCAGTTATAAAACTATGTTTTATGGGGTAAATAGGAGCATACTGAACTGAAACATAGGAACTTTCAGGAAAATATAATACAGAACCAAGTACAAAATTTAAGTTGAAACGTGCAATGTCTGAAATAAAACCTCAATGAATGAGTTTAGCAACAAATTACAAATGACACAAAAGCGGTAAATTTTGTGAAAGCAAAAATTCTGATTCTTCAAGAACAGAGCCTGAAGAATCTGTGGAATAAAATAAAAATGTCAAACATGCATAGTTAGAGTTCCAGAACAGAGAACAGAGGTTGAGGCACAATAGATATGTGAATAAATAACAAGCAGCAATGTCTCAAACTTGGGAAACACAGAAATTGATAGATTCAAGAAATTCAGTAAATCTAAGCAGGAAAACGTAAGGAAAACTGTGCCTTTTAGATGCTTCATAATCTAGTTGTTAAAAAAAAAAAAAAGATTTCAAAAAAAGTTGTGAATGCAGCTAAAAAATACTAGACACTGTTTAGAGAGGAGCAATTAATTTTTCAAATGACTATGAATTTCTTATCACAAACTATAGAGGCTTGAAGATGGAGGAACAGCTTTTTATAGTATTGAAAGAAAATAACTGATTCAAGAAAATGACCTAATATATCCTTCAGGAATAAAAAAAAAGAACCCTACATTTTTAGATTAAAGAAAGTGTAGAAAATCAATCCCTAGGAGGCTTAGACTTATAAGAAATACTAAATGAAGTTGTTTAGTCTGAAAAATATGGTACTAGGAGAAACTTGTTTCTTCAGAGTGAAGGAAATGCAATGGAAAGGTGAATATCAGGGTAGATGTAAAAAATGTTTTTATATGAGTTTTAAAATATGTTGAATACTAAAATGGAATGTTCTGGTGTGGTTTTCATCTATAGAGATATAACATAGGTAAAAACATAAAGTAAAAATCAGTCAGTTATTAATCTATAGGTTTGCAAGTTTCTGCATTTTACATCTAGTGGACTGTAAAAGTTTAAGTATGTATTTATTGATCCACAGAGCAACTGCTAAAAAAGTGCAATGAGATATAGCATGAAAGCCAATAGATTAATTAAAAAGATACCAAAATCCATTTATATAGCACAAAAGAAGCATAAAGATTAGAAACAGAGAGACAAAAACAGAGGGGACACACAAAACATAAATAACAAAATGGTAGACCTAAATTCAAATACATTAAAAACATTATGTCAAGTAGTAATAATCTCAACATTCCAATAAAAGACAAACCATGAAAAAAAATTTAAACTAACATCTTACTATGAGATGACTATAAGAGTTTAAATTAAATGGACAGAAATAAATGTAAAACGCAAAGAGGAAGCAAAAGAAGGTTGTAATAACTGTCTTATTATCTGTTACAACAGAATTTGAGATAAGAGCACTCCTCAGAAATAAAGAGGATCTGTTTTCTATAATAAAAGGAAAAATGTCATCAGAAATATATGCAATATTTACTGACCATGTGCTTAATGATAGAGTATCAATGTATGTTAAACAAAAACAGACAAAATTAAAGGGAAATCCAGACCAGTCCACAATAATGGCAAGAGATTTTAATATTTCTATCTTGGCAATTGATGGAACAACCAGACAAAAACAAATCGCTAAGAATATAGACAATCTGTAGAACATTACAAACACTACAAACCGCTTTGATCTACAGCCAGGAATTTCACAATATGCATTCTTCTCAAGTGCAAATGGAACATTCACCAAGACAGACCATATGCTAGTTAATAAAACAAGTATTAAATTTAAAAGGACTCTTTTCCCACAATTAAATTAAATTGGAAATTAATAAAAATTAAGACATACAAATAGAAAATAAAAAGTAGATATCAAAAAATATTTTGAGAAAGATAAAATATCCAGGTTTTAAATGGTATACTTCTAAATAATTCAGAGATCAAATATAAAATCACAATGTGAATTGAAATCATAATGAAAATACAATGTTTCAAAATTTGTAGAATGTAGCTAAAGCAGAAAACTTACACTTTTAAATGCTTATAATACAAATAAGAAAATAAAAGTATCAATGACCTAGGTTTACTTTAAGAACTAGATTCAAAAAGGAACAATGCAAAGTCAAAGTAAGTACAAGAAAGAAAATTATAAAAATATAGAGCAAAAAGTAAAGGAAATAAAAAAACAGTCAAAGGAGAAAATTAGCAGAGAAGATTGGCTGATTCTCTAAAAAGATTGACAAAATTGACAAATCCTTAGCTTGGATTGTGAATCATCAATATCTGGAACAGAAAAGGGATTATTATGACAGACCCTTCAGTAATTAAATGAATAATAAGATAATATTTTGAAAAACTGAATATCAATTAATACATTGGAAAGAATAGAAAGTTTCTTGAAAAATGCAACAAAACAAAAAAGACACAATAAAATACTGAAAATTAAGTAGCCATATATGCATTTTTTGAAACATGAACCTGTTATCAAAAAATATCACAAAAGGAAAATAGACCCATATGGTTCTGTGGAGAATTCCATCAAACATTCAAAGAATAAATTAGACAAATGCTACACTATGTACACCTATTATACTATACATTGTAAACAGAGGAATACAATGAAAAGTAGATTATATATATATACATATTTCTAATATGCATACAGTAGAAAATACAGGAAGGATTATTTCCCAACTCATTTTATGAGGCCTACACAAACCTAATATCAAAACCTAACAAAAGCATTATAAAAAGAGAAATTAAGAATAATATCTCTCATGAATAATTCTTAACAAAGTATTCATAACACATAGTCAGGGGAAGAAGCTGAACTCAGAACATATTAATAACTCTTGTGAGTCTGGCGCAGTGGCTCACACTTATAATCCCAGCACTTTGGGAGGCCAAGGCATGTGGGTTGTGAGGTCAGGAGATCGAGACCATCCTGGCCGACATGATAAAACACTGTTTCTACTAAAAAAAAAAAATTAGCTGGGCATGGTGGTGCATCCCTGTAGTCCCAGCTACTGAGGAGGCTGAGGCAGGATAATTGCTTGAACCATGGAGTCAGAGATTGCAGTGAGCCGAGATTGCTCCAAAGCACTCCAGCCTGGTGACAGATCGACACTTTGCTTCAAAAAATAAAAAATAAAACTAAATAACTCTTGTGACTCAATCATACAAAAAATAGTTATAATGTAATGTAAATTAAACCACAAATTGAGGTAACACTATGTATTGATTACATGGGTAAAAACAAGATAATTGGTCAAGTGTTCTCAAGGCTGTTGTGCAACTGAAGCTCATACTTTGCAAGAGGGAATGTAAAATGGTACCGCCTATGAGAACAATCTGGAATTTTCTTTAAAAGTTAAGCACACACATATCAAGTGACACAGCCCTTCAATTCCTAGGTATTTACTCAAACGGAATGAAAATGTATGTCTACAGGAAGAATTGTATATGGTTTTCTTAGCAACATTATTTGTAACTCGAAACTAGAAGTTTCTAGTTAAATAAGATAAGTAGAAATAAAGTGCACATGGTATGATCATGGTATGACTTTTGTTGTATGACACTGGAGAAAATGTGATCTAATATATAGTGACTAAACAACATTACTTGCTACCTGTAAATGGGGGTAAGGGAGACAGGAAATACAGAAGAACACAGAGAAATACTAGAGGGCTGATGAACATGTTAATTGTCTTGATTTTGGTGGTTTTGTAAGTATATACATATGTTATAAAAATGATCAAATTTTACACTTTTACATATGTACACTTTATTGTACTTCAATTTTACCTCAATAAATGTGGGAAACATTGAAGAGAGAGAGATGGATAGATAGATGATAGATAGATAGATAGATAGATAGATACATACATACATACATACATACATACATTGACAGATATTCTGTGATGAATATTAAACATTAAATGAGACATGATCTCTTTCCATGGAGCTTTTAGTCTCATAGATAGGGAAGACAATATGTTTACCAGGAATCATAAAAAAGCACAATCAAATAAGTATTCTAGGAAAGTGCAGGAAACAAAAATGGCTGATTAACAATGTGCAAAAATCACAAGCATTCCTATACACTAACAATAGACAAACAGAGAGCCAAATCATGAGTGAACTCTCATTCACAATTGCTACAAACAGAATAAAATATCTATGGGCCAGGCACGGCGGCTCACACCTGTAATCCCAGTACTTTGGTAGGCCGAAGCAGGTGGATCACAAGATCAGGAGATTGAGACCATCCTGGCCAACATGGTGAAACCTTGTCTCTACTACAAATACAAAAATTAGCCAGGCATGTTGGTGCATGCTGGTAATCCCAGCTACTCAGGATGCTGTGGCAGGAGAATCGCTTGAACCTGGTGGGTGGAGGTTGCGGTGAGCTGAGATCATGCCACTGCACTCCAGCCTGGGCAACAAGAGTGAAACACCATCTCAAAAAACAAAACAAAACAAAACAAAACAAACCCTAGGAATACATCTTAACAAGGGTTGTGAAGGACCTTTTCAAGGAGAACTACAAACCACTGCTCAAGGATATAAGAGAGGACACAAACAAATGGAAAAACATTCCATGCTCATGGATAGGAAGAATCAATATCATGAAAATGGCCACACTGCCCAAAGTAATTTATAGATTCAGTGCTATCACCATCAAGTTACCATTGGCTTTCTTCACAGAATTGGAAAAAAAGTACTTTAAACTTTATATGGAACCAACAAAGAGCCCACATAGCCAAAACAATCCTAAGCAAAAAGAACAAAGCTGGATGCATCATGCTACCTGACTTCAAACTATGCTACAAGGCTACAGTAAACAAAACATCATGGTACTGATACCAAAACAGATCTATAGATCAATGGAACAGAACAGAGGCCTCTGAAATAACACCACACATCTACAACCATCCGATCTTTGACAAACCTGACAAAAACAAGGAATGGGGAAGGATTCCCTATTTAATAAATGGTGCTGGGAAAACTGGTTAGCCATATGCAGAAAACTGAAACTGGACCCCTTCCTTACACCTTATACAAAAATTAGCTCTAGATGGATTAAAGACTTAAAGAGAAGACCTAAAACCATAAAAATTCTAGAAGAAAACCTGGGCAATACCATTCAGGACATAAGAATGGGCAAAGACTTCATGTGTGAAACACCTAAAGCAATGACAACAAAAGCGAAAATTGACAATTGGGATCTACTTAAACTAAAGAGTTTCTGCACAACAAAACAAACTATCATCAGAGTGAGCAGACAACCTACAGAATCGGAGAAAAGTTTTCCAATCTGTCCATCTGACAAAGGGCTAATATCCAGAATCTACAAAGAACTTGAATAAATTTACAAGAAAAAAACTACCCCATCGAAAAGTGGTCAAAGGATATGAACAGACACTTCTCAAAAGAAGACATTTATGCAGCCAACAAACATGAAAAAATGCTCACCATCACTGATCATTAGAGAAATGCAAATCAAAACCACAATGAAATATAATCTCATGCCAGTTAGAATGGTGATCATTAAAATGTTAGGAAACAAGAGATGCTGTAGAGGATGTGGAGGAATAGGAATGCTTTTACACTGTTGGTGGGAGTGTAAATTAGTTCAACCATTGTGGCAGACAGTGTGGTGATTCCTCAAGGATCTTGAACTAGAAATACCATTTGACCCAGCAATCCCATTACTGGTTATATACCCAAAGGCTTATAAATATTCTTACTATAAAGACACATGCACACATATGATTATTATGGCACTATTCACAATAGCAAAGACTTGGAACCAACCCAAATGTCCATCAGTCATAAACTGGATTAAGAAAATGTGGCACATATTACACCACAGAATACTATGTAGCCATAAAAAAGATGAGTTCTTGTCCTTTGCAGAGACCTGGATGAAGCTGGAAATCATCCTTCTCAGTAAACTCACACAGGGACAGAAAACCAAACACTGCATGTTCTAACTCTTAAATGGGAGTTAAACAATGAGAACACATGGACACAGTCAGGGGAACGTCATACACTGGAGCTGGTCAGGGGTGGGGGACTAGGGGAGGGATAACATTAGGTGAAATACTTAATGTAGGTGATGGGTTGATGGGTGCAGAAAACCACCATGGCACATGTATACCTATGTAACAAAACTGCATGATCTGCACATGTGCCCCAGAAGTTAAACTATAATAAAAAAAAATAGCTGATTAAAAGTTGAATAGTTTCAGGCAACTAAAAGACATATGAGCTTTGCCTCAATAGGTGGGTAGAATTTTGGCAGGCAGATTTTGCAAAGGGGAGTTGAGCATGAATAGATGAGAGGCCAAAAGCAAAGCTATAATGTAATGGATAGATGTGTGATGGCATTGTAAGCAGTCCTTTATAAACTTAGCATGGCATACATGTATGTTCATTATGGGGAGAAGATTATATGTAACAAATATTTATTTAAAAAAATACTCTGACTTAATTTGGCAATAAATACTTCCTACTATTTCCACTCAGGGTTGTGTTATTAAATATATAGTGGTAAGATAATGCTACATGCAAACATTTAGAAGGGTTAAAGAGATCATTGCAATGGTTGAAATACAAAAGAAAGAATAAATATAAGACATAAATGTGGCTTCAACTAATTTTAGGAATAATTTAGATGTCAGAATAGAGAGAGTTTATTTGATAAGGGGAAAAAAAAGTAAAAGAAAACTTAACAATTTAATCTTGAATGACCTAGAAAATGGTAATGCTGTTGATAGAATCAGGGCTTTAAATGAAAATATCTGGTGTGCTGGAGAGAGTTGTTTGAAGAAGGTGGAGTGGAGGAGGAGTGCTTATATTTCATCTACATAGAGAGCTCAATAAAAGTTTGAGGGAAAAGCCAGAGCAGGGGTCTTGCTCTGGGTGTAATCTACATACAAGTCTCATTTCAATGTGGCTGAACGTGTGGAATAGTAATAAAGGTGAGTTTTGTCTCTTCTATTTCAATATACCCCTAAGTACAAGCAAAATGTTAAAATGAGAACTTTAGAAAAACACCCTCACATATTTCAACTGAAAACAAAGCACTATATTACAGGGTAGTTCTTGTTGCTTTGCTTCACAGTTTCTCTTGGGAATAACTTCAGCACCTATATTCAGATTTGTGTGATGATACAACAATGTGGGGAGTGTAATAGCAAAGCTTTTATCAATAAGTGTGGCACCCTATTGGTCTGCGGATTGTTAATGGCAACAAAAACTATGGCGTGTTGAATCAGAGCAAAAATCCTACCATTCCATTCTCAACATCACTATGTAAAGGACATAAAATGTCGGCTCTGTTGAAATATCTACAAGAAACTAAAATACATAACCATCCCTTCATCATATCCAGGTCATTTCAAAGTTAACCTAAGCAGGAAAAGAGAGTTTAAAGAAAACATATGTAAATCTTTTCCCTATCTGATCCCACACTGAGCAGAGGCTTACCAGATAAAAGGTACTTTTGTTCATCTAGCATTTTTCACAGTAGCACAGAGACTGATGGGACAGAATATGTCCACTGAACTAAACTACAGCACTTACAGATAATGTCTCATTCAGCATAGAAACTTTCTGCAAAAATAGAACAATATATCCTTGTATGAATGTGCTTACCACCTTTGAAAGTGTACTTTTGATG
This sequence comes from Colobus angolensis palliatus, assembly GCF_000951035.1. Classification (NCBI taxonomy): domain Eukaryota; kingdom Metazoa; phylum Chordata; class Mammalia; order Primates; family Cercopithecidae; genus Colobus; species Colobus angolensis. The sequence goes on from NW_012118487.1 coordinate 30,339,060, forward strand.
GAGTTTATATCAAAGAGATTCAAAAAAAGGCTGAGGACTTTTTAAAATATGGCATAATATCCTGAAAAATATGTCATTTTTGTCTATTCCCCACCTCAGTCTTTATAATTGTTACAGGAGGAAAGACGGTGGGGTGGAAATATATAAGAAAGTGATCAAGATGGCTATATTTTACAACAACAAAAGCACTTTAATATTCTTCACATCATTATGTTTCCATTAAGGTCTTGAGGGTCTAGTAAAGATAGCTACAGCCATCTGCAATTCCCAGTCCATAGCACAGCCTGCAAGGACTTGAAATCACAAACATTTTTTTAATGCTGCAATTTAATCTTCACTATCCTAGACATCATCGCTATTCAAAGAGGAGTTCTAAACTCCAAAACAATTTTCCAACTTAAGAAATGAATATGTTATATAAAGACTGATTCGCTTATTTCTAAAGCCACATTATTTCTTTCAAGCAACTGAGTTGCAAAGTGGTATGGGCAGGAATGTTGCTCTACCTTGACAAAATGTGTTATACATTGTAGGGACAATCTTTAATTTTTAAAAATAAACATTGTACACAAGTATATTAATCATATGCTCCTCTAATAACCAGTAATGTATAAGTGATTAAGAAGATAAATTGGGAAGTTTTCTTTTGTAATTCTCTTGGCAGTGTGAAAGTAAAGTATTAAATGTGAGTCATCGGTGCAAAGAACATATGCCACAGAGCCCAGAGGCTGTGGTACCGCATGGCTTTGGCAAACCCCTACCTCTTTGTAGGTCTCATTTTCTTATCTATCTGGTAAAGTGGTGGCTTGGAGAATGCCTAAGAGCATTTTTAATCATAGTATTTACAAACTCCTCAATCCTAAATCACATTATGTGATAATGTATAGAATTGGGTAAATAGAATAAGTCAGCTATACTAATGTTAAATAATAGAATTTTCATGAATAAAATGTGGTATATCCATAAAATAAATATATATTAGAAAATTTAAAAAGCAAAAATCACCCTCACTTGATTGTCAGAGATGATAATCACTTGTCACATTCTTGATTATGTATTCCACAGACAAAAAAGAGAATTTGTTCATTTTAATGAACTTTGGTACGTAGAGTAGAAATAGCATCACCAGCCCTAAGATGAATTGCACAACCTACAGTTCCTCTCCCTGAGCTCTTACAGTTTACTTCCTCACCTGCAATAGAGAATTAGGCAAATTCTTTATTTTATTTTTAATTCACACATAATAATTGTACATATTTATGGGATGCAGTGTGATGTTTCAATACATGTATATACTGTGTAATGATAAAATCAGGGTAATTCTTCCTATCTATGTGTAATTTTGTACCCCTTGACCAATCTCTCCCCATATTTCCTATCTATCCTTCCTCTCCAGTTTCTGGTAACCACTGTTTACTTCTATGAGATCAACTTTTTAAGTTTTTGAAAATGAGTGATATCATGTGATATTTGTCTTTCTGTGCTTGGCTTGTTTCACTAAGTATGTCTTCAGGCTTCATCCATGTTTTTGCAAATGGCAAGATTTCTTTCTTTTTCATGGCTGAATAGTATTCCATTGTGTGTGTGTATGTGTGTATATTAAATATTGTGTGTGTGTATATATATAATATATTACAATGTCTATATATACACACAATTATACATATATATAATATTTTCTTTATTCATTCTTCCAATAATAGACACTTAATTTGATTCCATATCTTGACTATTGTGAATAAGTGCTACACAAAACATGGTAGTGCAGAAACGTCTTCAAAATAATGATTTTATTTCCTTTGGATAAACACCCAGTAGTGGAAGTGATGGATGGTATGGTAGTTCTATTTTTAACTTTTTGAGGAACTGCTATACTGTTTTATATAATAGCTATACTAATTTACATTCCAACAATGTATGAGTTCCTGTTTCTCCACATCCATTGCCAGCATTTGTTATTCTTTGTCTTTTTGATACTAATCATTGTGACAAGTGTAGGAATAATGAATGACTTTTATTTCGCTGATGATTAGTGATGTCACACATTTTAAAAAATATACTTATTGGCCATCTGTATATCTTCTGGGCTGCTTCTTTAAATCTTCTTTGAAGAAACCTGTTGCTTCTTTCAGAAAGTTCCATATACTTCCCTAGAAATGAAAATGATCTAGGAACAAGTATAAATGAATGGAATATAGAAATTCTAGGAGTTTATCTTTTTATAGCTAAAGATGAGTCCTAGATTACTTTCTAAAGTTTCTGAGATAAGACCACAGTTTCATTTTTGGTCATTTCTCCTAACTACAAACAAAGAAACAATGTAACCCAGTGGTTAACACTGTAGATTTTTTGGTAAAACAAGCTTGACACTCTTACCTTATATCATGTAAAGTATTTCTTATGTAATAACTATTACACTCTCCGCAACTTGTAGAAATGTTAGAAATCGTAATTTTGTGGTCATGGCACAAAATTAGGAGAGAAAATGTCCTATCTTTGATATTGGTAGATAGGCGTGCCAGCAAATCAAGGTCTTCAGAGTAATTTTGTATGGAAGGCAGCAGCAGGGTGACAGGGCAAAAAGACCAGGATGGATGAAGAATAGGCAGCAGTTTATATAGGTGGAATGGATATAAAGTGGAATTCTAGGCCACTTTAAAAAGTAGTTCATAATGAGATATGTATGGTTGTAATTTCATTTTTATTCATTGTCTAGGGGAGGTACAATATGTACCTTACAAAAGTTGCAAATATGGAGAACGATTTACAGATGATGAATCCATAAAGTCTTCATAGACAGAATGATTGTAAGAACTTGAACTAGGCCCATCAACAGTGAAACGGCCTTGCTAGGGAAGTAGAAGGCTGTCCATCTCTAAACGTGTGTAGTTTGGGGGATGAAGAAAGTCAAGTATTTCATGACTTTGTGAGTTGGTGTAGACCACTTGTAAAATCTCTTGAAAATTTTGGACTCTATTTCTAGTTTCATTTTTTTCTGTCATTCTGGGGAAAATACTCTAAAATGGATATTGGTGCTAATCAGCAGTAGTATAAACAAGCTCTTTCAATAACACATTATCCCAACTAGCACTCAATTAGGCCAAATTATTTCCATTTGAATGAGTCAAGAGTATTATTTGTTGTGCCAATTATATAGTAGCTGGTAGAACTTTAAAAAATTGTGTTTTTGATTTTACAACCTTTTCTTTCTTTTTGCTTTAAAAATAAATAATCAGAACACATATCATATGTTATATGTATTTATACATAAAGGCATTTAGAGCAGTTCTCGAAACTAAAATGGAAACATATATACATAAAGAGAGATTGAATATTTAAAATGCCATGGTGGCCGGGTGAAACAGATCATGCCAGGAATCCCAGCATTTTGGGAGGCCAAGGCAGGCAGATCACTTGAGGTCTGGAGTTTGAGACCAGCCTGGCCAATATGGTGAAAACCTGTGTCTACCAAAAGATACAAAAAATAGTCGGGCATGGTAGTGTGCACTTGTAGTCTCAGCTACTCCAGAGGCTGAAGCATGAGAATTGCTGGAACCCAAGAGGTGGAGGTTGCAGTGAGCACCACTGCACTCCAACCTGGATGACAGAGTGGGACCCTGTGTCAAAAAAAAAAAAGAATCCATACATTTTAAACAATTTCTTTTTATGTACACATTCTGTCCCTGTGAAATAGATTTTACAATTTAGCTAAGTTCACAAGTATATTCAGTCAAATTCTAATAATTAATAAAATAGTTCATTCTGTTAAATTGAATATCTCCTATATTCTTCAGCATAGACACTGTAAGAACAATGTATGAATTACATTTCAAACTGCTTTCTTCATTTAAAAAGCCTTGAAAAATATCTTAAGAAATAGAAATATTAGCAAATATTAAACAATATATTTATGAAAACTGTGTGGAAATATATTTATGTGCATATATATGTGTTGTGCATATTTGTATGTGTATGTGTTTTCAAACTTTCACTATTAACTCTTTGGTGTTAATTGTAGCATTGCTCTATCATCATACTGTATACACATTCAAATTTTGGATATGCCTATCACGTCCGTTCATTCACTTCTACACTGAGCATTATCACTCATTCTAATCTAAGAATCTGGTAGGCAAAAGTATAACTGATTTTAAATTTGCACCTGTTTTCACCATAAACAAATATACTTCATGACAACTAGTGGGTCAAATATATTTACTGACCATTGGAATTTCATATTGTATGACTTGTCTGATTATGTACTTTGTCTATATTTCCAATAGGTTGTTCAACTTTTTCTTATAGTTTTTCAACATTTTTGTGTATATATTAGAAAGTTCATATTTTATAATTTATCATTTATTCAATATGGCTATCTGATTGATAACATTTTTGAATTAAGCCATCTTTTCCACATTGATTTAAAAATGACATTTTATTCAAATAATAAATTCCCATCAGTCATTTGATCCATATCTATTATTTATTTGCAGTTTATATTTAGGACCAGTTTTGCTACTTATTTGCATGGAGTTTTTTTTTTATTCGTATTGATTTGTATTAAAAATTGCTACATTTTCAGATATAAATCACATGAAATATTAAGGTGATCATCAAAACAATTTGACTCAAAGCTTATCTTGACGTATTCACACAGTTGAAGGGAAAAGTAGACCTGAAATTCTGGTATCATTTACCGGTAAAATATGTTATTCAAATTTTCACATATAGGTTTGGAACTCTTTTCATTATCAATTATGAAAAAAATTACAATAATAACTCTTATCTGTGTGCAAGTTTTAGGCACATCAACAATTCTATTTTTACAAACCCTAAAATTCAAAATATACTTTGAAAATGGTGAAGATGATGATGATATTTTTAAAGGCTGACTTTGTGACCAAATGTCTGTCAGTGTAAAGAAAGTCAGATAACCTTAAAAGAAATTTTATCAAAAGTGCCTTTCTGTGCCCAGAAGAATAAATCTTGAAAGTAATATGGAACCTTTCAAACAGTTGACAGAATCAAAATGTACACTGAGATTTGGACAGTAGAACTATTATTTCTACTTGCCATCAAATTTTGAAATCGTAATTAAATTCTAAGTTTGAAATGATTACAATCTCTGTGAAATTTAATATAACATTTAAAGTTTTGTTATAATTTTTATCATATGCAATATATATGTCTGTATCTACATTTGTTAATTAAAGGGGAAGCTAAACAATGGAATTAATTACATGAATAGTTTCAAGTAAAAAAATTATCAACTGTGCTGCATTTATCTTCTTATGCTGCATTATCTTCTTAAGCTGAATTTATCTTCTTATGAAAATAAAACCAGATGTTCTTTGCATATATAAATATTTATAACATATATTAAAATCTCTAGTATTTCTTTTATAACTTTAGTTTGTTGAAATAAATCAGGAGATATGAAAGAACTAAAAGTTTTTCTTTTTTAGTTGATATATACATAGTAGACACTACTCTGAAGAAACTTGAAAGCCATTAAATAGGGAATATATTTTATTAGGGTTAGGGGACAGAGTAATTCTGAGGACAATGAGAAGAATTTGGAAAAAGAAAAGCAATTACAAGTAATTTAATTTTAGTACAACAATTTTTAGTACAACAGCATGCTGGATGGGATGTTTAGATGCAAAAGAATCCTCTGCAATTCCATGATAAGGTGTGAATGGTTATTTCTCTTTAACTTGGGTCTAATTTAGTACCAAATAGAATATTTCAGTCGAAGTGGGTGTTGGCCTGGTAAAATGTTATAAAAATAGAGACGTTCAAGATAACTGAGGAAAACAATCTTTTAATTCAACTTTTGAGAAACTGAATTTCTTTTTCAGATAATAACTTTAAGTTTGAAAAATGTATTTTTCCCCAAATTAGAAAGTTTTCATTAAACTAATTTTTCTATTTTGAAAAGTAGTGTAAAATTTATATTTAATTCAATGTATTATGAAACACACACAAAACCATAGAATAAATGATTGAAAATTATTTTTTAAAGAAAATAGAAAAATATTTTGACAGAACAAAAACCAAACATGTATATTCTAGCAGCAAATAAAATTTGACTAACATAGCTATTTAAAGAAAAAATAATCTTAAATTGATTAAGTAGATACAAGTTATTAACTATTTTCTAGAAGAGTTCCTAAAAAAAACTCAGACAACTTATAAAAAAAATGGGCAAGGACATCCCAAGCACTGTTTCTCATCCCAAACAATGAGAAAACAGGGTCATGAATTTAATATCAAGCAGGTCCCAAATCAATACTAAAGCATCAACAAAGCAAAACAATACATTTTACAATGGCATACTATACAATCCACAGTGAAGAACTAATATCTTTGTACCCAAAACAGAGCATAAACATTTTTAACACAAAAATTACAGGAAATACAAAGAAAAATAGCAATACAATAGAAATACAAAGAGAAAAAGCAACGCATATTGCTTGAATGATGCTTGCACTATCATACAAGCAATATGTTTCTAGTTATCTCTCTTTGTATTATAACAGATCAAGTGGATACAAAATATTTAGAGATGAAAAAAATTAACATAAATTATAAATATATCTAGTTGATATATATTTAAAACATAAAATGAAAGAAAACTCCATTTTATTTTAAACTGCCTATTCTATATAAAACATGATCATAAAACTGACCATAAATTAAGCCACAAGAAAAGCCACTATAAATGAGATGTATCCACCAATATTATATCATACAGAATAGTTTAACTGACCTAAGGATCACCTTTGCTTCACCCATTCATCACTTATATACTAACTACAAAGCAAACTAAAAATAATGCATATAAAACATTATAATCATAAATCAACAAAATTGGGAATAATCTATCACTTTCTGTCAAAATTTAAGGTGGCTACACACATTGGGACAGTTTTTTCACCTAGATGTGGAATAATGCACGAATCATTCTTATACTAAAAAATACTTTTGATGTATCTGAAATTCAAATTTAACTGGGTATCTAGGCTCTTGTTTTTGCTAAATCTAGTAGACTCAGTTATCTGAATTTTTTTCTCCCCTTGAGTCTGTTCTATGATATTTCTTAATTCTCATAGCACCAGGAATGTCATCAAGTCAATAAAGTTTCCAAAAATGCTCTCACACAAATTGTTGTTCTTAAGTTAGTAATATACAATAATATGTCTGTCTCCTAATAACAGAATTCTTAACATGCTGAGCTTTCACCAGTCAAAAATTGCAAGTTGTAAAGCAGCATACATCTTACAGTTTTTGAGGTATTATACACAATGTAATACTATTCACCCATAAAATAGAATGATATTGATGCAGGATTTTCTTAGTCACCTAGCAAGACTTGAACCTCTGGCCAGTGACACCCAGCCTGGGCCTCACTCAGTCATGCTACCTGCTGCAGGAGACAGGCAGCCCACTAGGCCCACTTTGGCTGAGTCTGGCTTGTGTACCAGTGCCTGAGTTCTTGTCCCATGCCCAAGAAGAATAAGGATATGCTGACAATCTAAAAGTGAGCAAGTAGGAGAATTTATTGAGTAAAATTCTCATGCTGTGTTGTGGGTTTCATCTGTGACCAGCAGTCTGCTCTGCCAGCCTTCAAGCTGTTTTTTGGCTTGGAGATGGGGTTTCACCAGGAACCTGTTCCTATCTACCTAGGCATTTGGCTGCTTCTTGTCCTATTATTTCCCCCTTCTGAAGAGGTACGTCTAACTGCCATTAGTATAGGGATGAAGACCAACCTTAACTGCTTCCTGATGACATGGGACACTGTTTTGGGAAAATGGTAGTCAAATCTCCCTTAAAGGCCTGTCCAAGGGTCTCCAGTAAAATTGAGCCATTGTTTGAGGCTCCAGTTGCATGACCGTTTGGAATTTGATAGCCTGAAGGTGAGAAGAGACAAATTGGATTTGATAAATGAAGACATGTATCAAAATGAAACAAGGTGTCAAAGAAAGATTAAAAATCCAGGGGCTGCTGACATACTCAGATAACTGGTGGCTATAGTTATGCCTGCTGAGATTTACGTGCATGAGGTTTGGCTTTTGTCAGTTACTTTGGTTTTATTTTCCCAAAAAAAATAAACCAGTGGGTTATGGACACCCCATTTACCTCAATCACCTGGCAGGATTTGCCGGATAATTGCTCAGAATTAGAATATTTATCCAGATTTTTATATTACCCATCCCTTTTGTTTCTTTTGAACTGTAGCTGGAGATTCCTGGTTGGTTCACAAAAGTAAGTAGGGTTAGTCTACAATGTAGGCAAAAACTTAAAAATAACTAACTTCAAAACAATGACAACTGTACAAATTTTGAAACATAATTTTTCTTTCTCCAGTTCTCATCTTTGTCAAAAACAAATCATAATAGGACAGTGTTGTTTGCAAAATAAATTTTAGTCTTATACTTGTCCTGTTCATTCTCGTAATGTGCAGCAAAAACAATTATTTTTCACATAGACTTTTTAAACTGGCTTTGATGGAACTGTGTTCAACAAGGAGTCTCAGATGAGACCTTTTAAAACCAAGTCCAGCCATGGGTTTGTACCCCCCAAACACATATGAGTTGGGTAAATTACTCTCTTTCTGAGATTCCCAAGATAACGTGGTGCTCCTGGGACTGTAAGAAAGTGACATTCTTTATTCTCTACAAGTTAAGAAACCTGTACAATGACTGTGTAGCCAAGGTATGAGGCCAGTTTTCCCAAGGGGCTTTTTTGGCTCTGCAAGTCACGATTAATTCTTTAAAGGGGAGCAGATCTTTCCAGTCAAAGCCTTGGTAAAACAACCAGTCTCCAGTGTGTCCTGCTGCAAAAGAAAATGGATTCTTATTGCACTGATTCAAATAACTATATTGCCTTAAATTAAGAATACTCACAAATAGATTACAAATTCTAGATTAACCAGGAACAGAGAAACAAACATGCTCCAAATTTTGTTCACAGGGATATACATTATACTCAATTGTTAAATGCCGTACATAGCTCAAAAGGTAAGTTCCATTGATTCTGGAAAACAAAACAAGGATCAGCAATGCTTTAAGCAAAGTTACAAAAGATTACTTCAGTTTTCTGTTTATTCACACCATTCAGTTAACTCTTGTTTTACTGTATATTTATGAGAATTTCAGCTCTTCATAAGTCCTGTACATTTTTCCTTTATTCCAATGTCATAATCTTCAAAGATATCAGACACCTGCATTTAAAAGTACCTGTCAAAGTCCTATAGCTGATTTTAAGTCATGTTTTGAAAAGAATCAAAGCAAGGCAACAATTGTCTGTGAATGACAAAATGTCCAGGGTAGTTACCATCAAAAAAAATTGACAAAGAAACTTGATTAGTTTTGTGGTTTATGATAACATAGTAACCTTAATTATGATTGATAGCATATACTCAGGCATTAAAATTTTAGAAATCCCATACAGCTTTGGAACATAAATTGATATTATTCACTCAAATGTAACCTGAAGAAGATTAAGCCTTATTTTTATTTTAGCAATCCCATGTAACTAAACACATCAAATAATCCTGTTCACCTCTCTTTTGAATGTTCCAGGGGCCCTGTGTAGCATCCAAAAGTTGGGGGTCAGAAAATACCATTTTTGAAGGAGAGTTTGATTTGGGGAAGCCTGTTAAATATGTTACATGTTTAAAACACTTGATATTATGAAACAGAGTACCAGATTACAATAAGTCACTTATTTAGCCAAAATAATGACTCAAAAAAAAATTAAAGGCAAAAACCTTTACTCATTATGTGGGAAGACTTAACTTTCCAAACAATCTGTCCCCCATCTTCTCACATTTTTAGTAGTTTACATGCAAAGCAAGCAAAAATATTTCATTGTCCTTTACTACTACATGAAAATCTTGTTTTAGGGAGGAAAAGTTAAATTTCACCCTTGCATTAGTCTACTACTAACGTCAACATCAATTTTTTTAATGAAACCTTGTAGATAATTCTATCCAATCTGACCTGTTTGACTATGGGATGAGATTCCTATAAACCTTTTACAAACTTTAGACATTTTTGTTAACGAACAGATCAGTGCCTTAAGAAAAACTTGTTGTGTTTTTATTTCAATGCTCAATTTATGGAAAAAACGTATAATAACCTTTTGAATTTAGTCAGTATGTTCACACACAGAATTTCTTCTGCAAGATTGAATTTTACAAAGCTTCCGCAACTTGTTTAAACCTTCAACTTTATTTTATCCAATTTAAAACAATCCTTTAGCCCTCTAAATTAGGCAAAATGTTATTCCCATGATTTCTTATGTTTTAGTAAAAACACATCTCACTCTCCTTACACACCTTTCATGTAAATCTATTTTCACGCAACTCAAATTTTTCAGTTTCATTTACATGTTACAATGGTAACTCTTAGCAATGTTTATTTTTATTGTAAAACCTGATAAGTTGTTGTAGTTATGTACTATGTGTAGCTAAGATTTGACTCCTTCTAGCACAGTTAGGGGCGTGGTTGATTCTATATGTCCCCAGGCCTTACCAAATTGTAAAGCAGGCAAGTTGAACAATTTTTAAAAGCCAAAGAAGCAGTTTGCAACCTTAAAGCATTTGGAAAACCTAGTAACTAACTTGCATAATTTAGACCACATATTTAAATTTTAAAGACATTTGTATTTTACCAATAATCTTTAAAAATGTTTTTATCTCTCAAACATTAAAGTCACATGAACTACAAGGCATTACAGCTTTTATTTTTTTCTTCTACAATATTTAATCTAAGTGATTATTTTTCTCTAAGCCAATTAATTAGAGATCTTTTTATGTAAACATCACACACATAATATATATAAAACTATACAGACAGAAGACGATTCAGTAGTTGTAAGATTTTTTTTCATTTGGCAATCATCTACCTGGATTATTGGTCTCATGGTGGAGACCTTCATAAAATAGGTTGTACGAACATGCAGTTTCTACGGCCTAATAAGCACATATAGCTGGAAGACACAAACAGAATTTGAGAGGGATCTATCTGCTTTTGATTCCCAGAGTTTCAGGAGGAAAACAGAGAACTTTTCCCAAAGCAAGCTCTGTGGTGTCTTCTGTTTATCTTAAGGAGTCCCATGCTCTCGGGAGTTATCTTAGGACCTGTCACATATGCATCAACAGTGTCAAGTCAAAATGAAGAAAATTCAATAAATAGACTGGAAAAAAAAAAAAAAAACCTTTCCAGCAAAACAAGATCCAAGAAGAGAAAAACATAAAGGCCTTTTAAATATACCTATAACTTAGACATCCGCTTTTAATTAAGCTGACTTTAACCATACTGCTCCTTTTGTTTGTTTGTTTGTTTTGAGATGGAGTCTCGCTCTGTCGCTCATGCTGGAATGCAGTGGTGTGATATTGGCTCACTGCAAGCTCCACCTCCTGGGTTTACACCATTCTCCTGCCTCAGCCTCCTGAGTAGCTGTGACTTCAGATGCCCGCCACCACCCCCAGCTAATTTTTTTGTATTTTTAGTAGAGATGGTGTTTCACCGTGTTAGCCAGGATGGTCTCTATCTCCTGACCTTGTGATCCGCCTGCCTCAGCCTCCCATAGTGCTGGGATTACAGGCGTGAGCCACTGTACCTGGCCTTAACCATACTACTCTTTAAGAAAATCCTTTTAAATCCCTTACTACCCAACTTTAGCCATGCCAAATGGCTGATATTTCTGGCTTTTGAAGTTTATTGAAAGTAACCTTACAGATGAAACCAACAGTCGTCAAAAAGGTTATGACTTAACCACGAGTGTATGAGGTATTTTCGAAGAGGTGGTAAGCAGTTTTTACAAAACCTAGAATCTTTATAGGTAGCTCAGAAAAAGGAGGATTTAAGAAAAGAAGCTAGAAGTTGTTCATGGAAGGAAAGAGAACCAGTAAATGATATTAACCAGAAAGTACTCATTCCCTAAGCCAGGATTGAACCCTGACTGCTATTTTACAGTGGCAGAGACCAAAACAAAGTGCTACCATGTTATAAGGTTAAGCTCCCAAGAACATAAAACAAGATGGAAACCTGCAGCAAAGTTTGTTAGTGACTAGTTTTTTGGGCTGGCTTTATCAGCAGGCTTATGCAGTCCTAGAACCACATTTTATCCTAAGGTATTCTTCTTTCTGTTAGAAGGACATAGAAGGGCGGATTCTTAGCAAAAGTACAACAGATTCACTACAGCTTCAGACTAGCCTCACAAATCCATTTTTCCCATTAATCAAAACATTACAGAGGATACAAGCTGATTTTTATCATTTATTTTACCAGTTTGCACAGAGAGAGGGAGGGCAGGAGTCTTGACTGGGGAAAAAAAAAAACAACAAAAAACGCTACACGTTTACTTTTTTGCCAGCATGTCAGCCTTCTGGATTTCCTTCCCCTGAGCTAAGGAGCTCTGTCTACCCTGGAGTCTTGTGAAGGTGAAGCAGACAAATAGGTTATTTGCATACTGTAAAAGTTGTCCCTTCTCAATAAATTTGCTCATTTAGATCTATAATTTCTTCCCAGTTCATTTTTAAGCCAAGCAGTCTAATGTTTGGGGAAATTAAACTTCTCCCAGTTCTGAGGATGCATCCAAGGGAAGTGTCCTGTGCTATGAGGATACAATTACCCATTTATGAAGAGAGGATAGAGGAGGAAACAGAAAAAAAAGGTGTTTTTTTGTTTTTGTTTTTGTTTTTTCAAAGGAGTTCCAGTGATTCAAGATGCCTTCAAGAGAATTACAGACTGAAGATGGCTGGTTACCTATCTGGAAAGGGGAAAAAGACATCCTTTAGCTTCTTTTTCTTCCCAGTGAATATCTGGGGTACATGAGAGAGAGAGAAAGAAAAGGCATTTTCTTTCTTTCCTCCCTCTTTATATCCCAGAGTCCTGGTGACCTCGGCAGGTTGCTGTCAATGGGTGCCAATGTGGCCTTCATCCATGTGAAACAGGGAGGTCTAGAGGGTAGGAATTATCCCCACTCACCTACACATTGCCTATCCTCTCCGGTGTAGGTAGCCTCATCTGTACCATGGATGACCTCTGTCCATGAAATGGTAGTGGGTGGTAATCAGCAAGAATTAGTCATGCTCATCTGCACTGTGCCCCTTGACTTCCATGGTCATCTGCCTCTGGATCCCTCAGATCCAGTTTTGGTGTTTTTTTTTTTTTCCCTAAGGCTTCAACCCAAAGCTTGGAATTGAGTTTGGGACAAAGGGGTACCTCAGGAGGGTGCATGGACTCATTAAGTCAGGGAGTCTGGTGGACTGGGGTCCTGGCCTAATAAGATGCCTTCCAAAAGGAAATTAAAACAAAAAACAAACAAACAAACAAAAAACAGAAAAACAAAAAAAACTCTTGCATAGAAAATCTTCCTGTATTCACATGGCTATGTTAACCCCTCACATGTAGAGAAAAGAAAATAAAACCGCTTAAGTGCAGGGCAGGGAAGATGCCTGAGGGAAAAACTCTCCTCTTACTTTATGCAAATGGATTCCTCCAAAAGAAAGAAAACTCTTAATCACTGTACCCTCTGTGCCAGATGGAAACTACACTGTTCTGAATTGCATATCTGATGATTGGGCTGAATGTTCATCCTATCCAGTAATATCTCTGCAGTTTTCAGCAACACCCTTAACATTATTAAAAAAAAAAAAAAAAAAAAAAGGTAGGGGCCATTTCAAACTATGAAAGAAGTAAGAAAACATGTCATATGAAAGTCTGAGGGTCTTGGCTGATGCCCTAACAGGTGGTGGGGATGGAACCATTTCAGGGACCTTCTGGTAACCCCAAGGTGTGGTTTCAGCCAGATCCCATCAGTTGCCCCAGGACCTTATTCTGACCTCACACAAGGACTAGGCCTCCCTGAAGGGAAGCAAAGCCAACATTCCTTTCATCTGAGAGAGAGAGAGAGAAAGAGAGGTAGCAGGGTTACACCCCATCCTCTGTAGCTATGCATTCTTTTTCAACTGGCTAGTCAGAGATTTGGTGCTTCATCTGCCTTCAGAAGAAACTCTGAGGGCAAGAAGTCTCAGCCAAAAGTGAAGAGTCTGTGTCCACATTTACTCACTACCTCAAGTATCCTGAGCAAGACCCTAAAATGACACAGGATTTTTTTCTTGGTCACTGTGCAATCTGGATACCTCCATCCAGTGTCTCCTCACCTGGGATTCACTGAGCCATGCTACCTGCTGCAGGAGATGGTCCGTGCACTCGGCCATCCCAGGCTGAGTCTGGCTTGCTCTCCGGTTCCTGAGTTCTTGTTCCATACCCAAGAAATATAAGGATATGCTGAAAATCGAAAAGTGAGCAAAGTGAGGAGTTTTATTGAGTGATAAAACAACTTTTAACAGAGATGGGATGTGGGGATGGTCCCCCTACCCGAAAGTGGGAGAATGCCCCCAATGTGGCTGAGTCTTGGGCTTTTATGGGCTCAGAATGGGGGAGGGGCAGGCAGTAGGTAGTATTGGAAAAGGCAACATTTGATTGTTCAAAAGGTTTCCTTCAGGAAGTATCAATCAGGAAAGAGTGGGCAAACAGCAACAGAAGTTCTCAGTCTGGGTTGTGGGTTTCTGTCAGCCTTCAGGCTGTTTTGGGGCTTGAAGGTGAGGTTTCACAAAGGACCCACCCTTATCTGCCTAGTCATTAGGCTGTGTCTTGTCACTATCAAAATGTATTTTACAGTAACATGGATGGAACTGGAGGCAATTATCTTAAGTGAAACAACTCAGATACTGAAACTCTTGAATCTTAAAAGTTAAGACAATAGATATGTAGAAAACTGAGATTTGGAAATGACATCAGAACAAGAGAAAACAAGATATTCAAAAGTAAAGAAATGTTAACCTGTATAGGTCCCTGTTGCATAGTGGTAAAGTCTGGGCTTGTAGTTCTCAACATCATTTACATACTGTACATTGTACCTATCAAGTAATTTATCATCCTTGACCCTCCTTCCACCCTCCCAATGCTCCCAGTCATCAATGTCTATTATTCCACACTCTATTACCATGTGTACATGTTATTTAGCTCCCATTTACAAGTGGGAACATATGATATTTGTGCACTGCTGTGTAGAGGATTAGGAAAGGCAAAACAGTCATTTTCTTTGAATTTATCAAGCTTAGTACAGTAATAAGAGGAGCAAAAGAATGTAAGTTTTATTGGAAGTTATGTGGGCATTCGGGAGGAGGGTTTCCTGCAATGAGTCTGACTTACAGGATTTCCAAAAAGAGCAATGGAAGGAAAAAATATGTCTCCTCCACAGAGACAATGGGAAAAGAGAGAGGGAGGAGAATATAATGAAAAAATAAATCTGGTGTAGGTGGAAAGTAGACAAAGGGGAGAATGGCATTTGGAATTTTGGTAATTTCATGAAATAAAGTGCAATTGATTTAGTGGAATATAAAATATTAGAGTTGGAAACAGGCTAAGTTCAAAGAAAAACTAAAAATTATTTCCAATGCTCATGTTTTAAAGATGAAAAAACTAAAGTACAGAGATCTTATGAGATATTAGTGCAATCCAATCTGGAACATTTTGGAAGTGCCAACATGAATTATTTTTGGATGGATAATATGGTTGCCTGTATCGTTTTTAGGATGATTTTAAAAATTGCTCTGTGCTACATAACTACTGAATTCTTTCAAAATGAAAATAAAGTGTCATAGCAATGCTTTTACATTCTGACTCATTCTCTCATTTTAATAACAATTTACATAAATGTCTACATTTACTTCCCAACATATTGAATCACACAAGGTCAACTAGAAGAATTCCTCATTGAATGATTTATGTTAGGGAAGAATTATGTGGAAAAACTAAATGAACAATTTAGTGCTAAACCATGAAATAATTTATTTCAAAAGTCAAAACAATAGAAAATTACAATACCATTGACATTATTAACTAAGATAATTTGATATGACAAATATTATGTGTTAATTAGTCACTTGTTTTGTGTTTGTATTAATGATGAGTGTGTAGAAGAGAAATAAAACAGGAAAGGAATAAAAGAGTCAAATAAATAGAGAAGGGCTGCAATCATATATGGTGTCATCAGTGGAGGCCCAAAGGTTATATTTTAGCACAGTCTGGTTATTTGCCTTCTATGCACTCTTGAGATTAAATTAAAGCTGGGCAAGGTTTACAACGGTGACCCTTGTTAGCAAGTGATTGAAATACTATGGCAAGAGAAGATGATGATTTCCTTCTGATTATAGTGCAGGTGCTGCCTTTCCTCAATTATATATGACACATACATAGGTATATGAGAATGATAATATTTTAATGCATCTAACCTGGCATTTATAAAAATCTGATCATGCATAATTCAGTTTGATTCCCCTCCCCAAAATATCCTATAACTTTTAACAATTTGTCACAAGTATGGAAAGTGACACGCATACTGCACTCCATCTCTCTTCATGAAAGCTCAATAGGTATTTTTCTCATTATTTTGTTCCATTTCAGGCATTTCTTTTTTCTGTCACACTTATTTTTGTTTCACTTCTAGATAAAATAGCTGTATGCTTTTAAAAGAATATGTCATTGAAAATTACAATTATTTTTTAAAAAGATGAGCCTTGAGGTTCACATTCCTTGATACTTGCTCTGAAGAATGTCATTATTCATGATCAAAATGAAGTCAATGATCTGTTTTGTTTTCACGTAACTATTTTGCCCCATTCTGTCTTTTTTTCCTGTGACAGTGCTCTAACTCTTGTATGTTTGTCTTATCATATTATCTTTCATGTTGTTTTTAATTGAATTATTACATGTGCATAGTTTAAGGAATCTATTATTCTTATGAACTTTAAGATCAAGAGCACTCATTGGCACCCATCTTGACCGTGCCTTGCTGCTTTCCCAGTAAGAATATTCACAGTTCTCTCAACTCATTTTTTTTTTTTTTTTTTTTTTTTTTTTTCTATTTGATTCTCTAAATACCATGTTTGTGTGGCTATTTTTTTTTTTCTTTTCAAGTTTTAGGCATTATTTACAGATTTCTCGTTATAAACCATAATAATTTATCTCTTTTTCTTCTCCCCAATTCAGGTATCTCAATTCTGAAATCTTTATCCTTGTCATTGTGTTTTAATTGTATAATTGCTGCTAGATCAGCATTTGGTATTTACAGTATTATTACTGTGTAATTGATATTCACAAATAGGCCATGTAATATTTATTTGCTCTGATAGATTTTTGTGGATTATTTAGGATTTTCTACATATAATATCATATTATTTTTGTGAACAGAGATAATTTCACATCTATTCCAGATTGGATGCCCTTTCTTTTTCTAGTCTGCTTACTATAGCCAGTAAATTCTAGGAAATTCCAGGAAAATGATGAATATGTGTGGAGAGGATGGACATCTTTGTTTTATTCATCATCTTAAGGAAAATCATTCCAAGTTCAACCTTTGAGTATTATGTTAGTTGTGCATTTTTTTTAATACATTCCATTTGTCAGCTTCTGGAAATTCCCTGTGTTCTTTGTTTGTTGAATGTTTTTTCCATGAAAACATGTCAAACACATTTTTTTTACATCAGTTGAGGTGACCATGTGTTCTCTCCTTTATTCTATTAATATGATGTATCACATTTATTGATTTGTATTTATTGAGCCGCTGTTGCATTTCTGGAATAAATCCCACTTGGTCATAGTGTATAATCTAATATGCTGATAGATTCAATTTGCTAGTGCTTTATTGAGGATTTTTATACCTATATTCTTGGAATGTAGGCCTTTTATTTTCTTTTCTTGTAATTTCCTTGGCTTTGGAATCAAAGTAATACTGGCTTATAACTGTTAGGAATGAATAGGGAAGTATCCTCTCCTATTCAGTTTTTTGGAAGTATTTGTTTGGTATACTTCACCAATAAAACCATCTGGTCCTGGATTTTTCTTTGTTAAAGTTTTAAAATCACTGACTTAATCTCTTTATTTGTTATAGTTCTTTTGAGATTTTCTATTTCTTCTTGAGTTAATAATGACATATTTTGTGTTTCTAAGAATTTGACCATTTCATCTATGTTGCCTATCTTTTGGTATAAAACCTCTCATAATAATCTCTTATTTTTTTCTTATTTCTGTGTGGTCAGTAGTATTGTCTCCACTTTATGATTTGAACAGTTTGAGTCTTCTCTCCCTCTCCCCTTTTTTTGGTCACTTTAGCGAAAAGCTTTGTGAATCTTGTTGATTTTTTCAAATAAATAATTTTTGTTTTTTCTTAAATCTCTTTGGTTTTCTTGTATTTTCTATTTTATGTATTAATAACTTGATACTAATTGTTATTATTTCTGTCCTGCTATTATTTCTTTGAGTTTACTTTGCCCTTTTATAAAAACTATTTATTCAAAGTGCAGGTTATTTAATTGAGATCTTCTTTTTAATATAGGCATTTACAGCCATAAATATTTATCTGAGTACCACATATTCTACATCCTACAAATCTGGTTTGTTTTGAGGTTCTATATCCCTAAACATTTTCTAGTTTTCTAGTTTCTTTTGCAATTTGTTATTTGACCCACTAGTTGTTTAAACTGTGTTGTTTAATTTCTAAATATTTAAGAATTTTCCAGTTTTCCTTCTGTTATTCATTTCTAGCTTTATTTATTGGGGTTAGAGAAGACACTTCTTATGGTTTCAAACTATAAAATTTTGTTGAAACTTATTTTATAATCTTCATGTGTCCTATCCGGAGTAATGTTTAATATACATTGGGAAAGTAAGTTTCTGCTGTTTTGGGGTGGAATGCTCTGTATAAGTTAAATCTTGTTGATTTGGAGTATTGCTCAAGTCTTCTGTTTCCTCTTTTTATCTTAAAAGGCTCTTCACATAACTTTCCTCAGGTATGAAGGACGGACTTCCAGCAATCTGAAAGGCAACAGGAAAGCAACATTTTTGTCTCCTGTTTCATTCCCACTAAACTTACAAAGAAACAACAAACATTTTATTTTGAAAAAGCAAAAAAGTATTTTTAAACTTTCTTTTAAGTTCAGGGGTATATGTACAGGATATGTAGGCTTGTTACATAGGTAAACATGTAACAAACATGTTTATGTTTCATGGGGTTTGTTGCACAGATTATTTCATCACTCAGGTATTGAGCCTAATACCCATTAGTTGTTTTTCCTGATCCTCTCCCTCCTCCCACCTTTCACCCTCTGATAGGCTCCAGTGTGTGTTGTTCCCTTCTATGTGTCCACGTGTTCTCATCATTTAGCTCCCACTTATAGGTGAGAATATGTAGTGTTTGGTTTTCTATTCCTGCATTAGTTTGCTAAAGGTAATGGCTTCCAGCTCCACCCATGTCCTTGCAAAGAACAAGATCTCATTCTTTTTTATGGCTGCATAGTATTCCATGGTATACATACACATATCACATTTTCTTTACCTAGTCTATCTTTGATGGGCATTTGGGTTGATTTCACATCTTTACTATTGGATTAGAGCTGCAATGAACATACGTTTGTGATTAGAGCTCTAATGAAAATACATGTGCATGTGTCTTTATAATGTAACAACATATATATTCCTGTGGGTATATACCTAGTAATGGGATTGCTGGATCTAATGGTATTTCTGTCTTTAGGTCTTTAAGGAATTGCCACATTGTCTTCCACAATGGTTGAACGAAATTACACTCCCATTAACAGTGTATATCATTCGTTTCTTTCCATAACCATCCCAGCACCATATTTTTTGCCTTTCTAATAATAGCCATCCTGACTGATGTGAGATGGTATCTCATTATGGTTTTGATTTGCATTTCTCTAATGATCAGTAATGTGTATCTTTTTTTCATATGTTTGTCGGTCATATAAGACTTGTTTTTTGTTACAAAACAAGTCTTATATTATTGTTCCCATGAGTTTTCAAAAGAGCAAATGTCATCAGTTTTAATTAGACAGAACTAAGATGCAGCTTTAGACACTTCAGTTTGATTCATTTAGTAGGTTACATGCTTTTTAAAATTAACAATTATTTTTATATAACAGGAAATAGGGGAATAAGTCTTTAGTACAAAGATTTTAAGATTCTCAGATTTAGCTGACATTTGACTTATGTGGGATATGAGCCAGATCAGTCAGAATTTCTCAGGATGGTTTGTACCTGGGTATGATGATTTGTATAACGCTCCCAAAGTGATTTAAAGTTGAGAAGCACCAGTAGAAGAGATTATCTGTGGATATTATCATCAGAGTAGTTATTTAAGTAGTTAGTGACACTCATCAATCTATGCTTTTTTCTGAGAGGAAATGGATGAGTTCTGATACATATCTCCAGTTGCTGATGAGTTCGTGAGTGACTTTTTCAGTTAGTCCATTTTGTGTGGATCATGTTTTTTATAACTAACAACAGCTAACAACTTTTGAGGTGGACACTGCTATTAATCCTAGTTTATAGATAAGAAGATGAAACTTAGTAAGGATAAGAAATGTGCCTAATACCACCCATATAACAAGTTGAAGAGCCTGAATTAAAACCCAGCTAAACACAGCATATCCAAAACCAATTATAACGTTAATGTAATAGCCAACATGTTTTGTTGGCCACTATGTTCCAACAGTTACCATTAGGATATCATTGTTATCACTCTTAAATTATTATTTAGCATATCACTTTATATTCAATCACTCAAGTCATCCTTTTCTTTTTATCACTAGAATGACTCTTTTCAAGAGACCAACAAACTCCACTAAGGAAGATTTCTGCCATTAAAATTTTAAGTCAAGTCACGCAATTTTGCCACTTAAGTTTAAAGTGTAGATGAACTGGTGTGATTTCATCATTCTAATCAACTGAGTGTTTCGTAAAAAGAAACTTGGAAATGTAGGAATAATTGTATTTTGTATAATTGGAACTTATTTTTACATAGATTTCTGAAGGGAGGAGAAAGAAAAACTCAATTCTTGCTGGTCACCTACAGAAGTAAAAGCCCCTAGCATCTTTCCATCCAGTAATAGCAAATAGATCACAGGTGCCTTTTATGCTGGAATTTTTAGAACTCACAAGCGCCAGGCTTGGTGGCTCATGCCCATAATCTCAGCACTTTGGGAGGCCGAGGCAGGCAGATCACAAACTGGGAGATCGAAACTATCCTGGTTAACACGGTGAAACCCCATCTCTACTAAAATTAGCCAGGCGTGGTGGCGGGTGCCTGTTGTCTCAGCTACTCGGGAGGCTGAGGCAGGAGAATGCTGTGAACCTGGGAAGAGGAGCTTGCTATGAGCAGAGATTGCACCACTGCACTCCAGCCTAGGTGACAGAGCAAGACTCCCTCAATAAACAAAACAAAAACAAACAAACAAACAAAAAACTCACAAGCTTCCAAATGTAATGAAAGGTCATACAAAAATGAGAACTAACTTGGAAATGAGAAGAACCATGAATATGTTGATGCTCAGATAACTTAATGAAGAGAAAGCAAAAACAGTTGCTACATGAGCCAAAGACAAAAAAGAGCAGGACACAGAGAATCAGATTTTATCCAGAGGCAAGTAATACCAAAGACACAATAGTGACACCTTCGATAGTATTTTGGTTCATGGAATTCTTCAATACAACATCGCTAGAAAGACGCTAGTACTTATTATGCCTGGTATAACAAAGAACTGATCAAAAACACTTCATAATTCAGTGTAGATTTTTAAGTGAACAAGAGGCTCTTATTTCCAAAATCTAAACAGTAACGTTTTCCAGTTACTATGCCAAATCAATGTGTTTAACTATTCAAACTGCTATTTTTTTTTATCACATGTCAAAGTAGATACTACTATGCTGAGAAACACGACATTTACAAATTTATTTCAGAATCCGAATTATTGCCAAGTTACCAAAAATATAAAATCGGAATCTGTTGCTATTAAGAAGAAAAATATATGCTTGTATTGATTCTAGCAGGAGTAGAAAGACAGTGACTCTCCATGCCCTCTTAATTATGTCTGATATTGTAACATCAGGAAGTTCTGCTCTTCAAAGCTTTGCTCTTCAATAACATCAGGAAGTTTTGCTCAGTAGAGTTTTTAACAAATGTTATAATTCATTACTACTTGCAATATCGTAGTAAACCTAATTTATCTCATTGAAAAAGTCAGCACACTGGCGACCGGGCGCGGTGGCTTATGCCTGTAATCCCAGCACTTTGGGAGGCCGAGGCCGGCGGGTCACGAAGTCAGGAGAACAAGACCATCCTGGCTGACAGGGTGAAACCCCTCTCTACTAAATATACAAAAAAATTAGCCAGGCGAGGTGGCGGGGTGCCTGTAGTCTCAGCTACTCGGGGGGCTGAGACAGGAGAATGGCGTGAATCCTGGAGGCGGAGCTTGCAGTGAGCGGAGATGGTGCCACTGCACTCCAGCCTGGGCAACACAGCGAGACTCCATCTCAAAAAAAAAAAAAAAGTCAGCACACTGTGGCTAAGCTTATTTTTATATCCTATTCATTCAAGGGTAGAGTAGAAAAATCACTTATACCATGATCAGTTGTTGAAATTATCTATATTTCTGGGTAAGAATCATGGCTATGTTTACTTCCATGAGTTTTACTTCATCTCTGGTGCAAGCCATTCTGACTGCAGTCATCAGAGACTGAGATTACTCTTCTCTCGCAAACAATATAGATTTCTAAGTTCGTGAGCAGAAATGTTCTCCCTCTATTCCTATAGAGCCCAATAGTTCCCTGGGCCTCAGAAAAGCTGGAAAGTTTCAGTTGTAAATTTGGCGAAAAGCACTCTAAAAGCCCTGATGGCTTTTGCTTTTTTTTTTTTTTTTCTTCTATCTCTGCGTTAATGCTTCTATCTAGCATTCTTTTCTTGTGAATGGCAAGGCTTTGCAAAAGTAGTGATACCCAATTTTGACTCAGGGAGAAAAATAGTTTGACATATAGCCCTCTCCTGCTTTCCATTCCCAAGCCTCATAAACTTCTTTTCAAAGGCTTATTCTTCTAGGTTACTTAGATGTTCTTTTGACAGAATTGGTCCAAATTGGTTCTGTTAAGCTCCCCAAAGGTACACAGTGCATAATACGACCTTTGCAGCTTTCTTGTGAATGCGGTTGTGTCAAACTTCACTGAGCCTTGACAGAATTAGCTCTGCTAACCCTGACAAGGCAGGTTTCACAACCAGCATATAAAGCTCCCTTGTTTGCCTAAAATAGTAATCTTTCCTTTCTCTCCCTCTGTCCCTGTATTTCTGTGATTTATGCCTTAACGCATGTTAATACCTGTACAATGCATTCCTTCAGCTATCGCCATAAACAGAAAGTAAATCATACTTGAATTGAGGGAATCCTTTCTTGGGAGGAAAACGATTACAACTGTTCTTTCACATATTCACAAGGACTCATTAATCTCTTGATCAGGTTCACCTTGAAAGCAATAACCAAAATGACACATGAGAGTAAGTGTAAATAGGCAAGGATTTTGTCAATGATATTTGCCTTCTCCTGGCAGTAAAAAAGAAAGCACAGGTATTTGTGTCGGACTTCTATAAAAACTGAAAGGAAAAAAAAGGTGCTTTTGAACAGGGAATATTTTTTTCTTTGTTATACTTTAAGTTCTGGGGTACATGTGCAGAACATGCAGGTTTGTTACATAGGTATACATGTGCCATGGTGGTTTGCTGCACCTGTCAACCCGTCACCTACATTAGCCATTTCTCCTTATGCTATTCCTCCCCTAGCCCCCTACCCCCTGACAGGACCCATTGTGTGATGTTCCCCTCCCTGTGTCCGTGTGTTCTCATTGTTCAACTCCCACTTATGAGTGAGACATGTGGTATTTGGTTTTCTGTTCCTGTGTTAGTTTGCGGAGAATGAGGGTTTCCAGCTTCATCCATGTCCCTGCAATGGACATGAACTCATCCTTTTTTATGGCTGCATAGGATTTCATGATGTATATGTACCACATTTTCTTTATCCAGTCTATCATTGATGGGCATTTGGGTTGGTTCCAAACCTTTGCTATTGTGAACAGTGCTGCAATAAACATAAGTGTGCATGTATCTTTATAGTAGAATGATTTATAATCCTACGGGCAAGAATTTTTAAGATGAAGTCTTAAATGCCATATCTCAGAGACACATCTAGGTTTTTTTTTTTTTTTTTTGCCAGCTATGTTGAGAACTATAAAATAACAAATGAAATTTATGTTTACCCTAGTTCCCAAAAATGATTTAATGAACTAAAAGCATAAAAGCACAATACAGTGTTAATTCTTGTTAAGAAAATGAGTTCTGCAGACAACCTTTAGGTTACTTAATTCATTGAAAAATTTTAAATCAACCTTAATATCCATCCATGATAACTAATTAGTGTCTCCTGATTAAGCAAACAGATGTTTGCTTTTTCGTAAAGCTTGAATCTGAAACGGTGCCTACAAATGATATTTTCCACCCTGCTTTAATCTCTATCCCAAATATAAATTGTGATATAACATAGTACATATATAATTTACTCCAGGAAAATGATCAATCTATCCCACAAATTTTCCTTCTTCAATCTCAGATGTCAATTACTGTGTCTATTCCCATTCATTTATCAGAATAGCCTGTAGTATAACAAGGCAGTCTTGTCATTTTGATCCTGGATTAGATAGAAAATCACTCCATCACTGCTTCCTTCCACATAGGTGTCCTTGCATGCACAGATATACTCTAGCACTCAAGCGTTCTATCAGCAGGTACGTCTCCTATTGCATGCATGAAATAATATATTTAGTACATTCAGGTGAAGAAGGAAATTATGATTTGGTAATATTGAGTTATTGTAGGTAATGAAGGTGAGCAGAAGAGAAAAAGGAACAAGAAAAGAATAAATTATATGGTAGGTGTTTGGTCTTTCACTTGATCCTTTAAGCTGCTATTGAACCCCCAAGAAAAGTAAAAAGTAGATATTTTTAAAATAAATATTCTTTGTGTGTGTGCACATGTGTGTATTTGCAAAATGTGGCACAGAATTAAGAAGAAGATTCTTCTAGTGTCTCACTGAGTAGAATGCAACTCGGTTCAGAACCAAAATGATAATTCACTTGAGGAATACACAAATATCACTGTCTTCATAGACACCAGCTTTCCATTCATGGGCAATGAAATCTCCAAGACATAATGCACAGTTAACAGAGATCTTCAGCAGAACTGACAGGCAGGGACAAACACCAGGCTACATGGTGTTTGTTGGATGACCCAAAGCACAATAATCAGGGACTTGTTTGAGAGAAGGTGTTGTGAAACCTGTAGACATCTCTGTGGTTTTTAAAAAAATGTTATTTATTCAGGTCATTTTTTTCCAGAAAGAAAAATTGCCATTCTATTCTGTTCTCTTAAATGAAAAACACACTTAGACCTTCAAGATGAAAGTGATTTAGGAGAAAAAGAAGACCTGTCATGACTGCTTGAGAGGGGATGTTATAAAATATTTTTATGTAGGTTTGTTGAAAGAATAATTATATGAGTGGTGAGGCCAGACTATTTCACAGGTTATTGATATGTGTTTTCCAAATTTCTATTAAACGTTGTTTTTCATAGTTCATTGTCTTCATTTAGTTGATATTTTGTGTATAAGCGTTTGTTCCAAATATCTGTGAGTATAATTTTACATTGCTAGTTCAAACAATACATGTTATTTTTAATGCTTTTCCTCCTGTATATTATATCAGTGGCTTGATCCCATGTAATAACAAGGGTTCTTGATAGATATTACTTGTAATGACCCATAACACTCAGCCATAAGAATATATAATAATTTATTAAATTATTTCTCTACTGTTGTTTCAAAGTTACAATGTTATGATAATCATTGTGGATATATCTCACAGACATTAATCATATTTTAAAACTGGAAACCATGAGGTTTTTAATTTTTTAGGGACTTAGAACACTTTATAAACTGTATTCACAATTCAAGTTTTAACTTGCAGTTCTGCCAAATCTACGCTTTAGAAAAAAAGAGAGAGAGAGAAAGAAAGAAAAAAAGGAAGGGAGAAGATGTCAATTATCTACTGCACTGCTATGGGGAAATCTAGCTATTTTAAGCACATCCTTCAATGTGGGTACTGACTTCACTTATCCTCTTCCAAACAACTTCAGATTTAGAATGCTGCAGTTCATTAAGTATTTTAAAATGTTATTCAGTTGAAAAGAGGCCAATCTCATAAGTAACTTTTGGGTAACTGAACAATTTGATGTAGAATTTACCTCTTCCAGATATTTCCTGTTGAGATTCCTGGTCTGAAACTTATTTAAAATGATTACATAAAAAGAACTGCAGTCATCCCAGACTGCTCTCTTTTGCTTGCATGTAGGGATTCTTTTCTGACTAGTCTCTGAGTAGCATACAATTTCTGTTACCTTCAATAGTGCTTACCATAATAGGTCTGGAATGCACAAATAGTAAGATTTTACATTTTCTCTAAATAACAAAGCAATAAATGTTATCTTTAAATAAATGGTGTAAAAATTTTCTTTGTAATCCTGTATCCAATTCCACAAAAAGTTAGGTAACAGAACCAAAATCTTTGTTAACCTTCAGATTGAGAAACCAGAGTCAAATTATCTCTGCATTATTTCCTCTTTTAAATTAATAAAAACAATGGGAATGAGAAGTCAAAACAGAAACTGTGTCATTGATGACACTGGAAGACATTTTTGTTCCCAGCTCAAGATAATAATAAAGAGTTGTCAATGCCAATAACATAAAATGGACAAAGGTAAGAAAGGATTCTGAGGGAGACTCAATCTCATACCACCAGAGTTTCAAAGAGTTATTTAATAAATCAACTGGAAAAAATATGTAGTGTACCTACCTCATCCCAATATGCAAACATGTTCTACAAAGATTGTACATAAAGTATTTCTAAAAAAGAAATTGAAAATGTATATCATAGGCAATTAGTCCATAAAATTTAACTGAGTAAGACTTTAAATAATTTACAAAGAATGTGAAGGACCCCTTCAAGGAGAACTACAAACCACTGCTCAAGGAAATAAGAAAGAACACAAATAAATGGAAAAACATTCCATGCTCATGGATAGGAAGAATCAATATTATGAAAATGGCCACACTACCCAAAGTAATTTATAGATTCAACACTATCCCCACCAAGCTACCATTGATGTTCTTCACAGAATTAGAAAAAAAAACTACTTTAAACTTCATACGGAACCAAAAAAAGAGCCTGCATAGCAAAGACAATCCTAAGCAAAAGGAACAAAGCTGGAGGCATCATGCTACCTGACTTCAAACTATACTACAAGGCTACAGTAAACAAAACAACATGGTACTTGTACCAAAACAGATGTATAGACCAATGGAACAGAACAGAAGCCTCTGAAATAACACCACACATCTACAACCATCCGATCTTTGATAAATCTGACCAAAAAAAAAAAAAAAAAGCCATAGAGAAAGCGTTCCCTAGTAAATAAATAGTGTTGGGAAAACTGGTTAGCCATATGCAAAAAAAACTGAAACTGGACCCCTTCCTTACACTTTATACAAAAATTAACTCAAGATGGATTAAAGAACAAATGTAATACCTAAAACCATAAAAATCCTAGAAGAAAACCTAGGCAATACCATTCAGTATGTAGATATGGGTAAAGACTTCATGTCTCAAACACGAAATGCAATGGCAACAAATGCCAAAATTGACAAACAGGATCTAATTAAACTAAAGAGCTTCTGCACAGCAAAAGAAACTGTCATCAGAGTGAACAGGCAACCTACAGAATGGGAGAAAATTTTTGCAATCTATCCATCTGATAAAGGGTTAATATGCAGAATCTACAAAGAACTTAAATAAATTTACAAGAAAAAAAATCGAAAAGTGGGTGAAGGATATGAACAGACACTTTTCAAAAAAAACATTTATGTATCCAACAAACATACGGAAAAAAGCTCATCATCACTGGTCATCTTGCTAGTTAGAATGGCGATCATTAAAAAGTCAGGAAACAATAGATGCTGGAGAGGATGTGGAGAAATAGAAACACATTTACACTGTTGATGGGAGTGTAAATTAGTTCAACCATTGTGGCAGACAGTGTGGCGATTCCTCAAGGATCTAGAATCAGAATTACCATTTGACCCAGCAATCTCATTACAGGTTATATACCCAAAGGATTATAAATCATTCTACTATAAAGACACATGTACACGTATGTTTACTGCAGCACTGTTCACAATAGCAAAGACTTGGAACCCACCCAAATGCCCACCAATGATAGACTGAATAAAGCAAAGGTGGCACATATACACCATGGAATATGATGCAGCCATAAAAAAAGGATGAGTTCATGTCCATTGCAGGGACATGGATGAAGCTGGAAACCATCATTCTCAGTAAACTAACACAGGAACAGAAAACCAAATAGCGCATGTTTTCACTCATAAGTGGGAGCTGAACAATGAGAACACATGGACACAAGGAGGGGAACATCACACACCAGGCCCTGTCTGGGAGTGGAGGTGCTCGGGGAGGGATAGCATTAGGAGAAATACCCAATGTAGTTGACAGGTTGATGGGTGCAGCAAATCACCATGGCATGCGTATATCAATGTAACAAATCTGCACGTTTTGCACATGTACCCCAGAATTTAAAGTATAATAATAATAATAAAAAGAAAGTGAGTACAATCAGGGCAGCAACTTCCCCTGTTTTTCTATTTCCTTAGTTGAATTAATGATGACTCTATAACCTGAAATCTGAAAAGAATTCATGAAGATCTAAATCTCCAACACGCTGTCACTGCCTCTATGTTCTAATAAACAAAAATAATTCTACCTTAAAAAAAGTAACCAAAAATAAAGTAATTTTTAATATGTAATTTAAAAAGTATCTTTGTCCAAATGAAAAGTAAATTGAGAAAAATACTGGGAAATCATTGGAGATAAAAGACATACTGGAGCAAAGTAATAGACAAAAAACTAATTATTCTAATGTGAAAGAATTTTTAAGGGACAAGTAATCGAATCAAATATTAACAAACCTATAAATACCTAGATAATAGTAAAATAAAAGCTCATATTTCGCATGCAGATTCAGCTTTACTAAAAACTAAATAAATGAAAAAAAGTATTTTTTACTCATCAAATTGGTGTTGAATATAAATATTGAAAATATATCATCATGGCAACCATGTGGGGAAACAATTCTCGTATATTGTTGCCAACTATAAAATTGAAAACAGTAACATGCTTTGTTAACTGAGGTATAAGTATTACTAGATACACATAGAAAATTTTTGGCCTATTTGCCCAATGATACCAGTTAATTAAAAGCACAAACGTTAAAGCTCAATGTATTTTAGATATTATATCAAAGGTTAGGGACTCTGCTGCACTGTTTTTCTACTTTAATTATTTAAAAATAATTAAAGAGTGACTAATGTGTAATTAGAATATTTTCTCAAAAATGGAGAACAGTGGGTTTTATATACTTAATTTAACATTAACATGTTTTATTTCAAATAAATTATCATTCCAGTTTCAATAATAAAATGTCTCCATGTATTTTAACATTCATTTTGAGAAATTCTTTCTGCATTATTCTATGTTGTCTATTTAATTTGCTATATTATGAAATTTAAGCTCCAATATAACATTAAAGTTGACTTGAGTGGGGGGAATCAATAGATTTGAGAGACAGAAGACAGTATTACTAACCAAGTTTTTCAGTGAACCTCTTATCTTGGACTCATGTTCTATTAAGCTGACCAGAAGAGACTAATGACAAGGATCTAAAAGACAAGTTTAAGACTGAAGAGCTTGAATTCAATCAATTTCCTGGAGTGCTAAAGAATAGTTGTACCTCAAGATCGGTATCAGTCAATGGATGTTCCATCAGATCTCTAGTAACATGGTAAATTTCAATTTACTTTCACCTACACAGGCAAAGGCAGCCTTTTAGTGGCAGGAATTTCGATTTGAGTATTTTTCACCTGTGTGAGCCCAAGTGCTATATTTGGCTGTATGGCCTATTCACTAACATCAAAAATATAATAATGTTTTAATTCATTTTATATTCTCCTTTTATCCATGCTTTCAAAAAATTAATAAAAAACATATTAGCATATGTACTTTACTATTACTTTTTTTTTTATAAGGGATGTTTCCCTTAATTTATATCTCTTTAAACTTCCAGTTACTCTGGATATTATACTCATTAATTTTTCTTGTTCTTGTTGACATATATAGTAGACACTTCATTAAGCAAATATACAAATACAATTTATAATTCACTATGATAATTAATACTTAATTAGTATTGTCCAATATTGTAGAACATTTTCACTTATATTGACTTTTATTAAGCTACGAAGACACAAACAAGATAATTTTTAGATAGGAAAGATAATTTTTAGTCTTGAATTATAAGCAAAATGTTTTTCCTAAGTTTTTCAGAAAGACAAACTCATGGATTTAAAGATAGGGAGATGATGTAATCTAATTGAATGAATTAAGAAAAATATCATATGCAAAGAGAACAGCCTATATTTTGCAAAACTAAAAACTGAGGGTAGGGCTGTGAGTTATTTACTTTGTATCTGCAAATCCTAATACAATAACTGATCTTAAAACACTCTCAGTAAATGTATTATATTTATTATTTTATTCAGTGAAACTATCACTGACTCACTGAATAAATCAGAAGATGTATCAGTTTTCTGGGAAGCTTGATAACACTTACCATCTTCATATTGGTTCAAAAGTGCTTGTGTAGCCAAAAGAATTCTGAGTTACACCTGCAGTCTATCACATTGCTACTAATTACTGAGTAGATGTTCAATTCTTGGGGTACTTAGTTTCTCATGTGTAACAGGATGCTCCACTCATTTTTAATATACAGCTCGAAATTTACTCAAGATTTCATAAACTTTATAGACAAATTATGTCATAATAGCTTTAATTTTTTAGCTGCCATTTTCTGTTCTTTTTTCTTTTTCCCCAAATATATGGCTTTTCTTTTAAGCATGCAAAAGAGTCAATCCACTCCATTTTCACACAGCATAATATCTGCAGAGTGCAGCTTCAACCTAATTAGTGAAACATGAACTCTGCCAATAGCCAGAAGCAACCTCTACATAAAATCTCAGTGTGATGGAAGGGTTGACAACATACAGCAATTCCACTGGCTAGAAATGATGATGACAACTGTTAAAGAATCTTTTTTTTTCTCCTGTTACCTGCAAGGACCAATCAGAAATTATTTGTATTTTTTTAAAATAATATCTCATTTATTTATTATTTATTATTCTTAGCTGATCCATGAATCTCTAATAGGAACATATAAAAACTAAACTTCAGCTCAGTAGTGACGACAAATGATATAGCAACACTTATGATGTCTATACACAAGAAGAAATTTGTGAGGAAAGTGACAACAGAATTAATGAAGACTGTTTGTATTTTTTTCTCATCCGTGCAACAAACTCTTTGAAAAGTTTACCACTAGCACAAAGGGGGAAGAAACAAGACTTACCTATATATTTGGTATCTGTGGAATTTAATGTCATTAGGTAGGTCAAATTCATTTTTACCAGTAGCAATGAATCCAGTTTTCAGGTTTCATGTACAGTAAGCGCTTATAGATAGGTAGATATTTATCTGAGTAACATTTCTTTGAGTTATATTTCAAGACTGTTTTAGTTAGCACCTTGATATGTTCATGTCTTGCCCAGTGATGATAATAAAACATTTATTTGTAGTTACCTTTAATATTTCTTTTGATTTATGATATCATTCAACACCATCCTTTTGTAATAAATTACTTATTTATATTATCATACACCACATTCACAGAATCTGTGTTCCTCTCTAAACTTCAACTCACTACTGTATAGTTACTTTGACATGTTCTCCCACAGAGAAGTATGGGCACAACTTGTGTTAATAGAATTTTCTCTTTTAGATTATCAACCACAAAATATTACAATTCATTAAATCAATGATTTAACTATGATTTCTGGTGCCCTTAGATGGTTCATTCTGTTGCTTATCAAATATGAATAGTGGGCCTTAACATAGGAGACAATCTGCTAGCGATCATTTCCTATTTCTATAATAAGCCGCATACATTCTTCAAAAAATCTTAACTTGAATAGGATAGAATAATATCAACTTGTGTTGTAGAGTTCAAAGAAATGTCATATTTTCCTTTCAAGATTATTTTGCATTTCATTACTATTTGAAAATGGTATTAATAAACACTAAATCTTTTTGACTGTGTAATCGGAATCCATCCAGAATTATCAGCTTGGTAGCAATAGCGCTTGGATATTTGCCATTACTTTACATAGAAATACAAAATTCATACATTGAAAATACTGAAGAAACTACTAATTTTCTTTTTTTATTCAAGTGGAAATAGAGACCTGGAGAGCTTAAGATAATTTCTGTTTAGGTAGTTTAGGTACCAGCAGGGTAAGGTCAAGAACTATGGTCTTATGATTCCTGATGCAATGCTTATATTAACCTTTTGTCATTAGACAGCCTCTTTCTTCTCTCGTGTCACTTATCTTTGGAAATATTCCCTATTCTATTATGAAGTGTCCCTAATTATCATATCGTGTCTTTATACCATTGGAAACTAGTTTTTTTCCACTTCCTTTAAGTTAAATAAAAATCAGCTTCCTAAATTGCTGACATGACATCAGCAGAAAACTGACTTTATGAAAAAGTCACATTTACATATATATACAAGGAATATATATATATACACATTATATATGTATATGCATTGTGAATGTATATAGCATGCTTATATACATAGCATACATATATATTCTAATAGTAAAACTAGAATAATAGTAAGGTCCAGTCAACGGAAAATAAAGCAGCCGGGCCTTCTCTGAAAGAATACCCAGTAGTCTCTCTTAATTATGTTCAAGTTTTGAATGATTTTTCTGGAAATTATCAACCTATCAATACACTGAATACTCCTCTCTAAAGGTCTTTTGAAAAAAAAAATTTATTTAATAAAATTTATTATGAAACCAGTGTTTTTGCAGGTGGATTAAAATGAAAAACTTTGGGAAATGATTTGGATTTTGCTCTTGTTCAATGCTGTGGGATTCAGATTCTCCCTCATGCCCACCCCCCTCCCCGGAAGCATGAGAGTATTTCCATGTGTGTTAGCAATGTCCACTGTTGTGGGTTCAAGATCTCTGAGAATATCTAAAGAATATTGAAATCTGTCATTGAAATCTCATTGAAATATGTTCTGTTGAGGTTATGTAGAATCCTGTGTTGGTACAGTCCTAATGAACTGGATTCAGATTCTGAAATATGAAGCATTACTATTCCATTCTGGAATAGAAAGAAAGGAGAAAATTAACATGAAAGAAAAGCCTTAAACTTTTACCTAATTTTGTCTTTTGCAGAATGCGTTAAGTGCAATTTATCCTATTCAATTCATTACAAAAAGGATCCAAGAACCAAGTTGACACAGTAGTCACGACTTAGGCATGAGGAAGGCTGCATATCCATGGTAGAGGACTTCGAATGTTACTCACATCGGACACAAGTTGGAATCTGAAACAATGATTTCCCCGGTTTCTGAAACTCATGTTGCCCCCAGAGGCATTAATTTAGAAAGGGAGATTTGCACATCGTTGCATTTCCTCCATCATCAGAAGGAGGTTGAAATAATGAATCTGTGAAAAATTAATAGTGATGTGACCTCATCTTGAAAACACAGGTTGACAAGCCTATATTCTACCTACTAAATAAAGCTTCACTACCACATTACTCTCAGCTACTACTGGTATCTTCATCATTTATATAAAGAATATATGTGCCAGAAGAAATCCTATAGATTCTTTTCATAAACAATCTCAGTACATAAGACAATTGATCAGCATCTTTCCATGTCTCAATAAACCGGATACAATAGAAATTTAACTAGTGACTTTTCAGAAGTATAAATAACCAATATAAGCTAAGTTAGAGAACTTTTATGATAGTCTACCTTCATCAAATTATATTGATAATTAGATGATATTTTGGCATTTAAATATTACTGTCTTTGTTATTCCATATTGTATCCAGATATTTTCATTTAATACATTTATTTATAATCATAAACATAGGTATAGTGTTTTACCCATTATACCTAGTAATTAGAGGAGTACTTTAAAAAGAAACTCCATAAATGTTTAAGAGTATCAATAAGCAGATAGAATAGATTGTCCCAGACAATCTTCTGAAGCCTGAGAAACATCATAGAGTGGTGAATATTTCCTTTAAGAAGTATAGAACATTCCTCTCAAACAATAAATGTATTCATTAGTGTTCATTACCTCAAATTCATGATTTGTTGAAATAGACATTTTAGCACTAGTGTTGGTGGTGGCATGTGCATTTCCGAATATAAAGATGATTCATTCTGCGAAAACAACCTGTTAAAAAATCAGGACTTTGAATTTCTTCAGAAGAACTCCTTGTTGGCCCCAAACCACTGAAAGTTTGTCATTTCCCTCCAGCTATTGGCAATAATATATTCTTGGCATAAAGTTTACTCTAATCTAATAGTAATTTCAAATTAAAGAAAATAAGATAAATCAAAGTTGAGGGGGAAAGTTCAAGATATTATATCATGTCATTTTATTTCATTTAGATTTGCTCTATCCCTCTTTTTGACCATAATTATTATGATAGTCCCTGATTTATTTCCAAAATGATCAGAGGAAACAATTTTGAAAGCATTGTTATCACAGTAAAGCCTAAGATCAGAGAATTAGTAATGTCAAGACATGATAAGTACTGTTACCCATCTAGAATTCTTTGAAGTATCTTATTTTATTTCTGTTATCTACAGGTTGACCTTGTGAAGTCTAGATAGATTATTTTTCCAAAGAACTAAATTACATATGCTTTGATTATTATTTATAAACTGGTAGACACAATTTTGTTTGTTTCTGTATGAATATTTTCCACGGGAATAAAAAGTAATACAAGGTATTTAAAATTATTTCATGTAATTTTTTTTGAATTTTTTGTTGCAAAGGTCTTTTTCTCAATGCCTTTCTCTTTGAGATTTCCTGCATATAGAATTTGCATTGTTTAAAGTTCTCTATGAAGCAATATACTCTATTAAGGCATGGCTCTTACCCTAGGGACTTTCTAACATATAGTACTTGTCATGGTTTTCATTTCTAAAGAGCTGACACAACTCAGGGGTCATTGCCTTGTAATTTTTGTATCCAATTTCCTACAGTTTGTGTTGCCAGAGAGATCATACAGAAATTCTGATTCAGGAAGAATATGGTCATTTGATTTTTTTAAGAGTTTAGTTGTGTGAACAACATCATCACTGTTCTGCAAATTGCCCAGGATTACTTCTACTGTTAGGTGACTTTTGACGTTTAACTTGAACACTGTACCGAGATTTGTCACTCATGGCTGCTGCTCCCTTGCAGGAAACAGTCAAAACAATCAAACACAACTTGTCAGATTTTCTAACCAATTTCTCCTCTCGACTCAAAAAATAAATAATACAATTTTATATTCTGATTTTAGTCAAAATTTTGTTCTTACTGGAAGAGCTATCCTGGATCAATTAACCTTCAAACATCCCAACAAAATAGTGCACTTGTACTTTATAATCTGATACAAGGGAGAACTTATATATGACTAAGGTCTTATTTGAGGGCAGCTAGTTATAAAGTTTGGAAATTGAAAATTGGGTAGCCTGAATGTTTAAAAATATACATTAAAGTGAATGCTTATTGTCAAACATAAAATCGAGTGCTTTTTTAGCCTGAGAAAACATGTAACTAAGATGATTTCAACTTTGTCCTCAACTTAACTAAACTTTAGACCACTTTCCTCCTACCCCCTCTTTTTCTTAGAGCATTTACATAAAAAAAAAGCTTGTAATTGTAAATTATTTCTCTGTTTTCTTGAAATATAAATCTCTTCCCACACTCTTGCTAGTTTTACAACCCAGGGAATATCTTTCTCAAGAACCTGGGAGCTATCCCCATTGGAATGCAATCAGTAAGAAAAGAGTGGCCTTATCTACCAGTCTCTGTAGGAGGATGGGAACATAACTTCCATAAGTACCATTCAGCAAAACAAATGCCTAATCATCTTGAACAACTTCGTTTTAAGGAGATCTTAGAGTTCTTTCTCTTTTGCTCTGTCACTCCGGCAGTGGAAAGGAGGTCAGTCTTTCTCTTCTATTGTAACAGTCTTGACTCCTAACACAATAGTCTTGAATAAAGTCTTTCTTGCCTATTTAACTCATTCAGGGTAATTCTTCTTTGAAACATATTTTCACTTGATGTAACTTTAACAATTTTTAAGGTCATCTTCATTATAAGTATTACAAGACTGCCAGCTTTATATACTCACTGTGCAACAACAGACCAATACGCTGAAAACAACAGGGTTTGCAGCAGAGTTTAACATTTGCAAGGCCACCAAATGAGGAAACAAGAGGAATTCTTAAACCTCAAATCCATTTCTTTGAGGAGTTTTTGGCCATGATCTTTAAGAGGATCATGGAGGGCAAAGGGGCTGGAAAATTGGGGCTATCAATTGGTTAGAGTAAGGAGGATGAAATCATCAGATTGTGAAAACTGTATTCTTCATAAGTCAGCTTCATACTGGGCCCTTCAGACCAGCTAGCATGGGTAGTTTTGTTGGTATTAAGAACCTAAAGAAGAAACTCAAAACTCAGACATAAAGCTTATCATCTCACAATGTCTTTAATTTTCTCTATAGAAGAAAGAATCTTGTGACAAGGGCTATGTTATCCTGAAGTAGTAAGCAGTGACCAGCTACAAGGAAGTGAGTAAAGGGCAAGCTGGCTAATGATTACTGTTAATTGTGCCTGCAAGCCAGGTTGAAAGGTTTTTTTTCCCTTAGTGAAGTTTATAAAATTATCTTGAGAACAATTTCAAAAGTCTACTGTTCTTTAGGCCCATACAATATTGAGGCTAAATCAGTATCTTTCTTAAAGATCAGTGGGGGAACTACATTATTGATTTAAGCTATTCTGTTTAGTTTACTTCTATATTGATCACTGCTGATCCTAGCATGAGCCCATGTTAGTTGTAGTTCAAGGATAAGAACCGCTTTCGCAACTGCAGAACCATTCCAACTTGATGTACTTCAAAAAAAAAAACTTGCATTTATTTTTCATCAGAAACTGTATGTAAATAAAGGAACAATGAAAAGGGTGCTGGCTTTCCAGGGGGAAAATGGAAGAGGATCTGAAAAGTACTAATGTGTAGATCAGACTTATCTCAACAACCTGGGATGCCTCAGTGTTCTAGGAAGGATGCCATTGGGCTATAGATAATTAAGGAATTAAAATCTTGTGGTTTGATATGATACGGAAAACTTTTCTTTCCTGAAGAACTCCTACTTAAAAGATTCTCCTAGAATCCTTCTGGTTGCCACCAGTTGACTAGCCTCTGCTGTGGTGTTTGAGTTGAACTATCAAAAGCGATGTGACAAATTAAAATGTGACTCACCTCCCTAAGGCCAGATGTTTCTGTTGAAGGGACTTGATCACCTCCTGTATGTCTCAGTCCTCCTCTCCCCAGTCAACGAATCAAAAATGAATCAAAAACACTTTATCTAAAAGCCCTGGGAAATTATGGCTGAATTCCCTACACTAACCATAGAAACAAAGAGTGGAATACTTAATACCTAAAGATTTGCTCCTCTAGAGAACACACTTTCTTGGTATCTCTGTCCACTGTAGAAGCAGTTACTTCTTCCAGATATAACATTTTGAATATGGCTAACAAGGCAAACTTTTTCTCTGCTATTATATTCAATATTTGACAAAAACACCAAATCAGAATGCACAACTCCTAAGGACTCACTTAAGAATTGTGCTAGGAATAGACATTAGTAGAGGGATAGACCAAATTTCTTATTACCAGAAGAGGACACCAATACTTCACTCTGGGGACAGACTACATCCTGTTATTCGTAGCCTGAGCTAAGGGATGATCACATGACAGGACTCATGTTACATAAGATTTTTACCTTTATTGGTTTTAAATTATTTACTTAATCATTGTTTTAATTGTTTTTTGTCTTTCTTTAACTTAATTATTGTTTTGTTTTTTTCTTAACTCTAGTTGTTATGTATAGATATAATTTTATCCTTCATTGTAATAGCCCTTGACAAGAGTATCTTCAAAAGTTTATTTTGGTGATATTTAGGGTATGGTCTGTTAATATGATGGTGTTATTAGGGTGTTATTTGGTATTATTTAGGTTGCCAGACGTTGTACTCTAGCTACCAAAATGGAGTACTTATTGTTGTTGTTTTTCATTCCTTGAGAAATTGTTGCAGTGTTTTCTGTTGTGATTTTTGGGTTTCATGGGGGATTATTTTAAATTAATCGCATATTAGTTTTTCCAAAACTCTGCTATAAAGAAATCATATCAATTTTCTTTCATTATGGTGGAGATTTCTTAGTCTCTCCACTCCATAAAATATTGAGACTTTTTTAAATGCAAAATCAACATGATATAGCTAAGTCTGAGTATAAACTGAACATTTAATTTGAACCAGAATCAGCATACAAATGCAAAGTGTTAATTATCCTTAAGCTGTATGGAGTATCTTACATAGGAAAATAGTCAAAAATGCTCCATGTAAGTCAGTCCAAGACTCACTGTTTAAAACTAGTTTGTGCATCAAAGGCCTCCCATTTTCAGGAAAAGATGCTGAAAATAGAGTAGTTAGGCCTGGGGGACACATTCCAACACCTTCAGTGTATGCCTGAAATTATGGATAGTACTGAACCTACATAGAATCTGCTTGTTCCTAAACACACATACATATGATAAAGTTTAATTAATAAATTAGGCACAGTAAGAATGTATCACCATAACTAATAACAAAATATAACAATTATGTAATTTAATAATAATATACTGTTTATCATTTCATGGACAAGATATTCAGTGTTACTGTAGGTCTTAGCAACTTAAGAGTCTGATTTTTTTCTTTCCTTATTAAGTCAAAAACGTTCACCTTTTCATTTAAAGGAAGCACTCTAAGTCTTCTCTTTGGCATATCCAAGTCTCCAGCATCACTAACACTTTTACTTTGTGGCTATTAAATAAAATAAAGGTTACTTGAACACCAGCACCAATACTTGATAGTCAATCTGATAACCAAACGTCTGCTAAATGACTAGCAGGGACTTGGAATATACAGCAGGTAGAATATACAACATAGGCATGCTGGGCAACAGATGATTATGTCCAGGTGAGATGGAATGAAACAATACAAGATTACATCACACTACTCAGGAACGACATGTAATTTAAAACATAAATTGTTTATCACTGGAATTTTTCATTTAATATTTTCAGACTCTGATTGACTGCAGGTAACTGAAACTGTGGAAAGTGAAACGATGAATAAGGGGAGCAAATAAGCCATCAAAAAATGTTGCCCCAGTATATAGTCCATGATGGCTGTACGTCTAGGAAGAGGGGATGCAAAATCAAGAGTAAAGGCAGCTTCTGACCTCGTGATTGGCTTTGTAATTTCTCTGATATTATGTGGAGCAAGACTCCAAATCGCCGTTCAAAACTAGGGGTCAGTGGAAGCAAATACAAAACTCTAAGACAGAAAGGAAAGAACAAAGCAGTAGGGACAGAGATAGAGAAGATACAAACAAAATACTTGTCAACCAAAGTGAGCCACCCACCCATATCCAAAAACGTGCAAACACATTAATATTATTATACAAAAGAAGTCAACAGCCAGACAAGAACTCCTGATATCAATTTTATTGAAGGATCCAAAATCGATATTCAAATTAGTCTGTTTAAGATAGTCAGA
This sequence comes from Colobus angolensis palliatus, assembly GCF_000951035.1. Classification (NCBI taxonomy): domain Eukaryota; kingdom Metazoa; phylum Chordata; class Mammalia; order Primates; family Cercopithecidae; genus Colobus; species Colobus angolensis. Next base: position 30,378,903 of record NW_012118487.1, read on the forward strand.
AAAATAAAAATTCATAATGGTATTAATTTAATCTATAATAATCACTTCATTAAAAAAGGCAAGAAATCAGAAAACAAAACACGGCAAACGTGAAGAAAACAAATAAAAAATAGAAATCTTAAATAAAAATTGCAATCAAAATTTCAAGAGGTCTTAGGAATTTAAACTCTAATATGATGTAATGAATAACAAAGTAAGATTAAGAAACTGACCTAGAGCATAACAGAGAAGAAAAAGATTTGTTACAGAAAGTAGCTTTGGAGAAGCACCAAGGTGGCTGTAAGCATCGCTGCCTCAAAGAGAGAGAGAGAGCAGCAAGTAAATTCCAGCTCTTCAAGTGGAACGTCCGGGAAACCAAGCTGGGATTCATCAAGAGAGCAATGGTGACCATGGAGAGCAGAGAAGAGCCAGGCAGGACAGCTGCCCACCCAGGATGGGCGCAGAGCCAGGGGAGGCTCCCTGTTATGGGGAAATGATGAGTGAGCCAGGGGCCTTGGGGACTCACACTTCTGTCATGCACCTTTGTAATCCTGGGCACGAGAAATCCTCCTGAACCCCCATCTCCTGATTGACACAGAGAACTTCCTGGAGTCTGGGCAGGGCCACTGCTCAAGCCCATGTGCGGCCCATGGGCCTTGGATCCCGGCACATCCTGGTGCCAGTTGCCATAGCCACGTCAACACGAGAGGGTGAGCTCTCTCGAACAGGAGATGGGCCACATTTACGGCGCTAAGGAGCTAAGGGACTGCAGGCCTCACCTCCCCTGCACCTCACCAGGGAAGGCCCACTGGCCTAGGACCTTAGCCCTTAGCCCAGTCTGGCCACAGCCCCGCTTCTGGCTTGAGAAACTGGCCAATCACAGCCCTGCATTTCTGTGGGCCGCCGCTCCCAGGCATAACTGACAGTCCCACTGCAATTCCCACTGCCACAGTCCCTATCCCTGCTGTCCTCAGGCTGAGGAACGAACCAAGAACCCAAGAACAGTTGTGGGCCTGCAGTATGCTGCAGCTGCCTAACGGAAAAGCAGCCAGACTGTTTTCCGTTCAGGTCCTTGCTCCTCTGTCTCCTCGCTGGAGAGGACCTCTTAGCCTGGGACGCCAAAGCTGCCATCCACCGACCTGCTCACTTCAGTCAGAGAGGGCTCTGTGTTTCTGTGGGCGGGAGTTCCCAGAGACAACCGACAGGCCCTCTGTCATTGCCGCTGCCAAGGTACCAGTCGTCACTTCCCCCAAGCTAGGGAGGGAACGAAGACCCTGATTGCTTTGCTGGCACGTCCAGAATGCCACAGCTGCCCTATGGAGAGGAGGCCACTTTGTTTTCCTGTGAACCCCTGACTTCCTTGCTCTTCACCAGGCAGGGCTCCTGCCAGGGCCCACAGTGCAGCTGCCCCACCCACACCTACTCACTTCAGTCAGTGGTAGCTCTATGTTACTCTGCGGTGCTGTGCCATACATAGACCACTGACAGGTCCTCTGTCAATGCAGCTGCCATGGCCCCCGCCACTGCTGCCCCCAAGCAGTAGGAGAGAGCGAATAACAAAAGGAGGAGAGAGAATGACAAAAAGCCTGAGCTCATCCCAGGGCTGCTCTGTGCAGCTAGGGAGTGCCAAGCTGAGACCTGTGGCTGGCACTCAAGAGGGAGGGGAACCCACACTCTCAGAGCACTGAGCCAGGCGAGCCACGTAGGCTTGTGCGCTTCTGTGAGAGTGAGGCATGCCTCCATCCACAGGGCTATCCGGAACAGATGTGGCCTGTCTCCCCGCTGCTGTCTCTGACCAAGGGAGCCCTGTGGCCTGGAACACCTGACAAAAGAACATGGGTGTACCAGTGATCGAAAAGGGCTTCTCCAAGGCTCTAGAGCGGACCTGGTGAGGAAGTCACCTCTCTCCTCACCACATCACAGAGCAGGGCCACAAATTCAAGGAAATACAAAGGAGTCGCTTGGCTGAGTGAAAGCCTATCTACCTGCCATTACGGAATCACAGCTGAAACTACAACACCAAAAATACTTTGCTAGTGTACCCTCCATGGAAAACAAAGGGCAAGAATCCAGCCACAAGTAAAGAATTTGGACAGAACTTTGACTCTCTGAAAACACCCAGAAATGAAGTCAACTGACATCCTCAACTTATACCACAGTTAAAGGAACACCAGTTCTCCTGGATAAGAAAGAACAGTTCAATAATTCTGGCAATTAAAAAAGTCAGAGTGTCCCCTCACTTCCCCAGCCATGGTCCTTAACCAATTTGAAATGATTGAAATGACTTACACAGAATTCAGAATCTGGATGGCAAGGAAGCTCATTGATATTCAAAAGAAAGCTGAAACCCAATGCAAGGAATCCAGTGAAATCATCCCAGAAATGGAAGACAAAATAACCATTTTAAGAAAGAACCAATCTGAACTTGTAGAATGGAAATAGTCACCACAAGAATTTCATAATACAATCAGAAATATTAACAGCTGAATAGACCAAGCTAAGGGAAGAATCTCAGAGCTTGAAGATCACCTTTTTAAACCAACTCAGTCAGACAAAAATTTCAAAAGAATATTTAAAAATGAAAAAAATCTGAGAAATATAGGATTCTGTAAACAGACCAACTCTATAACTCACTGGTATTCCTGACAGAGAAGGAGAGAGAATAAACAATTTAGAAAACATATGAGGAAAACGTTTTCAAAATTTTGTTTCCACAAAAATTTTCCTAATCTTGTTGGAGAGGTTAAAAAAATACATAATTTTTGTACTTTATCTTGAGATATGATTTCTTTCTTTTTTTGTTGTTTCATTAAGATAGTTATTTTTGTTCCCTTGGAAGATCAAGTAAATTCAAAGAATTTAACAGGTTTCTGCAAGTTGTGCTTTTTCTTGTACTATTAATTATTTTCCTTTTTGTGAAGATTTATTGTTTTGTTAGCCTTTCTTATACATTTTCTATATTTTCTTCTATGATTGCAATATCATCGGTCTATTATATTTACATTTGTCTACATAGATTATTTGCTATCATCAGGCTATTGAAATAAGGTGGGGTTGTCCACTGAAAGAATATTGGTACCTTTTCATGTGAATGTGAATTGATGTTGGTAGTCTTCAAATATAAAATTGCAAAGAACATGACAAGTACATTATTGACATGTACTTCTTGTAGTAAAAATCTCACCAATTACTTTTTCATATTTCATATAGATCTTGCTCTTTATGTTACCATTTTTTAGATTTCTGTAGTTTATGACAGATCTCCATTTCACAGAAGCATTTTATAAATAAGGTACAATTTTGAATTATATAGTGACATGGTATGTTCAATTATGTCTTCTTCTTAAAATTTCTCTATTATTTTACTATTTTCTTAAATCCCCAATTTATATCAGAGGATAAGTACAATTTAAGCCAGCCTGGGGAGAGGGATACCTTCCCATTTTCTCTATCCTACCTTCATTGATCTTTTAAATTTTATTCTCTCTTATATACTTTTTAAATCAATCCTAATAATATTGAGTCTTATAATGTTTTTATCTGTTGGGGCAACTATTATTTTATACTGTTTTATATGCCACCCCACAACAATTACACACCAATTTAATTATATTGCAATCATTTCCTGACATTTTTCACATTTTGTCTGTGGATATCCCAAACACTGACTCTTTGATAACATCTCTTTCTAACAGTGCCTTCTATATAGCTTTTCCATCCAGCTTAGTGTAAAAAAATGCCTGGTTTAAATTTATTCTGCTAATTTCCCTTTTATTTATCAAACTTAGCTTTAAAGGTATAGTTTTATTCCCCTGGCACCATTTCCATGCATATATTAAGTCTTCAATGTTTTTAGTAGCTGTTATACTATATAGAGTTATTGTCTTTCTTCTGTAAGTTATATGGACTTCATTGATATTTTCTTAACTTATGCTGTCCCTACATTTATAGAGGTTCTGAATATTTATTTCGACTTGGTTCATGTATTCACTTAATCGTGGTTAATTTGGCTACTAATTTGATGACCTCTGGTATATTTTTTCCTAAGTCTGAGTGCTGTGGGTTATATCAGAAAATGGCTGTGCTTCATATGCTCGTAAGAATAAGGAATTTGGAACTTTCTCACTCACAGATAGGGCCTTTAATCCTTGATTAAAAAATTTAGCTTTACTTCTGATTCTGTTAGAAAGACTATGTCTACCACTTTCTGGTATGAATTGAGCCTCTGACAGTCCTGGCTCTTGACAGATATATATTTTGATAGGTATTCTAATTCTTTCCAATAATATGCCCTACTTTCTATGACATCCTTGGGCTTCCTACAATTTGGTATTTTTCTTTAAAATCATTGCTCTGGCTGGCTCAGCATCCCATAGGCCATCATCTAGTACACTCATTATTTTTCAAACCTAAGAAGCCAAACCTAAATTCATAAGCAAAACCAAATTTTTATTGTTTTAAGACATTGAGTATTGAGGAGGTCTATTGTGTATTATAATTGTAGAAATAACTAATGATACCTCTGTATAAAATCCTTATATGCACATTTTAAATAAATCCCATGAACTTTAATATTTAAAGTGTTTAATGTGACAAATAAGCTTGTGTTTTTGTTGTTGTTGTTGTTGTTTTTTTGAGACGGAGTCTTGCTCTGTGGCCCGGGCTGGAGTGCGGTGGCGGGATCTCAGCTCACTGCAAGCTCCGCCTCCTGGGTTTACGCCATTCTCCTGCCTCAGCCTCCCGAGTAGCTGGGACTACAGGCGCCCGCCACCTCGCCCGGCTAGTTTTTTGTATTTTTAGTAGAGACGGGGTTTCACCGTGTTAGCCAGGATGGTCTTGATCTCCTGACCTCGTGATCCGCCCGTCTCGGCCTCCCAAAGTGCTGGGATTACAGGCTTGAGCCACCGCGCCCGGCCGTGTTTTGTTTACTAACTTGTTAATCTTTCTGGAATGAAAAAGCACTGTTTTGGGAAACTATGTATGTTTAAATTATTTGATTTCTTTTAAATGAGATGCAGAGTAGATAAATCAAAGTGAAGATATTTTAAAGAAATGCCACAATATTTATTTAAAATTTTTTCCCAACTGAATTAAGGAATCTCATAATTACAATAATTTATCTTGTGACATTTTAAATAAATTTAAATTATGCTTTGATGAAAAATATGAAGTATGGATCAATAGATTTTCTACATCTGTATATACTTTTAATGTAAATTTTAAATATTTCTATCAAAGTTCTAAGACACTCAGTAAAAATTTTTCTTCAAGTACATCACCATGTATATTTCGTACTTCAGTAAAAATTGTAATTATGTTGTGAAATGTGTCATAATAATTTGCAGCACCTTGTTCTCCAAGCTTCTTATTTTTATTGTTTCCCTATGATCATATTTGTCATTGAAAAGCATTGTACTTTTTCTCACATGAAAGTATTAATATCATTACCAATAATCAAGACAACAGACACTTAAGCAAGTCAGGGTGCAATTTACATTTTTAAAAACATAGGGCCAAATTGGTTTCTGGTTTTGTACCAAAAGCAGATGTCCATAAAATATTTTCCTTCAACAGCTTTTGGGTTTTTAAATTTTTTTTTGAGACAGAGCATAGCTCTTGTCACCCAGGCTGGAGTACAATGGTGCAATCTTGGCTCACTGCCACCTCCATCTCCTGGATTCAGGTGATTCTCCTGCCTCAGCCTCCTGAGTAGCTGGGATTACAGATGCATGCTACCATGCCAGGCTAATGTTTTTTTAATTTTTAGTAGAGAGGAGGTTTCATCATGTTGGCCAGGCTGGTCTTGAACTCCTGACCTCAGGTGATCCACCTACCTCAGTCTCCCAGAGTGCTGGGATTACAAGCGTGAGCCACTGCCCCCAGTCCCTTCAATAGTTATTATTCCTTAATGAGACATGATTGTTGTTTTTGATAGGATTCCATATTATTAAATAACATGGAGAATGTTCTGTAATATACTACATTAGAATTTACATAATTCACAATTTTTATGATGCTACTTAGCTCACTGTTTAGTTTAGCTGACTTTATTTTTATAGCAATACTATCTTAATTAAGGAAGTGTTTAAGCTCCTTAATCTGGGTAATGACTCCAGAATGTTTTCCTGTCTTCACAACTGTACCATCCAAACACATTCCAACACAAAATTTAAATATCAAACCACTGTTACTGTCATACAGTCCTTCATAGTTTTATATCATTTCACTGTGTTTTCAGATAATAAAGCTGAAAAAAGAAAGTCTTAGTTCATATAACCACAATGTTGGAATTGCACATACACCAAAAGAATGGTTGTCTATTTCAAATAAATTTTTTGGTTTTATTATTCCTATATACAGTGTCTGCATTTTCTTATCTACTGGCATTTGAAGTGTAGTTCAAGGACCAATGCTTTGCATAAAATATTTGTTACTGAGCCATAACAAGTTAATACATAAATTAATATTAAGCACTTATAAACTTATAGAACAGCATAACATGTAATTAACATATCTATCTCATTCAATGAATTGCAGTTTATAGAACAATTCAGGTGTTACAGAATTTGCAGTGACTTACATGAACTGTGTCCACTTGCTTGCAGTAAGTAGAACCATATTATGGCATGTGATACTTCAGAGTCAGCTTGTCAGCTGTAATCTAAAAGTATATTAAAATACGAGAAAATGTGGCATTTTATTTTCTGTTTCTGAATTAGTTTGCTGAAGGATAATGACCTCCAGCTCCATCCATGTCCTTGCAAAGACATAATCTCATTCCTTTTTCTGGCTATGTAATATTCCAAGGTGTATGTATACCACATTTTCTTTATCCAGTCATTCATTGATGAGCATTTAGGTTGATTCCATGTATTTTCTATTGTAACTAGTGCTGCAATGAACATTTGTGTGCATGTGTCTCTATAATAAAACAATTTATATTCCTTTGGGTATATACCCAGTAATGGGATAGTTGGGTTGAATAGTATTTTTGTCTCTAGGTCTTTGAGGAATTGCCACACTGTCTCCCACAATGGTTGAACTAATTTACACTGCCACCAACAATGTATAAGCATTCCTTTTTCTCCACAATCTTGCCACCATCTGTTATTTTTTGTGTTTTTAAAAATAACTATCTGACTGGTGTGAAATGGTATCTCATTGTGGTTTTGACTTGCATTTCTCTAATGATCAGAGATGTCGAGCTTTTTTCATAAGATTGTTGGCTACATCTGAATGATGAGAACACACAGACATAAAGGGGAACAATGCACACTGGGGCCTACTGGAGGAGAGTGTGGACGGAGGGAGCGGATCAGGAAAAATAACTAATGGGTATTAGGCTTAATACCTGGGTGATGAAATAGTCTGTACAACAAACCCCATGACTCATGTTTACCTGTGTTACAAATCTGTACAAATCTGTACATCTTGTGCATGTACCCCAGGACTTAAAATAAAAGTTAGAAAAAAAGAATGAATAAGACCTAGTGTTTGATAGGACTAGGTGACTACAGTCAGCAACAATTTGTAGTCCACTTTATACAACTGAGTAATATAAAGTAATTATATAAAGTCATATAAAGTAATACACTTTATATAACTCAGTTATATACACTTTATACAACTCAGTTATATATACTTTATACAACTCAGTTATATACACTTTATATAACTGAAAATAACTGAGGAAGTAACTTGGAATGTTTGTAACACAAATAAATGATGACTGAAGTGATGGATACCCCATTTACCATGATGTGACTATTACACATTGTATACCTGTATTAAAATATCCCATGTACCCAGTAAATGTACATACACCTTCTATGTACCCAAAAATTAAAGTGTAAAAAGAAAGAAATTAAAAACATGTGGTCATTTTGTGGTATCTTATAAATAATTTAAATTTTAGTTAAGCCTGATTTTTATTATGTATAATTTACTACTATTGATTAAATTAAGGAAGTAAAATATATGTTATTATGTTTTAATCCTAATTTAATAATGTCAAAATAAGCTTCATTAGAATTTTTGTCAAGAAAAGATGTGATTTTTATGAACTCAACAATAATAATAAATGAAATAATGATAATGAAAGTGATTTTGAAGGAACCAGAATCAAAATATTTTGTGCTAATTTTACTCAGAAGTACCATTCTTCACATACAAGTTTTGGTTAGCAGCTCAAGCTGAGGAAGTACTAAAACAGTGCTATTGGTGGAGATGTACAGGTTCATAAAACTATGAAACTATCAAAATTTAAGCAACATTTACACATAAAATATAAAAATATAATTCCAAAACCAAAATAATTATTGGAAAGCAAAGAAATGCTTAATTCAATACAATTGAAGTAAATGTTATGTCTGCTGACAGAAGCAGGTATTCAATATTTAACATGTACGTGTAAGTGGTTTGTAAGCTTCTTATAAGGCAACTCCTTATATTCTAAAACTAAAAGTCTATGTACAACTGCCAAAAAAATAGTTAAAGAGTGAAGTAAATATACTTGTTTTAAAAAATTGGGTAAATCTGTAACAAAGAAGAATAAGGGGCTAAGGAATGTTTCCCTGTTGGTAGAGTCAATATCATAAAGATACCAATTCTCTGTAAGATAATCTGTAAATTCCATGTAATTCTAACTAAATTTTGAATGAGATTTTATGAAACATGAGAAGTTTCACCCAAAATTCATGTAGAAAATCAAAAGGCAAGAAGAACCCAGAAGGTTTTGAAAACAACATGTTTACAAAAATTAGCCAGGCCTGATGGCGGGCGCCTGTAATCCCAGCTACTTGGGAGGCTGAAGCAGGAGAATCGCTGGAACCTAGGAGGTGGAGGTTGCAGTGAGCCGAGATCGCACCATTACACTTCAGCCTAGGTGACAAGAGCGAGACTCTGTCTCGTAAAATAATAATAATAATAATAATCATGCTGGGATACATGAGTATCAATCTCAGAAATGGATAAATTAGATCATTACCTCACAATACATCAATTAATAAGAATTAAGATTGCTGTGGAATATTTAAGTTTTCAAGAGAAACACAGCAGTAATGTCAGACACCAAACTACTACTAAGTTGTTTGGCTATAACCACTTAATGAAATGAAACTACGAAAGATCCCTTTTACTTTAAAAAAGTTAGTGAAAAACTGAGCAATTTTTGGAACTTCTACATGATACATAAAACTTGGTATGTGAATTAAAAACACAAATGTAAAAGGCAATAATTTAAATATTTTAAGAAAAAAGTAATGCATTTTTGACTTCAGAGTTGAAAGGATTTTTCAAGCTTACAACTGTAAAATATTTGGTTGCAGAATATATAAGGAATTCTTAAAAATGTAAGAAAAGACAAAAACCTAATAGAAAAAAACTGTGAAACAAATAATTTGGAAATACTGATAGACAATTTTTAGAATAAATGAAATGTTCCACAAACATGTAAATATGATCAACCTCACGAGAAATTAATAAAATGCCAAATAGCAATGAGATATGATTTCACAGACATCAATGGAAAAATGAAAATGTATGATGATACCAAATATATAAAGAAAAGAGCATCTCCTGCCCTGTTCTTGGAAGTGTAAAATGGCTGCAACTGTTGCAGGGGACTTCCTGGGTTAGCTCCAGCAAATCCTGACAGGAGGAAAGACAGCACGAGGACATGGCTCATATGCCTCTAGTTACTGTTCCTCAGCAGCCATTCCTTCCCTGGTGCTGTTTTGCCCTCACTGTGGAGCCTCTCCCTGTCAAGGTGCAACTTAGAATTGGGCCAACTAATCAAGGAGTCTCCAATGCATATTTCTTACTTATTTCTTACTTTGTGTAACATTTTGTTTCTTTGATATCCCGCCTGTACATTTCAGTTACCTTAGTAATGTGAAACTCCAATTTATTTTTATTTATTTATTTTTATTTTTTATTTTTTTGAGATGGAGTCTCGCGCTGTCGCCCAGGCTGGAGTGCAGTGGCCGGATCTCGGTTCACTGCAAGCTCCGCCTCCCGAGTTCATGCCATTCTCCTGCCTCAGCCTCCCTCGTAGCTGGGACTACAGGCGCCCGCCTCTTCGCCCACCTAGTTTTTTTGTATTTTTTAGTAGAGACGGGGTTTCACCGTGTTAGCCAGGATGGTCTCGATCCCCTGACCTCGCGATCTGCCCGTCTCGGCCTCCCAAAGTGCTGGGATTACAGGCTTGAGCCACCGCACCCGGCCAGCTCCAATTTCTATCTTTGCTCGGAGATGCTATTTGCTTCCTTTGGGATCACAAAAGTGTACTGCAGCCTAAAAATATCTCCCATAAAAAGCCAGGACCATTTTTTTTTTTCCATATTCCGAGATTTTACAGTGCTGCACCATTTGTTGTCTAAAATGTAATAATAGTATTTCTCATATTTATACATATATTAAACAGATATTTTATGTGTTTTATCCAGCTTAAATTTGGATATGAGAATATAATAGGAAACAATGACATTCCTTAAAAGAAATTGACACCTCTGATTACATAAGCATTGTAATTACCTTTTTCCTCTTTGATTTGAAACACCTAATTATGATGGTTCATAGTTTTAGAAGATTCACTGATCTCCTAGTACATGAAGAACACTATGAATAATATAAACATGGAGACCCTCACATATTAACTTTGTGTTGACTCTATCACATCTACATAACGGTTAATCTGTCTGAACCAAGTCCTCTGAAGCAAATCTTCTGATCTTTAAACTGCATAAATATCTAATTAAATAAATTTATTTTTTATTTCTTTTAATCTACATTTTATAAAATTAATCCATATTTTAAATTTTATCTACATTATCTAAAATACAATTATGTTTACATTATAAAGTATATCTACATATCATAAAATTTGAAAATTTAAACTACATAAAGATCCAACTACATTTATTTTTTATTTCCATTTTATCTTCATTTTATAAAATATATATGAATATATATCATATCAAAATAATATTTTCTAAATGAACTCTAATAGAAATGAAAAAATAAAGGAATAATTGCCCCAAATTAAATATGCAGGAGTTGAAATTTTGATATATAATCAGAAAATATAATTACATTTACAGATAGTCTTACATGTGAAAATTACATTGAATGTGAGAAAGAAGGAATTCTACATTTGTGTTTATAAAAGAAAATATTAAGTTGTTTTTGTTTATATTTGCTCACTTTGCAGTTATAGCTAATGCTATTAATATATGTGGTTAAAACTTTTCATTAATTTGACAATAAGGATTATAGCTAATAAGACTGTTTTGTTTCCTTTACCAAGAAAAAGAAACCACAACTGTAAAGTAGAATAAATTTAATCAAATATTTAAATTATTGCCTCCTTTAGGACAGAGAGAAACGTTAGGGCAAAGTTATAATTGCATGTCTGGCAATACACATAGCAATTTATTGGACATGCAGTTTAATAATAAATGACATTGAGATTAATCTAAAAGATGTGATACTAAATCATTTATTAGAATCATTTAATTTGACTGTGTCATGATTAATAGCATTAGAGAAATGTTTATCTAAGGAGTATATTATTTTAGGTCATTGTAATATACCTAGTTTGATAAGAACTTTTGATTAACTTATAATTTATATCTTTTAAAATCAATTCTGAAATAGTTTTTAAGTCTAAATAAATTATCACATGGAAATCAATAGACAATCTCTAAGAAACAAATGGTATATCAATATATTTTGTTATTGTGTGTGTGTTCCTGATTTTTGTTGATAATAAATTTGAATGTGAGCATTTGATTCGGTATATAAAACATTCCATGCCTACAATTTAGGGCTCAGAACTCTTTTGAAGAACTATCTAGCCAGTTGACATGGTTTTTAACATAATCTTTGGTGACCTTTAATCGAACTAGACCTTAGAACACTGGAAGAAAACTGAAGGAATACGATAGTATAGCGCACTATAGAGCTATATGGAACCTCAAAATTTGTGGAAGGCTGAAAACGAGCATCAAAGTTTGGATTAAAACAATAGGATTGTTGAAAGTCTTCTAAGAAGCAGTTAGGTCCCCATATCACTAGATTCAAAGAAACAAGTAGATCCCCATATCACTAGAATCTTGTGGCAGAGTGAAATGTTCCATCTTACCAGACAGAAAACAAGGAAGAAAGTAAAGCACAGTGTCTCTATATTGGAAGACACAAGGCAGCATGGGAATGCCATATTGGAAAGACAGGAAGTGAGAGTCTACATGCCCCATGGTAATCCACTCAGCTCCCAGAAAGGGACAGATCATTTTGAACCTGTAATATTCTTTCCTGAGAAATCTTATCAGCTGTAGTAAAGTCCATGGTTAACCAGCTGCACTTATGTGTACAGAATTCTAATAAGTTACTTAATGCCTATTCATAAATATGAACAGAGCACCATGATCACCAGAGGTTTCAGAAAAACCTCTTTTATAAAAGAGACCAAAATAAACAAATATAAGAACAGCAACTTGAGGAAAAAGGTTATACAGGTTCTGTCACTAATTAATGAGTGAGAGAGAGAGAGAGATTTTCCTTCATTGAAACAATAATGCAATACAAATTTACAAATTTTTAAAAACTCAGAAAACTAAAAGTGCTCTGAGAAATTAAAATATAAAAACGAAAACAGAGATGACAAATTCAAATGAAAAGAGAGAAAGATAAATTTGAAAAATCTTTCAGAAAGTAAAGCAAAAACGTTTTTTATTGTTGGAAAATAGAGGAAAGTTTCAATTGGAGAATGAGCTTGTAGAAGAACAAATTCTGAGTATAGTGCTTCAGAAACAGAAATTAAAAACAAAACAAAACAAAACAAAACACACACACACAATAAACTTAAGAAAAATTTCCACATTTGAAAGGCAAGAATTTTCAGATTCAAAAACCCACTGATTGTCTAGCACAGTAGATGAAAACATTCATTTATCAAGGCATACCCCTCATAAAATTTCAAAGCACTGGAGACAAACTATACTACAATTCTTCAGAGAGAGAGAGAGAATTGGACCATAGAAGAATATGATTAGGAAGAAGAGTCTCAGTATTATTCCATAGCTAATTTCTGCTACATGGACAATCTTACTGTTAGGATTTAAATAAAAAATCTAATAGATCATTTTTATCTTTGTCTTCTACATAGAACATTTTCCTATATTAGGTCACTACTTAGAATTCCACAATCTAGTCTTATTCCTGTAGAATGACATGTGGCATTAACTGATGTTAATGAGTCTATTCGCTGAGCAAAGCTAGTGGAAAAGAGACATAACAGAATAATGAGAAAAAAATTCAGATGCAGAAGTTCAAGCTGAAGGAGAATTGTTCATTGATATTTACCTTTTGCTATAATTCCTTGAGAGTGTCCTCAACTGTTTGGATGAGTTTTAAAACTCTCTGTGTAGGAAAGAGTATTCCGAAATATTCATGGGGAAAAGGCACATTGTAAGTCTTCATGAGCATCTGTGTAAAAAAGAAATAAAGGAAGAAAATAAGAAAGGAATAAGCGGGAACCAGGCACTGTGACTCACACCTGTAATCCCAGAACTTTGAGAGGCTGAAATAGAGGTATGACTTGAAGCCAGTAGTTTGAGACCAGCTGGGCAACATAGTAAGACCCTATCTCTACAAAATATTCAAAAATTACCTAGGTATTGTGGTGCACACCTGTAGTCCCAGTTTCTTGAGAGGCCAAGGCCACAGGATCTCTTGAGCCCAAGACTTAGAAGATGCAGAAAAATTGAGAGAAATTCTAGATTGGTTCCAAATCTCTAATCTTCTGACTTCCAGGTGTACAAAAGATATAAGTAATATCCAGGTGTACAAAACATATAAGTAATAAAATCATTGTGCTATTTTCAAAGTCGTATAACAAAATGATTAAATCAGCTTTGTGGAATCTTTCCTTTTCTATGTTTATTTCTTCTATAAAATCAGTACGGTTTCTAACTTAAAAAGAGATATTAATCAGCTGAGCTGGAAAAACAGGAATTAAGCAGAATACAATATAAAATCTAATGACCTAGTAAAACTGTATAGATCCCACCATTCTAAAATCTCCATCCTGTGTTTTGGGTTCAAGTTCTAGTAGCTAGTGATTTTTGGAGATGAAAATCATCTGACAAAAATCCAGTATGTATTAATGATTAGAGTTTCTAATCATTTTTTCTGGGAGTTTCCCAGAAAACTAGGAATATAGGGAACATCCTCAATTTGGTAAAGAACATCTACAAAAAAACTGCAGCTAACATCACGTCATACTTGATGGTGAGAAATTAAATGCTCCCTTTAGGAGTAGGAACAGAGTAAGGATGTCTTCTTTCAGCTCTTTTATTCAATATCATATTGGAAATCTTAGATGATACAGTAAGACAAACAAAAAAGGTGTAAAATGTATATGGATTACAAAATAAAAAATAAAGTGTTTATTCAAAGAAGAAATGATTGTTGATTAAGAAGATCCCAAAGAATTGACAGAAGGGAAAGAAAAGCATTTCCTGGAAGAAATAATGAGTTCATCAAGGTCACATGACACAAGGTGAATATTGTAATATTACTTTGTAATATTGTAATAATTGCATTCCTATATACAAGCAACAATTGGAATTTGACATTTCAAAAGCAATTTAATTTACAATGACACCCCAAAAGTATTTACTAAATATAAATTTAACAAAATATGTACTATACCTATATATGAATAACTATGTCTGAGAAAAATAAAGATTGTGAAGAGGTAGTCCTTGTCCTTCTGTATGGATTGGAAGACTCAAATTTGTTAATATGTCTATTCTTCTCAATTTGACCCATAAATTTAAAAAGATCTCAATCAAAATCTTAGCAAGCTATTTCAGAGATACTGAAAAATTGATTCTCAAGTTTATATGTAGACAAGAAAAGACATAAAATAGCCACTAAAATATTGAAAAAGAACAACACAGTTTGAGAACTCACATTACCGAATTTCAGAACTTATTATAAGGCTACAATAATCAAGACAGCATGGTATTGGTGAAAGATCAGACATGTAGATCAATGGCACAGAATAGAAAGCCTATAAATATATCTGCACAAATACAGTTGTTATGAGTTAAATTGTGCCCCCCCAGATTCTTACAGTGAAGTATTAATCCCTGTTTCCTCAGAACGTGACTGTATTTGGAGTCAGAGGCCCTACAGAGGTAATTAAGTTAAAATGAGGTCATTAGAATGGGACTTAATTCAGTATGACACACATCCTTCTAAAAAGAGGAAATTTGGACCAGACATGACCAGAGAGAAGTTGACGTGAAAACACCAGAGTACGATGGCCATCCTCAAACCAAGGAGGGAGGCCTGAATTACATACTTCCCCCATGGCCCTCAGAAGAAACTAACACCTTGATCTTGGACTTCTAGCCTCCAGAACTGTGAAGAAATGTATTTACGTTGTTTAAGCCACCCAGTCTGGGGTACCTTGCTATGCTAACCCTCACAAATTAATATTGTATTAATATTTAATTAATATTTGACAAAGGAGCAAAGGTGATTCCATGGAAGAAGGGTAGTCTTTTCAACAAACGGTGCTGGAAAATTTAGATGTCAGTACACAAACTAATGAACTTCAGACTTTACAACTCACATAAAAATAATTTAAAATGAACCCTGAAATAAATGCAAAGTGTACACCTATAAAACTTCTTGAAAAACATAAGAGAACATGTAAAGGACCTTGAGTTTAGTGATGTTATTTCCAAATAAAATATCAAAAGTAAAATTCAGGGAAAAATTCTGATAATTTTAGTTTTATTAACATTAAAAACTTGGCTCTGATGAAGACATTATTAAGATAATGAAAATATCAGTCATAGACTAGGTAAAAATATATGCAAAGCATACATCTGATAAAGGACTTTTGTCCAAAATATAAAAATAACTCTTAAAACTCACCAATAAGTAAACAAGCAAATCTAATTTAAAAATAGACAAAGATCTGAACACATATTTCATCAATGAAGATATACATATTGCAAATAGCATATGAAAAGATGCACAGTATCATATGTCATTAGGAAACTGCAAATTAAAACAATGATGTGTACCTTATTATGGCAGCTAAAAACTCTAATGCTACGAACTGCTGGCTAGGTTACAAAGCCATAGAATATATATTAATTGATGATAAGAATAAATAATGGTACAGCAACTTCGGAAGGTGGCTCGGCAATTTATTATAAAACTTAACATAGTCTTACCATATGATCCAGCAATCACACTCCTAGGCTTTTACCCAACTGATT
Source organism: Colobus angolensis palliatus (assembly GCF_000951035.1). Lineage (NCBI taxonomy): Eukaryota > Metazoa > Chordata > Mammalia > Primates > Cercopithecidae > Colobus > Colobus angolensis. The sequence goes on from NW_012118487.1 coordinate 30,395,183, forward strand.
TGAAAAGCTGTGCGTGAACCTGCACATGAATGTTTATAAAAGCTTTACTTGTAATTACCCAAATATGGAAGTAACCAAAGCGTCCTTCAAAAGTTGAATAGAAAAACAAAATTCATTGCATTCTGTATAATGGAATATTATCTACATTAAAGAGAAATAAGCTATAAAGCCATGAAAAGACATGGACAAATCTAAAATACACATTGCTATGAAATAAACCAGTCTAACAAAGCTACATAGTATATAATGTCAATTATATTCTCGAAAAGGCGAACTACAAAGACAGAAAACAGATTAGTGGTTACCAGGGATTCAATATGCAGTCAGGGAAGGGTTAGATAGGTGAAGCACATAGATATTTTAGAACCGTGAAACTATTTTATGTGATATTACGATCATGAATAAAAGACATTAGATATTTGTCAAACCCATTGAAACAAAAGCGTGAAGAATAAACCTTAATAAATGCAAAATTTTAAGAAATAATTTTTAACAGATTAGGGGACTGTAGAATAAAATGCAGAATGTGACAAAATAATCTAAATGTATTACAAATTTATAAAACAACCTCACTGAAGTGAATGAAAGACTAAGTTGGTGGCCTAAGTAACTTTGGAAATGAGTGGAGTCTATAACCCTCCAAAAGGCAAAAAGAACTGTACCTAATTTCTGTACTCTATTGATATAGTGTTTCCCTTGAGGCTAACTCTAAGCATAAAACAAATATCCATGAATTCATACTGATACAAATAAGTGATTGGTATACAAATAAATGGAAAGAATAGACAAGTCTCTGTGAGAAAGAATTTCGAATAATTTACGCAGATATTCTACCTTTAAGAATTACAACATAACTTGTGACTTCTAAAGTGAGGACTGTGCATAGTGACTTTCTTCCAGAAAGTACAGTATAGAAAAAAGGGAACCTCACAAAGACAATCTGAAAGTTAACATCAATAGTAATAAGTCATACTGATAATATGGATACCCCAGATACGCTGTGATGACAATGGCACTGTACCTCTGCGGCCTCTCACACAAAAACACATTACCCCAATCTAATCATTTAAAAGTCAGCAAAATCTCATTTGAAGGACATTTGATAAAATACTTGGTCAATAATCATCAAATCTGTTAAGGTCATCAAATCAAGGGAAATCGGAGAAATGGTCACTACCAAGAAGAGCTTAAGAAAACATGACTACTAAATATAATGCGGTATCTTGGTTGAGATCCTGAAACAGAAAAAGGACATTAGGAAAAACAAATGTGAATAAAGTATGGACTTTGGATTGTTGTGATGAATGTGCCATACTATTGTAAGATGTTAATAATAAGGAAACTGGGTATAGGATACAGGAGAACTTTCTGTACTATCTTCACAATAGATCTGTAAATCTAACATGATCCTAAAATGTAAATGACGAGTTGATGGGTGCTGACGAGTTAATGGGTGCAGCACACCAACATGGCACAACTATACATATGTAACAAACCTGCACGTTATGCACATGTACCCTAGAACTTAAAGTATAATAATAATAAAAAAAAGAATGAAAAGGGAAGCTAAATATGAACTAGAGAATATCAACAATAACAATAAAAATGTAATTTCATGCAAGAACACATAAACTAAAAAAAACAGGGAAGAATGAATAAATGCATGAGAACACAGAATATTTATAACAGGAATGTTAAGTAGGACAGTGATACTGGTATTTACAAATTAACAAGAGGAAAAGTGATATGTATACACAATGGAATATTATTCTGCCATAAAAAGAATGAAAACATGTCATTTACAACAACATGGATGGAACTGAATGACATTAAGTGAAATAAGCCAGGCATGTTCTCACTCACATGTGGAAGCTAAAAATAATTGATCACATAGAGATAGAGAATAGAATTATGGTTATCATTGGCTGACTGGAAAGGGTAGTGGGGAGGAAGGAATTAAGAGAGCTTGGTTAATGGGCACAAACATACTTAGAATAAATAATATACTGCATTCTGTAGCACAACGGGGCAACTACAGTTAATGATAATTTATTGTATGTTTCAAAATAACTAGAATATTGCATTTAGAATGTTTCTAACACAAAAATGATAAATGCTGGAGGGGATGCCTATCCCAATTATTCTAATTTAATGATTACACATTGTATGTATGTATCAATATTTCACATGTACCCCATAAATATGTACAACTATTATGTAACCATAAAAATTTAAAAATCTAAAATGAATATATAAAAGTAAGATCTCATGAGTAACTTGATATGACTATATTTGAAAATTTAAGAAAAATTTAAAAGTAAGTTTAAAAACAAGCAAAATAGAACAAGATTACTTAAAAATGAAAGATGTATTCATGTTGCTTAGAAATGAAGACATAGGGGAGTAAGCCATAAATATCTAGCATGGATGATATTATCACAAGTGTTAGGATAATGCTATCTTGAGAAGAAGGAAAACAGAATCATGAGACAATGGGGCACAGTGAAGAGCTGGCTGTGTTCCATTTCTTGACATGGGTGGTGATTTGGATGATGTTTTCTTTTCAATTATTCTTATTTTTATTTATCTATTCCTAATTATTATTTATATTATGCATCTGCTTTATGTGTATATATGATATATCTCATAAGAAGACAAAATTAAAAAATATTCTGGCTACAATATATAATATAGATAGAGTTAGGCAAGGCTGGAAGTATAGGTTTTATTTGAGAGAGTTACATGATGATCTGGGTGAAATAAAATTAAGATCTGAGCAAACTGTAAGGACTATGTTTTTGCCTCTGCCTGCTGCATGTGCTGCACCTCCAAGGGAAATCATTGACTTAGAATTTGATGTGCTTGGCTTCCTTGGAACTCTGAAACACAGTGAACCTGTCTAATGAGAGGGAAATTAATTAATTCAATGAGAATAGATAAATAAACTGCATTTGAAAGATATAATTAGAGCTGTTGGGGCTTAATGAAATATTATAAAAGCTTAACCTAGGATATAAAGGCAAAAAAAAAAAAACAAAATTTTGCCTCACCAAAAGCCTTTCTTCTACTGACTTTCTTTTTGAATGATTTTGCTTTCCTCTTTCTGCTACCCACAAGATGATGCTTTGCTGAGATAACTTTATACTTTTAACTGCAATTATTATGTTTTTTCTTCAATTACATTCCATCCACATAAATATCCTCATGAACATTTTATTATATCCTTTTGGTCACTCATGATGATCCACATATATTCACTGGTCACCAGTATTTCCCTTTTGCTTCATCTGTCTAGTGAGAGATTGATCTGTTCAATGAGAACAGATAAATAGATGTTTTCTTATTTAATATAAGTCTTAACTGAGTATTTCTGCTATGGATGGTATAGTGTTCATAAAAATACATACACATAAGGCTGGGTGCAGTGGCTCATGCCTGTAATCCTAGAACATTGGGAGGCCGAGGTGGGCAGATCATGAGGTCAGGAGATTGAGACCATCCTGGCTACTATGGTGAAACCCTGTCTCTACTAAAAATACAAAAAAATTAGCTGGGCGTGGTGGTGGGCACCTGTAGTCCCAGTTACTTGGGAGGCTGAGGCAGGAGAATGGCATGAACCCAGGAAGTGGACCTTGCAATGAGATGAGACCATGCTACTGCACTCCAATCGGGGTGACAGAGAGACTCCATCTCAAAAACAAAAAACAAAAAAACCAAAACACACATAAAAAGAAGTTTTGGTGGAACAAATTTCATGAGGTATAATTGATTACTCCCAGAATTCTGATGTAGACAACAGCATGGATATAGAGAACACAGGAAAATTATCATCTTTAAAGGAGAAAACTGTGGCTGGGCATGGTGGCTCATGCCAGTATCACAGCACTTTGGGAGGCCGAGGCAGTGGATCACCTGAGGCCAGGAGTTTGAGACCAGCCTGGCCAATATGGTGAAACCTCTTCTCTACTAAAAATACAAAAATTAGACGGGCATGGTGGCACACACCTGTAATCCCAGCTACTTGGGAGGTTGAGGCAGGAGAATCGCTTGAACCTGGGAGGAAGAGATTGTGGTGAACTGAGATTGTGCCACTGCACTCCAGCCTGGGTGCCAGAGCGAGACTCCATCTCAAATAAATAAATAAATCAAAAGAGAAAACTGTGAGTTCAGCTGGGACATTGTTTAATTCAGTGTTTTCAACCAAGGTTGATTTTTGTCCCTTCAGGTGACACATGGCAATATCTAGAAACATATTTGGTTGTAAGAACTGTGAGATGTCCTACTGACATGTAACGTGCAGAGGCCAGGGATGGTACTAAACATTATACAATGCACAGTACAACCTCCCACAACATAGAATGATGACCTAAAATGTCAATAGTGCAAAGATTTAACAACCCTAGTTTAATTTGAGGTGGCTGTGAAGAAGTCTAATAAGAGATTTGATGTGTATATCTGAAGCTCAGGAGAGAGATCTGGCTGAGAATTGTATCTGCTAACTACTAAATAAGTAGCTCCTTTAGCAATTGATCCCTTCTCTATTTCCATATGTTAACTCTCAAAAAGTTTATTAACAATTCTGTGCCCCAGTCTAGAGTATGAAATCACCCAATTGGTGAGAAGATTTTAAAGAAATATTTTACTCTTCAAATACATTTTCCCTTTAGGTTTATTTTTAAATAGCAACAAATGATAGTCCTTCAAAAAGCTTTGAATGGGACTAGATGAAATTATGAAAATTGTTAATACAATATAAGGATTAATTATTGACCATTTTAGTGAATGATTTTTGCAAGTATATAGTTTTGGTTCTGGCATTTAAAAAATCCATTCATCCAGAAAGAAACTGTTAGGATTTTCACCAGGTTCTGTTCTGTATTCAACTGGAAATGGAGAAATAGTTGCAATTGCTTTAAAAGAACATTCCTATCAGCCTGTACTCATGGCTTTCCTTGTACATGATATTTATTCATTTGTGATAAAATAACTTGATTTGCATCTTCAAGAGATACCAAAGAGAGAATGTTAGGATGCCACACATTCATCTACTTTTTTTGAACATAATGATCCTTTTGGAATACAGGTTTTCATGTAGATTTCTGCAGGCTTTCTCTGGTGAAAACCTACTTTGTCATTTCTGTCAAGTGTTCCCTGCTTGACGGGTTTTCATGTGTGGGTGATTGTTTCCATGGAGCTACAGCAACAAACAGCTTCTTCAAGATGTTGCTGTCCTCGTTTCATTTCTTGTTTAAAAGGAGATATATTTGTTGTCATGTTCTGAAGAAGCTCAACAATCTCTGAAAAAAATATTCTGAAAAGGAGGAGCATCATCCTGCTGCTGCCTGGTCCAGGGTCTTGGACTCTTTTCTGGAAAAGTTTCTTTATCAAAGAAAAAAAGAAAAAAAAGAAAGGATAGAAACAAGAGCCATTTGTTTAATGAAGGTTAGACTTAGAAAATTCTCTTGGAATGACCCTTGATATAGTAAACAGACATCTTGTCTTTATTTGGTCAGTCAATTAAATTTTCATCCTAGACTCAAATCAATGTGTGCTTTGAAAAATAAAGATTTGCTCAAGATTTCTGGGCAAAGATGTCCATGGCATGCATATGTGCTGAGACCAGCTCGGTCGGGGAGATCCTAACCCAGTGGTGCTAATGGAATTAAAGACACACACACAGAAAAATAGAGGTGTGAAGTGGGAAATCAGGGGTCTCGCAGTCTTCAGAGTTGAGAGCCCCAAACAGAGATTTACCCACATATTTATTAACAGCAAACAAGTCATTAGCATTGTTTCTATAGATATGAAATTAACTAAAAGTGTCCCTTATGGGAAATGAAGGGATGGGCTGAATTAAAGGAACAGATTGGGCTAGTTAACTGCAGCAGGATCATGTCCTTAAGGCACAGATTGCTTATGCTATTGTTTGTGGCTTAAGAATGCCTTTAAGTGGTTTTCCACCCTGGACAGGCCAGGTGTTCCTTGCCCTCATTCCAGTAAACCCACAATCTTCCAGCATGGGTGTTAAGGCTATTATGAACATGTTACAGTGCTGCAGAGATTTTGTTTATGGCCAGTTTTGGGGCCAGTTTATGGCCAGATTTTGGGGGACTTGCTCCCAACACATATGCACACACAAACACCTGAATACAAACCTAAATATTTAACAACAAAGAATTGAAAAGTAAGATACAAAATTCTGCAACCATTAAAAAATGTCTACGTGTTTTTAAATTAACTGCTAAAGAAGCATAAAGTGGCAAATTATAACTATACATCTCTGTAAATTACACAAAGTAAGCACATTCATGTAACCATAACCACAGAAAATGGAATATAAATAGTATTTTTAATGTGAGAATTCCTCATTTCCATAGTCAGTCTAAAGGAAGGAGAAATGCTTAAACCCAGGAGATCAAGGCTGTAGTGCAATGGTATAGTGCCTGTGAATAGCCATTGCACTCAAGTCTTGGAAACAAACCTTGTCTCTAAAAAAATAAATAAATAAATTATAACGAAGATTTCTTTTTTTCTATTTTATGCTGCTAATTTTCCCTCTTTTACTGTTTTCTTCATTTTGCTAGTTGATCAAACTGTTATTCATTTTCCCTGCCTCCCAGGGAAATATGTAATTTATTCTGTTCTTTGCAGTTGCATTGCTTTTCTATATATAATCATCAAATGCACATATACCAAAAATAAGCATCAATGATTTGTTGTCAATGACATAATCGAAATGTCTGGTACATAGTACACACTAAAAAAATTTTCTAGAATTAATGAATATATTGGTATTATTATATAAATATAAAATACTCTATATTTTGCATCACCAAAGGCTCTATTCTCTTGGTACCCTTTTAATGCTTTTAATGCTCCATTTCTGCCACCCACCAGATTATACTTCTGCTGAGATAAGTTTCTACTTTTAATTTCAATTACTGTTTTCCTTGCACTATGTCTTCTCTACATCAAGCATCCTCATGTAACATTACATTACACCATTCCAGTCATTTATCATGATCCTTATATATTTGTCATTCACCAGTATTTCATCTCTGCTTCATCAGTCTCATATTAAAGTGTCTTGATTTACTGATTATAAACCTCATTTTGGTATTTTCCTTGATGTGTAATGCAGTCTCTAAATTCCTCCCAAAATAAATCTATTATCTCTTTCATTCTGGCTGGTAAATGATATCTCAGCTGGAAATATAATTTTTGAGTGGCAGCAATTCTCTCCCACAGTATTCCTGCTTCCAGTGTCGCTAATAAGACACCTGATGCCAAACTAACTCTTCATTTCCCTTTAAGAAACTTTCTTTAATCTGGAAGTTTCTGATGTTATCATTATAATTATAGACTTTATAAATTTTATCAGGATAAGCATCAATTCTGCTTAAGAGATTTTTTTCTCCTCCAGTTTTTAACTTTTCAAGTTTTCCTATTATTTTCTTTTTTCTTATGGATCCACTTTATAAATCTCATATTTTTGTATTCATAAATTCCATTTCCTTTCCTGTTTGCTCTTTCTGAAATTTCAATATTCAAAATTCACAGAGTATTTTGTTTCCCAATAGCCTTGGTTACTATAATCAAATCTACTAAAATGGTTTATTCGCTTATTTATCAGCTTAACGCCTGCCTTCTCCAGCAAGTCTATTTTACCAGGAACTGTGTGTTTTGCTTATTGTTTCTCCTTCAAGTTGCTGAGTACTTCCAGTTGAATTATTATTTTTCTTTATTTATTTCTTTTTTTCTTTTCTTTTTTTTTTTGAGATAGAGTCTCGCTCTGTCTCCCAGGCTGGAATGCAGTGGCCGGATCTCAGCTCACTGCAAGCTCCGCCTCCCGGGTTTACACCCTTCTCCTGCCTCAGCCTCCCGAGCAGCTGGGACTACGGGCGCCCGCCTCCTTTTTTGTATTTATTAGTAGAGACAGGGTTTCACCGGGTTAGCCAGGAT
>NW_012118487.1:30403194-30412632 GCF_000951035.1 Colobus angolensis palliatus
CCAGGATGGTCTCGATCTCCTGACCTCGTGATCCGCCCGTCTCGGCCTCCCAAAGTGCTGGGATTACAGGCTTGAGCCACCGCGCCCGGCCCTTCTTTCCTTATTTCTAATGTATACTTGGATTTCTGTCTGGCTTCTTCTGAAAGTACAGTAATCCTGAGCTTACTCTGTATGCTAGCAACAAACCTTTCCTCTGTTAAATACAGTTTGAGGGAGGTCATTATATTGGAATGAGCTTCTGCACTAGGACCCAGTGAACCAGAGCAAACAATGGATTTACTTGTGGTAGGTACCATGCAGTCCAGCTGAACTTTAAACTGAGCTAGTTTTTCAAAAAATAGGAGATTCACAGCAAGCAATTAAAAAAGGCCCTGTGTTCCTAAACTGCATGACAAGAATGTCCCGTCTACTTTAACCCTGTAAAAACAAATAACTCTAAAAGCAACAGTTTTCTTTTTGTTTCCTATTTCTGATTCTTAGTACCTTTCTGCTGATAAAGCCCACTTCCACTGCTCAACTTATTGGAGTACATTTTTGTTTTCTAAATGAGATGCTGCCCAATTCAGGAATTACTAATAAAAGCCAATGCAATCTTTAAACTCAATTTCTTGAAAGTGTATTCTTTGAAAGTTTCCAGTTCTCTTCGGGGCAGGTAAATATTATCCATCAGCCTCAGGAATAGAGAAGATTCAGTTACAGATTCAAATTTTCAGCAGCCACAGTAAACCCGAGAGACCACAAGGTCCTCCCAGGAACATAGATCCAGGCTGGAGCTACCCTCTTTCGGGGACCCAGGGATGTCAGAGCACCAAGCTCTCTGCAGACTCCATGCAATTCTGATGATTGCTACTAAACTCGCTGCTGAACACCAAGCTTTCTGTAGGCCCAGAAAGGAACAAGCCCAGTGCCTGATTTCTCATTCAGGAATCTGGAAACACCAGAATATTGTTTTTTTTCAAATCTCACAGCCTTGATTGGCTGCTTCAGAAGCTGCTTCACTAATTGAAGATGGGGGTTATGGGGCTGACACTGGGTTAAGAGAACAGCAGGTCACATCCAGGAAGATGCCTTTCCATATTTCTCTGACCATGTTTCAAAATGATCATTTATACCTTCATTACCAAAAAAACTAAGATTTTATTCTTTTCGTTATGGTAGTAATGTTAATATTACAGAAAAAATGTTATGCTACACCAGGGAAAGTTTCCTGGATTTGGCTAAACATGGTGAGAGTTATTCCTCTAAATTATTCTAATAAGTTCCAATGGAATTGTTATGTTTCATATTAAGATTATTAGTATACCTCATAAGCAGAATAGAATTAAAATGTGTGAATTGCTCTATTTAAAATATCTTGGCGTGTGATATACTACAATGTCCTTACAAAAATAAAAATTATACATTTCACTATCAATAAAAGCAAAATAATGAAAAATATTTTAAATTAAGTTGGTACATATGTCAGAGAGAGTAACACTTCTATTGCATTCTAAATACAAAGAGATGACTCTATAGCAGAAACCAGCATTTGTGCCTTATTATTAATTTAGCATAAGTGTCTAATGTAGTTTGGATACAGAGATGACCCTTCAGGTTTCTAAACTGTGCAGAAGAGTATGGTGATAAACTCATAGATTAGAGGACCTGAAAATGAATCCAAGAAAAAAATTAAAATGCCTCGAATTTTTATTATTGAGATAGGATAGTGTCAACACTTGTTAAAGACTGAACAAGTGTATAAAAAGGAAAAAACAGAGACCAATAACATATTTAGGGTACCACTGTGTTTACATTTCAATAATCAAAACTAAATATTTGATTTATACATATAATATAACTTGTATTCTTAGAAAGAATAGTGGTTTATAGCTGAATTAAACCAATGAAGATTATTTTTAACAATTGTATCCTCAGAATAGAGAAATTTAAAGTATTATGTTATAATATGTTTTCTTATATTCTGTTTGCAAATTTAAAATGTGGATACTTGTTTAAACTTGATCCTTACTCCCTACCACATTTCCCTAGTTTGCATTTGTGGATCAGTTATATAGAGCAATGCTTCTCAAACTTTAATGTGAACGTGATCACCTGGGAGCTCATTAGTATACAGATCCTTATCCTAACAAGCTCCCAGGTGATATTGATGCTACCGGGATATGGACCACACTTTGTCAAAATAGGGAACTTTTTGATCCCACTACATATGTCTTAACTCAATGCCCATGAAGATAAAGTTAGTAGTTTAGCAATATGAAAATTTGAAACTGGCAACTTTTATGTGTGAAGACTGTTTATATTTGAGTTTGGAAAGAAACATTCTGGAGTCAATAATAGTCGATCTAAGTAACTTTAACTTTCTCTTCTGTATTGCAGTTAGTAACAGAGTAAGAAGAACATTAATTTAAAAATCGAAGTGGAGAATGATCGAAGGAAATGTCAGTTGTTGAGTTAATTATTTTCTTAAAATTTAAAATAGAGTCATTTCTGCTAACAAATACTTTTATCAAAATGAAATATCATCTGAAAATCTGGGGCAATTACACTATGGAAAATGCTTAGAAATTTTTCTTCGAAATCTCTGTTTTTTAGATTAAGACTGGCATGTGAAAAGGTGAATGCCACTTGACTTTTATTTTTTTATCCTGGATATTGTGCATTTTCCCTACTGTGCTGAAGAATTGAAGGTCTGCACAAATCCTTGCTCTAATGGTTAGTTGAATGATAACACTGGCTCCTTCATTTTCTTACTATGGTGATGTGCTAAAGCTGAGTGACTTTTGTTTCTTCTAATGGCAGTCATGCAGTTCAATCACACAAGATTCTTTGAAAATCATATAAAGAAAGAGCTGCACTTTCTGTTTTCCTGCCAAGTTGTGTTACAATACTCCATTATACACTGGCATTTCAGTGGGAAAGCTAGATGACAAGTACACTCTGTAGGTGTGGTGTTTCAAATCCCACTTGGCTTAGAATATGCTGGAGAGCTAAGGGTATTATTTACTGAACAGTTCTAAAATGGTTCCCAGCAATGCATTGTTGTTGGCACTTACTCTTTCCTAACCACCTAGTAAAATATGTTTTGTTTTACAGTAAAGATGTATTAAAATTAGCTTTCAGTCCCTGTAAAAACAAAGAAAACCAATTCTGAGGGCAGGAACAAATATTTAACTGCCTAAATGTCCTGTCACCTTATGTTTACCTTTGTCTGTTCTCTGGGGTAGAGGTCCTATGTGTATTTTCTGCCTGCTTCTTTTGCATATTTTTGACTATTTTGGCTGTTGGGTTGCTTTTGATTTTTATTTGATGTGATATAAATAAGTAAAACATTTCCAATTTCTTTCATTTTGTTCTTTCCCCATACCCCAGATGTTTATTCTGTTATTTGTAGTGTCTTTTCAGTAATTATAAACATGTAAATAAATATATTAAATAAAATAAGAAGAAAAACAGACTAAAAATAAGACATTCTTGTGAAAATGTTTAAGTAATTTAAAAGACAAATGAAAAATCTGTATCCTAATCCAAAACTATGTTAATAGATTGGTAGATGATAGATAGATAGATGATAGATAGATAGATAGATAGATAGATAGATAGATAGATAGATAGATAGATAGATTGATTGAATAACAAATTTGTTATTTGGGGAGAAAAAGCAGAACCAACACTGGTCCTCCCAATATTAAAGTGAAAAAAATCAAATCCACAAAAAATCTATACCTCATATAAGAAATACCAAATCTACTCAATACAATAAAAAAAAAAGGACTTTCTACTAGGTGGTAACATTGTAGTAAGCACTCCCAGAAAAGAAATATAAATAAGTCATCTAAAACTCTACCATTTGTTTAGGTAACATACTTTTCTAGTGCTATAGTGTAAACGTGTTCCCTCTAAACTTCAGGTGCTGCCAATGTGACAATATTAAGAGGTAGGACCTTTAAGAAGCGATTAGGCCATGACAGATCCTCCCTTGTGTATGGGATTAGATGACTGAATAAAAGAACTTGATGCAGGAAGTTAGTCCTTGCTTGTCCTTCAGCCAGTAATCATGTGAAGACACAGCAAGAAGGCCCTCACAAGACACCGGATGCTAGTGCCTCAATCTTGGACTTTCGTGCCTCCAGCATTGTGATAAGCAAATTTCTCCTCTCTTCTTTATAAATTGACCTGTCTCAGGTATTTTAAAACAGAAGCAAAAAGACAGAATTTGATACCAGGATTGAGACATTACAATCACAAATAACTAAAAATGTGGAAGCAACTTTGGAACTACATAATGGGTAGAGGCTGGAATAGTCTTGAAGTGAATTCTAGGAAAAGCCTATATTGTCATGAATGGAACATTAAAGGCTGTTCTTGTGAGAGCTCAGAACAAGAGAAGAGCTATTATAAAAGCTTCATTCTTTTAGAGATTACTTAAGTGGCTGTGAACAGAATGTCTGTAGAAATATGAACATTAAAGACCATTCTGATGAGATCTCAGATGGAATGAGAAGGAAGGTCTGGAAAATTGGAGGAGAGGTTATCCTTGTTATAAAGTAGCAAAGAACTTTGCTGAATTATGTCTGTGTCCTAGGACTTTGTGAAAAGCAAGAATTTAAAGATGATATACTAGGCTATTTGGAGAAAGAAACTTCTAAGCAGCAAAGCATTCAGGGTACTGCACGGTTTCCTTTAATTGCTTAGAGTGAAATGCAAGAAGAGAGATATGATTTAAAGATAAAACTTTATTTTTAAAAGGGAACCAGAGCATAAAGATTTGTACAATTCCCAGCCTGGCTATGTAAAGACTAAAAAATGTATAACATGTAGAGGAGAGATCAACAAGGATGTGACCAAGGGCAAATTACCATTTGCTAAAGGGGTTCATATGATTAGAAAGAAGCCAGGTGCTATTTATCAAACCATAGAAGAATGACTTCAAAGGCATTTTGAAGATCTTCAGGGCAGCCATGTTCATTGCAGATCCATGATGTTAGTGCCTTGATGGCAGAATACTTATAAAGGAGGGGACTGGGGTGTAGGAACTCCAGGCTCACTGCCAAGAGTCATCTCAGATCTCTGCTTCCCACATTCTGACACAGCACTCCTCAGCATCCCAGGTGTGGCCCTCATGACCCCTGGTGTGGCTTGGACCACTCCTCTGGGGCCATAAATCATTAATCTTGGCAGCATAATCATGGTGCTAACTCTTTTGACTCAACGAGTGCACAGACTGTAGAGGCATGGCTACCTTCACGTAGATTTCAAAAAAATAATGTCCCAGACAGCTTCAAGGCCCAGGCAGAGAACCACCAAAGGGTCAAGAGTTTCAAACAGAGTTCCTAATAGGGCAATACCTAGGGGCCTGTGGCATCTGGGCCACCACAGAGAGTCCCACTAAGAAAATGTTTACTAGGCAGTGCGGGCAGAGACACTCATGAGACCTCAAAACTCACCTTTCCTTTCTTCTTTCCTATTTCTCCCTTTCAGAATGAAAATGTCTGGCCTATACATATCTCATCATTGTAAGTCGAAAGCGCATAAGTTGTTTGATTTCATAGGCTCACAGCTGGGGTGGACTTTGCCTCTGGATGAACTGTACCTTGAATCTCTTCCATGTCATGTTTAGATAACATTTTGGACCGAGTCTGTAAAGTTGTTAGGGGAATGAGTTAAGACTTTGGGGAGTTATTGAAATGGCATAAACGTATTTTGCATATAAGGAGAACACAAATGGGGGGGCAGGGATAGAAGGCTATGTTGTGAATAGATTCCCTCCAAATTCAGGTGTTGCCAATGTGATAGTATTTTAACAGTTGGGACAATTAAGATGGGATTAGACCAGCAGGGCTGCTCTATTGAGAATGGGATTAATTGTCTTAAGTGCCCTTACACAGGGGATTGATGGAGGGATTTTGTCCTTTTGCCTTCTGCCAAATAAGGACACAGAATTCCCCTCCAGAAGTAGCAGTTAAGATGCCTTCTTGGAAGAAGAGACCAACTGCTTGGAAGCAGAGACCTCACCAGACAACAAACCTGCCAGCACCTATGCCTTAATCTCACACTTTGCAGCCCCCAGAATGGTAAGACATAAAATTCTGTTTTTTAAAAATTACCCAGTCTCAGGTGTTTTGTTATAGCAGCATATGCAAAAGACTAAGGCATCTAGTAAATTGTCTAAAGTAAACTGTTACTAAAGTTATTTATCTCTCTTTCTGTGTGAAATGTTTTCCTTATCCTCATGTAAGAAAGAATATCATATAAATGCTACACATCTGGAATAAAGAGGATTTTAGCAGTGCTCTGGTTTATTTGTTCCCAAAAAAACTCGTGTTAAAGTTTGATCCGCACTGTGGTGGTGTTGGGGGTGGGGCTAGTGGGAGGTGTTTTGGTTATGGGGGTGGATCCCTCATGGATGGCTTGGTGCTCCAGTAGGGAGTGAGTTATCATCCTTACAAGACTGGATTAGTTTTTGCAGAAATGTTTCTTCGAGAGTGTGTCGTTGTAAAGCCAGGCTGCCCCTTAGGTTTTGGCTCTTCACGCATGTCCATGCCCCTTTTGACTTTCTTCGTCATGTTATGACACAACACAAAAAGCCCTCACCAGAAGCTGAGCAGATGCCAGCTCTGTGCTTCTTGTACTTTCAAGCCTTCAGAACCATAAGCTAAATAAACCTCTTTTCTTTATAAATTACTCAGACTCAGATATTCTGTTATAACAACATTACATGGACTAGGATCAGTCTTCTGATTGGTCTAAATATGTAAATGATGCTAAAACATTCCAATGTGCCCTTAAACTATATCAGTGCACTGCCTTGAGCATGTAGATTTATTGAGTTTCTAAGCTAGAAGAAATCTAAAATGTCAACTAACTCAGTGATTCTCAAAGTGTGGTCCCTAGAACAGCAACAACAGTAGCATTACCTGGTGATTCTGCTGCACATTAAGTTGCTTTAGCCCAGCTCCATTTTTATCAAAGGAACACATTAAAATTAGGAGAAGTTAAAAAGGTCACAGAGCTAAGTAAAGACTTGCAGAACACAAAGTGTAAACCACGGTGGGCACTCATTTATACAATATGACCCATAGCATAATTGAAACCATGAAATAATTAAATGTGAAACAATAAAACTATATTTTACATCTAAGTTATTTCTGCATTTTTGTTTATACTTCATTATTCTAGTACCAAAATTTGAATCTAATCAGTGAGATCATTCAGTATTATTTTGCAGCTGATGATGATAAAATGCATTAAACGTAAGATTAGGTTTTAGTCCTGAGAGAATCTTTCAGAGCTATTAGGGAGACATTTTGTTTGTTTTGCCTTGTGTGACCTTAATTTGACCCTGAATTCAGTAGGACTTTAATTTTATTTTTGAAAAGAATTGGAGAAGACATTGAGCTAAGAAACAGAAATGGCGAAAGACATTCCACAGAGAAATAATAAAGAAATTAATGTATTTTTGGTGTATAGAACAGATCTGTGATCAGTGAAAAAGATAAGATTCTGGTTGTCTTTAAGCACATGAAATACATATATTCTTGGCTCTTCAACTCTCAGTCTCCATTGGTTACCTCCCATCTGGGAACAAAAACACCTAGGTAAACACTACCTTACAAAGAAATTAGGTTCAATTCTAAATCTTCATTTCATTCACCATTCTAACTTTATTTTTTCCTTCACTGCAAAATTTTTTAATTCAAGAATTTTGTTTTGCAACTATAAAAGTACCACAAATCAAAGTTTAAAATGTGGAATGAAATGAACAAAGCAAACAGAAAGCATAACTTTTTGTTTGAAATACCTCCAAGTAATATTTGTTCCCAGATGGTATATATATGTTAATTTTTGTAAGTGTAATGATACAGTACCTATTGTTTTAAGACTCTTTTACCTTAATAACAAATTATGATTTCTTAAATTATAATAAATTGCCTTTTGAAGGTGTAATTTTAATGGATATTTAATATACCATTATATGAACATTTCCCAATCTTCTATTTTTAGACATTTAGGTCATTTTTAATTGTTCATTGTTATGCTTGATTGGGTGATTACAAACATTTTTGTGGTATATAAATAAATTCTTTGAATAGTTTATATTTTATAAAGTTCTTAACATAAAATATAAAAATTGAAATTAACCAACTTTATTACAAGCTTTCCTATACATTGAAAATTGCCTTTTACATCTCCCTAGAAGAATGTAAAATTAGAACTGACAGGTAGCATATAAAACTGTTCATTCTTTTATAACAACAGTTTTATAGAGCAAATAATGGCATCCATTTCGTTATGTTATTACTGTTGTGGGCTAATATGTTAAAATAATTATTGGTCATTTTTATTTCTGGTTCAACTTCTCTGACCATCTTTAATGAAATATTCATGCATTTCTTAGTACTACACAAAAAATCTCTTTAAATATTAAGAAAACAAACTTTCTCTTTCTATTATAAATGTATTTTTCAACATTTTTGAAAGTATAGTTTAAAAGCACTCTATACTTATCTCTAAACTCACCAAGTTGTATGTTAGGTTGCTGCAAAAATAATTGTGATTTTTGCCATTAAAAATAATGTTACTTACTTTTAATTAAAAGTAATGGCAAAACCCGCAATTACTTTTGCACCAACCAAATATATTACATATGTACAGTTTTTATATATTAATTACATATCAACAATTTTTAAAAGTATACTCTATATTTTGTTTTAATTATTTTATCCTCAAATTTAAAACATTTTCCTTTCATACTGCTGTTAAAAACTGCTGTTTCTAAGAACATTCTCATTACTGAGACACGTTTTTCTCCTCCTACGTTAACCCTGCATCAAACAGCTTTGTTGCTTTTGGCCTTTCTACATCTTAAAATTCCACTCCTTTGATTTTCCTGGTCCTGCTTCTGTCTTTTGGACTAAGCCTTTCATTTCCTTCTTGGCTTCTCTTTCTTTGAACTCCTTACAAAAGAAAAGGTTCCTCTGAATTCTTCCCTTGGTTTTATGCTTTCAGTTTAATATTCTCACAAGAAGACTGAGATGCTGAGAAGGGAGGAGGTTATTGGATTCAGACTTGAAAGAATTTAACTTTGTCTTATAATTTCCAGCTCTACCAGCTCCTCTTCACTTAGTAGCTACTAGTTATCCTTTTTCACAAAGAAAATAGAAGCCATTCAACTATTCACACTTATGTCGGCAAATGTACCTGTATCCTTACAAGTTTTCTTCTCCTGCGCTGTTACAAAGAAAAACCCAACTGCTTGTCTTGGTCACGGTATCTCCTGAGCCTATTGAGAGCTGCTTAAAACAAAAACAACAAAACAGAAACATCGCAAAATACATCTACCAAAATGCAGGTGGTTAAAAGTATAAATTAACATTTAACAGCTTCAATTGGACCCCAAAAACTCAGCAATTCTGAATTTTTTTTTTTTTTTTTTTTTTT
>NW_012118487.1:30412848-30421202 GCF_000951035.1 Colobus angolensis palliatus
GATCCGCCCGCCTCGGCCTCCCAAAGTGCTGGTATTACCGGCGTGAGCCACCGAGCCCAGCCAATTCTCAATTTTTCTACCAGTGAGTTTTCTCTCTCATCTTCTCTTCCTCACCCTCTCCCTTTCTTTATCCCCACAAGGAGTCTTTCATATCTTATATTCTCAGGAGCCAGATTGTATGAATTGATATCTTCATGTACGCTGGCTACAAAGCCAACATTATTGTATATGATACCAGGCATGAGTCAAAACAGTAGCTAGAAGTAGAGCCACAATAAAATTATTATTTTACTTTTATGGTAAAATAATGTATAATCTAAAATATGATTTTAGATTATATCTAAATACATTTAAAAGCTGAAGAGATGGGGTAGAATATTTTTGAAAGGTAAATATAAATAATATTCCCAGCCTCAGTTTCACTGCCTGAACAATGGTAAAAATCCTTAAGATATCACTCAGAGTTGTGGTGAAAAATAAAGTTTACATGCGTTACCTAAAAAATAATACACATTTAATGTTTAAAATGTTATCATTTTTAAAATTTTCCCTAGCCATTTAAAAATGAATTCTACATTAATTTTATAAATGCAGTTATTTCTCCAGTCCCCATTCACTCTTAGACTCATCTGAAAATTAGAAATGGGCAGAAGAGATTACTAGGCTTTCTTTGGTGCAGTGCTGAGTTTGACTTTCTATTGATGAGCCAATTTATTAATCTGTCAAGGCAGAAGTTAACTTGCATATTCTTATCTGTTCAAATTGCAGAGTATTTCTGTCTGGTGAAACTGATCATTCCAGAGGTAAGAGTTTAAGGTTCTATTGGACATTAATCAGTTTTGCACTCACGCCAAAACTCCTAACATTTCTTTGTTAACTTGTCAACTTATACCTACTTCACAAAAGCTCTTTGGACCATTCATAACATCTTTCTTATAATTAAGGAGTTGAATAAATTTTTTGACAAGGATTCATTTTATTTTTACATAAGAGTCATGATTTCACCTTTTAAAAATCTACACTTGAACTAATTGCAACCTTGCATATAACTTCAACATTTACAATTATGCTGCCAAGTAAGAATCTTTATCTCTGTTGTCAACTGAGAAATGTGAGGCTCATACAGATTGAATAAATTACCCTATGTTACACAGTTACGGAAGGCTAAACTTAGAGACAAAATACTGAACTTTGGCTCTAGGCTCAAACTTCTCATATTAGGCCAAATGGCTATGTGCTAGAGTTCTAAAAATAAATTTAAACATCCAAAAATAAGTTAAAATGTCAAGGCTTTTCAGTCTAATTAATTTTATTAAAACATTTTGGAAAAATAAGTAAGTTAAAATACTAATTTAATGCTGCAAAATATTTTTGCAGTTAATTCAAAATTATATGAATATTTGGTTGCTCATGAAATGAACTTATTTTGAGCTGTACTCTCAAATTTCAGGGTGTTCTCTGTTATTGGGATACACTGATTAAAAACATTGAGACACACTATTGAGCTAAAGGCTTCTCTCAATACATAGAACAAATAGCATATTATTCCTATGCATAATGAAACATAATTGTAGAATTTGATGGCCTTACCAGCTGGCAGAATCCTCACATTGGCTCCCTGACTGATAGGATGAGGGCTACTATTGTGGGAGAGGACAAATGGAGCCATTAGAACTGCCTCTAACTAGAAAAATAGTACATCAAAAAATAATATTGCATTCCTGGAGTGACTGCAGAGATTAATGCCACCATCAAGGACTTGAAAGACACAGGGGTGGGGATCCCCACCACGTTCCTCTTCAACTCTCCCAAGTGGCATGCAGAGAAAACAGGTGGATCTTGGAGAATGACAGTGGATTATTGTAAGCTTAACCAAGTGGTGACTCAATTACAGCTGCTGTACCAGATGCGGTGTCATTGCTTGAGCAAATTAGCACATATCCTGGTACCTGGTATGCAGCTATTGATTGGCAAAAGCCTTTTTCTCCATTCCTATCCATAAGGCCCACCAGAAGCAATTTGCCTTCAACTGGCAAGGTCGGCAATATACCTTCACTGTCCTACCTCAGGGGTACATCAACTCTCTGGCTTTGTGCCATAACCTTGTTTGCAGAGATCTTGATTGCTTTTGCCCTCCACAAATTATCAAACTGGCCCATTATATTGATGACATTATGCTGATTGGATCCAGTGAGCAGGAATTAACAAACACACTAGACTTAATGGTGAGACATTTGTGTGCCATGGGGTGGGAAATAAATCCAATGAAAATTCAGGGACCCTCTACCTCAGTAAAGTCTCCAGCGGCCCAGTGGTGTGGGGCCTGTTGAGATATTGCTTGTAAGGTAAATGATAAGTTGCTGCATTTGGTCCCTCCTACAACCAAGAAAGAGGCACCACGCCTAGTGCCCCATTTGTATTTTGGAGGCAACACATTCCTCATCTGGGTGTGTTACTCCAGCCCATTTATCAAGTGACCCGAAAGGCCACCAGTTTTGAGTGGGGTCCAGAACAGGAGAAGGCTCTGCAATAGGTCCAGGCTGCTGTACAAGATGCTGTGCCACTTGGGCCATATGACCTAGCAGATCCAAAGGTGTCTGAGGTGTCAGTGGCGATAGGGATGCTGTTTGGAGCCTTTGGCAGGCTCCCATAGGTGAATCACAGTGGCGACCTCTAGGATTTTGGAGCGAGGCCCTGCCATCTGCTACAGATAACTACTCTCCTTTTGAGAGACAGCTCTTGGCCTGTTACTAGGCTTTGGTAGAAACTGAATGTTTAACTATGGGTCATCAAGTCACCATGCGACCTGAACTGCCTGTCATAAACCGAGTGCTTTCTGCCCCATTTAGTCTTATAGTGGGCACAACAGCATTCCATAACCAAATGGAAGTTGTATACACATGACTGGGCTCAAGTAGGTCCTGAGGTCAAAAGTAAGTAACTTGAGGAAGTGACTCAAATGCCCATGGTCCCCACTCCTGCCACTCTGCCATCTCTCCCCAGCCTGAACTGATGGCCTTATGGGGGGTTCCCTATGATCCATTGACAGAGGAAGAGAAAACTAGGGCCTGGTTTACAGATGGCTCTGCATAATATGCAGGCACCACTCAAAAGTGGACAGCTGCAGCAGTACAGCCCCTTTCTAGGACATCCTTAATGGACGGTGGCAAAGGGAAATCTCCCGGTGGGCAGACCTTCAAGCTATGTACCTGATTATGCACTTTGCTTGGAAGAAGAACTATATGATGTGTGATTATATACCAATTAATGGGCTGTAGTCAATGGTTTAGCTAGGTGATCGGGGACTTAGAAGAAGCATGATTGGAAAATTGGTGACAAAATATCTGGGGAAGAGGTATGTGGATGGACCTCTCTAAGTGGTCAAAAATGGTGAAGATATTTGTATCTCATGCTCACTAAAGGGTGACCGCGGCAGAGGACGATTTTAATAGTCAAGTGTATAGGATGACTCATTCTGTGGACACCACTCAGCCTCTTTCCCCAGCCAGCCCTGTCATCGCCCAATGGGTGCATGAACAAAGTGGCCATGGTGGCAGGGATGGAAGTTATGCATGGGCTCAGCAACATGGATTTCCACTCACCAAGGCTGACCACCAACAAACTGGGCCACCACTGTGTGCCCAATTTGCCAGCAGCAGAGACCATCACTGAGTCCTTGATATGGCACCATTCCTTGGGTTGATCGGCTAGCTATTTGGTGGAAGATTGACTATATTAGACCTCTTCCATCATAGAAAGGGCAGTGGTTTGTCCTCACTGGAATAGACACTTACTCTTGGTATGGGTTTGCCTCTCCTGCACACAATGCTTCTGCCAAGACTCCCATCCATGGACTCAGGGAATGCCTTATCCACCGTCATGTTATTCCACATAGCATTGCCTCTGACCAAGGCACTCACTTTATGGCTAAAGAAGTACAGCAGTGGACTTACACTCATGGGATTCACTGGTCTTACCATTTTCCTCATCATCCTGAAGTGGATGGGTTGATAGAATGGTAGAATGGCCATTTGAAGTCACAATTACAATGCCAGCTAGGTGACAATACTTTGCAGGACTGAAGCAAAGTTCTTCAGAAGGCTGTGAATGTTCTGAATCAGTGTCCTGTATATGATACTCTTTCTCCCATATCCAGGATTCACAGGTCCAGGAATCAAGGGGTGGAAGTGGAAGTGACACCACTTACCATCACCACTAGTGACCCACTAGCAAACATTTTCCTTCCTATTCCCACAACATTACATTCTGCTGGCCTAGAGGTCTTAGTTCCAGACAGAGGAATGTTGTCACCAGGAGACACAACAAGGTTTCCACTGAACTGGAAGTTAAGATTGCCATCTGGCCACCTGGGGCTCCTCTTACCTTTAAGTCAGCAGACTAAGAAGGGAGTTACAGTGTTGTCTGGAGTGATTGATCTAGACAATCAAGATAAAATCAGTCTACTCCTCCACAATGGAGGTAAGGAAGAGTGTGTGTGTGGAATATAGGAGATCCCTTAGGGCATCTCTTATTATCACCATGCTTTGTGCTTAAGGTCAATAGAAAACTACAACATTCCAATGCAGGCAGAACTACAAATGACCCAGACCCATTAGAAATGAAGTATTGGGTCATTCCACCAGACAAAAAAAAACACCCACCTGCTGAGGTGCTTGCTGAAGGCAAAGGAAATACAGAATGGGTTATAGAAGAAGGCTGTCATCAATGCAAGCTACAACCACGTGACCAGTTGCAGAAAGGAGGACTGTAATTGTTATGAATATTTCCTCCTTATTTTGTTAAGAGCATGTTTGTGCATGTATACACTTGTTCTAAGAAAATGTCTTCATTTTATTTCCTTTTTCCTTTATCATGTGATGTAAGATTTATTGACTTCATATCAGCATTCAAGTGTCGTGAACTTTATGTTATAGCATTTGGGTTGGGGATTGGTGCACTTGCAGTTGTACAAAGGATAGCTGTATTATGTTAGGTGTAATTATGACCTTATTATTGTCTTTATTTGAAGATTGTGTATGATTTCAGTAGATGTGTATGAGTTCAAATTGACAAGGGGTAAATTTGTGTTGGTTAATATTGATCCTCAACTTAATTGGATTGAAGGATGCAAGGGATTGTTCCTGGGTGTGTCCGTGAGGGTGTTGCCAAAGGAGATTAACATTTGAGTCAGTGGACTGGGAGTGGCAGACCCACCTTCAGTGTGAGTGGGCACCATCTAATCAGCTACCATCATGGCTAGGATAAAAGCAGGCAGAGGAACCTGGAAAGACTAGACTGGCTCAGTCTTCCACACTTCATCTTTCTCCTGTACTGGCTGCTTCCTGCTGTTGAATATTTGACTCCATGTTCTTCAGCTTTTGGACTCTTGGACTCACACCAGTGGTTTGCAAGGGGCTCTCAGGCCTTTGGCCACAGACTGAAGACTGTACTGTCAGCTTTCCTACTTTTGAGGTTTGGGATTCAGACTGGCTTCCTTGTTCCTCAGCTTGCAAATGGCCTATTGTGGGATTTGACCTTTTGATTGTGAGAGTCAGTCCTCCTTAATAAACTTCCTTTCATATATACATCTGTCCTATTAGTCCTGCCCCTCTAGAGAACCCTGACTAATACAAGGTGTAAGCCCCAAGCCTTGGCAGCTTACATGTGGTGTTGGGCCTGTGGGTGTACAGAAGTCAAGAATTGAGGTTTGGGAACCTCCGCCTAGATTTCAGAGGAGTATGTAAATGCCTGGATGTACAGGCAGAGGTGTGCTGCAGCGGCAGATCCCTCATGGAGAACCTCTGCTAGGGCAGTGTGGAAAGGAAGCATGAGGTGGGAACCCCCACACAGAGTCCCCACTGGAGCACCGCCTAGTGGAGCTATAAG
Source organism: Colobus angolensis palliatus (assembly GCF_000951035.1). NCBI lineage: Eukaryota > Metazoa > Chordata > Mammalia > Primates > Cercopithecidae > Colobus > Colobus angolensis. The sequence continues at coordinate 30,418,735 of NW_012118487.1, forward strand.
AGGGCCACCGTCTTCCAGACCCCAGAATGGTAGAGCCACTGACAGCTTGCACCATGCACCTGGAAAAGCCACAGATACTCAATGCCAGACCCTGAAAGCAGACAGGAGGAAAACTCTACCCTGCAAAGCCACAGAAGTAGAGCTGCCCAAGACCATGGGAACCCACCTCTTGCATCCGTGTGACCTGGAAGTGAGACATGGAATAAAAGATCATTTTGAAACTTTAAGAATTGACTGCCCCACTGGATTTTGAACTGGCATGCGGGCGTGTAGCTGCTTTGTTTTGCCCAATTTCTCCCATTTGGAATGAGTGTATTTACTCAATGCCTGTATCCGCATTATATCTAGGAAGTAACTAACTTGCTTTTGATTTTACATGCTCATAGATAGAAGGGACTTGCCTTGTCACAGATGAAACTTTGGACTGTGGACTTTTGAGTAAATGCTGAAATGAGTGAAGGCTTTGGGGACTATTGGGGAAGGCATGATTGAAAGGCATTTTGAAATGTGAGGACATGAGATTTGGAAGGGGCCAAAGTACGATATGGCTTGTCTGTGTCCCCACCCGAAACTCAACTTGAATTATAGCTCCCATAATCCCCACATGTCATGGGAGGCACCTAGTGGGAGGTAATTGAATGGGAACCTTTGTACACTGTTGGTGAAAATGTCCAATTAATAATAGTCATATGGAAAATAATACAGGTCTTTCTCAAAAAATTAAAAATAAAACTATCATATAATACACCAATCCCTCTTCTGGTATATAAGCAAAGGAAACGAAATCAGGTCTTTCTCAAAAAATTAAAAATAAAACTATCATATAATACACCAATCCCTCTTCTGGTATATAAGCAAAGGAAACGAAATCAGCACCATGGAGAAATCAGCACCATGTAGAAATATCTTCACTTAGATGTTCATTGCGTGTTAGTTATAATAGCCAAGGTATAAAAGCAACAGAAGTGTCCATCTATGGATGAGTGGATAAAAGAAGTGTGATTGATACACATAATGAAATGTAATTCAGCCTTTAAAAAGAAGGAGCTCCTGCCATTTGCAGCAACATGGATGTACCTAGAGGAAATTATGCTATGTGGATTAAGCTAGACACAGAAATTAAAATACTGTATAATCTCACTTATGTATGGAATATTTTTTAAAGTCAAATAATTAGAAACATAAGATTTTTTGTCTCTTCTGGTTTAAGAATTTTTCTTTTCTAAAAATTAATAAGTTTTTACATTCACTCTTGTTTTATACCATAGTCTACTTCATCTTAATTTATTTAGAATCCTTTCTAGAAAGTAATTAGCTTGCAACTCTTTTGTCTCAATCTGTTTCCAAATATAAGCAGTGTAACATTTACACAGATTTAATTACTACCAAATCAATACTACACATTTAAATCTAATTATAGTGCGAGAATTAGAGCTCTGGTGAAGAAAAGATTTCCTAGCTAATTAGGAATTTAGCCTGCATTTAAACCAGCAATTTCTTAGTACTGACTACCTTGATGAAGTACGTGATATTAAAAACTGACTTAAGGACAACTAATTGTATCACAATAGTTATCAAAATTATATATTCGGTGTACACAATGCCATATTTCTTTCTAACAGTTTCTCCATTTATAAGCAGTCTTTTTTTTTTTTCAGTCTATCCTCCAGCTATGACTTACGCCCAGAGAGAAAACTTATCTCTCCTTTCCTTAAAGTTATCCTCAGAAGGTAAACCTTACAAATATCATTTGTAGTATGGCATCGATGGTATATTACAAACTTAAAATCTACCTGTTGCTTTTCACTTCCTTATTTGTGATCTTCTGGGAAAACAACAGATATCCAACTCCATCTACATAATGAGTCTTTGTGTATTTGAAATAGCCTATTTCTACTCAACCATGATGTGCACATGATGCACAGAAGGATAATCTCAAACTGCTCAAACTTAACAACAAATAAGCATCAGTTGTGTGTTTTGAATGCAAATAAGTTTTGGGGTTTCTCTATGACGCAGTAGACTATTGACAGTTGCGTGAGATTTGAATCTAAGAAACAGCACCCTGAAGGCACAAATCCTCCTGTTTTCCTTCACATCATTTCTTTATACAGTTGCCCATGGCTCTACACCATTAGTTTTCTCAAAAATTCCTGTTGTCAAAGCAAAATGAAGATGACCCTTTTTCCCCAAACTCTCTTCTAACACCTCTCTAGAGGCAGAATCTCATTCCACTTAATTTATCTATATATTATACAAACATGGTATACTGTCTTTGCAGGCATCAACTTCTAATTTAATTTTCTTATGCCTATCTCTATAGAGAAATGTAAGCTCCTCGAGAGCAAGGGTGCTTGTCCTAGCCAACAAGACACTGCCTAGGACATAGTAAGTTTATAATAATTCCTGTTAATATAATTTTTAAGTCGTTTTACCATTTGTCTTCTGTTTTTCCTATCTTTTTTTTT
>NW_012118487.1:30421252-30436461 GCF_000951035.1 Colobus angolensis palliatus
GTACTACTTCTCTCACTTTTTAAAAAATTTTTCACATTTAGCTCCTTAGTGGTTTTGCAAACCCTGTTCTGCATTGTTTTAGTTAGTATGTCACTTTGAGAACCATTCTTCTTCACATCTCTTCCTAAGGAAGGCTATAAATATGAACAATATTAACACCTCAACATTTCCAACAATGCTTTATGTTTAAGATACAATTGGAATTTTAAAATTATTATAATTACTTTACTTTTGGCAGGTGAGAAAACTAAGGTATAAAGTGATTGAGACTAACCACATATAACTCAGGAAGGTCTAAAACTAGACATTTCTTTTTTGTTTGAATTATTTAGTTCAGGTCAGTTTGAGCACATGACCTTGAATTTGTATTAGTATTCTGTATTTCTTTTTAAAAAGTTAAAATGATGCTTTATCTATTTTTTCTGAGACAGGGTCTAGCTTTGTCACCCAGGCTGGAGTGCAGTGTCATGACCATGGCTCAAAGGAACTTTGAACTCTTTGGTTCAAGCAATCCCCCTACCGCAGTCTCCCAAGTAGCTGGGACTACAGGTGTAGAGACAGGGTCTCACTATGTTTCCCAGGCTGATCTCAATTTCCTGAGCTCAAGTAATCCTCCTGAGTTAACCTCTCAAAATGCTGAGATTACAGGCATGAGCTGCCATACCTGGCCCACTTTGGTTATTCAGTGAAGTATTTCCAAACTGTGCAATATCCCATTGTGTTAACATATTTGTTTGTCAAGTTTCATAATTCTTTGATGGACGATTGTGGCCATGAGAAGGTAAGTGCCCTGTACTTCCACATCAGTATTCCACAGAATACTATCAGCATGTGTCTAACCCCAATCACAAAACATTTCTTATCCTCATCCACTGCTGCTTTAACCTTTCCTACTACCCTCTTCCTGACTGGATTCCATAGTGACTTCCTTTTGAAAAAATATTTTTCTCTCTGGTAGAATAGAAATGTTGTAGTAAGTCCAGATATGTACTAACCTTCCCAACCAACACCACCCTTGGAACAGCATCTATTTGTTACCATAAGCTACCTCTCCTGATGGAGGAGTAAGCCTTGCAACTTTAGCAAAGGTGTATTGCTTTGTTTCCTTTGTATACAGTTTTTGTGATACACACACACATATACACAGACACAGACACACACACCTAGAAAGATGATAGATGGATGATAGATACATAGATGCAGAGATATGAGAGATATGTGTGTAGACATAAATGTAGATACAGATATAAAGCTGCATTTAATATTTTAGGGTAATACTGATTCTACTTAAGACCCTTGCTGTAAGGATCCACTTGGTTTACAAATACGTTTTATTATCTTCTATGTATTCAGCCCTGTGATAGGCACTGAGAATATAATGATAAAATTGCTTTATTCTCTATTGTACAAAGGTGAAAGAAATATACATCAAATAACGAAGAAATAAACATACATTTGGACAGTATGAAAATGTGTTAAGAGAAATTAGGGTTTTATGAGAGAGAATTAGAGGGGAACTATATTGGATTGAGAGGCTTCCCTGAAGAAGTAACATTTAGCTGACTCCTGAGGGCTATAACTCAGTTGAATAGTAAGAAGATAAAAGAATCTTTCAGGCAGTGGATACAGCCTGTTGAAATCCGTGAAGTGGGGAAGAACTTGGCATGTTATTTGGCAGTAAGAAGGATTCTGGTTCTGAAATGCAGTGTTGTAGTGGCAGGAGTGGTGTTTGTTGGGTTGGCAGGAGATGATTTGTAAGAGGTGGAGAGGCTATAGGAATTTGTAGGCTGCAGTTAGGATTTGAGATTTTCATTCAAAATGTAACAAAAAGTCATTGAAGAGTTTAGAGTTAGTAAAACATCATGATTTATATTTTGGGAACATATCAATAAAATGAAATGATCAATTACATAAAATGAATGATAGAAGTAAAGGAAACAACTGTTCTTATAGAGGAATGGGTAGGAGACATGTGGGCTTACTTCAAATTTATTTGTTGGTGAAACAAAACCCTTCAATTTTGATTTTAGATATCACTTCCGCTTCCCTTCAATTTGAGAGAGAGATTTAATTAACTAAAGTCAAAAGAAATCAATAATAATAACATCCATATGGAGAAGAAAAGGAAAACCGTTCACATGTGTATACATCATCCCAATCTGAGAAAAAAAAAAATTTCATAGTGATCATTTGCAGGAAGGAATTTGGTAAGATATTTTTGCTGTTGCAATATTCATCTTCTCTCTAGATTCATCTGGAAATAAAAATTACAACCAGATATTGCAAACTCCCTGATAACACACACATTTAAAATTAAAATTGTTCATCTTCTATAGATGCAAATATCCTTAGACTTGTGACACTTTAAAAAGTAAATATAATTTCATTATTTTATTGATAAATGATTTTAAAAATATGAGGAGATTATTTTGATGATATAAGTTATCTTCACGGGTTATTTCTAACAAATACATTTAAGTCACAGCAGGTTTACAATTTTCTATTCTTTTCCATTCCGATGATTTATCATCTTTGTTTTCATTGCCAACTCTTAAAAAAAAAAAAAAGCCTAAATTCACTATTTAACGTCATGAAAACATTTCTTACATATTATTACCCATAAAATTATAATCAAAAATCACTAATGACGTCCTGTTAAATACAACCGCTTTTTCTTTTTGTAAACCACTTTATACAATACCAGATAGCACGTTTATTCTTTAAACTTTCTAATTTGCTACATACTACATTTTCTACTTTCTTTCAATCATTTTTTTCCCACGAATTTATTAAATTTCATCAAAGTGGCTTTCTCACTGGGCACTTCTGTGGTGGCAGTCCCATCCATTCTATAGTTGTAAATTTCCTCTAATTTTGATGGTTTCTGTATTTACATCTATAAATAGACTTGACAGTCTTCTTCCCACTCACCAAAATGTATAAAAATCGGAATTCAATTTTTTCCCCAACTTATCTCAGCTGAAGACCACACCTTCCTCCCAGTAATATGGACTCCTTCATTTTCAAACCTGATTTTAAATTCAGCTGCTGTAACCCAATAATTTCCTATGAAATTTGTCTGCTTTCTCTCCTTCACTACCGCTGATGCTACCTAAATTCATTCTCTAATTGATCACATTGCCCAAAATTTCTCTCCTTTTGATTCCATCATTCATACACCTCTTATATTTTTATCAATTATTGGTGACTTGAAAGCACCTGCTTCATCAAAAACCTGCTTCTAAAAATACATCCCAAATCCTTTACATGAACTTCAAAGAAGTTGTGGTTTAAATATAACCTACCTTCCCAAGTTTACCTATCCATATACTTTACACACAGCTTGTTCTTCATCCCTAAGTGTATTTGGCATTTTTAGAATACACAATACGTTTCTCTTGTTCCCTTCTTAGATTGGGTGCCTTAAAAGAAGAGACCAAGATTCTCGTAAAAGTGATTTATTAAAGGAATCTTCTGAGAAGTAGGAGTGAGGGAGTAATAAAAATGTATTGCTTAGTATTCGTCTTTATAGAGCACATTGTCCTTCTAATCAGCATTAGGTATTTATTTTCTTCTACCTTCTTTTATAATGAGTTATTTATATGTGGCAACATCCTTGGGCATAAAGACAGATATTTTTATTCATTAGTTTTATATTCACTACACTACAGCATCTAGCAAAAAGCTCTAAAACATAATCAGAATTTTAAAAATATTTTTTGAATTGGATTGTCAGTAAAACTGAGTAGTTTACAGGAAATCTTGAGAGTAGTAATCTTTTTCTGGAAAACGGGCTATTATGTATTTTATATTTCAATGTCCCATTTATGGTTATGGATTTAAGCCTTTCTTTTGTATTTCATGTCAGACCTTTCAAAAATCATCATTACTTTTTGTCACTGAAATGTTACTTGGTATTGTTCCAAGATTAATTATATTAGCCATTTTTTTTATTTTCTATAGCAAAACCGAAAGCTATTGCACAACTCATAGAACTAAAGAGAGTCTTGAGAGGTCATCTTCATCCAAGCCCTAAATGAAACTACACTGGTCTCAAATTATTGACAAAAGTAGTTGTCCACTTGTTGCATTTATTTTTTTAGGGAACATACCAGCCCTCCAATATTTCATAGGCTTTATTAGCTTTCTTTCTATACATAAGAAATATACTGTACCTTTTTTCCTGTTTTCTCAGCCTCTTTGATACAGCCTAAGTTCCCTCTGAACTGCTTTTATGATTAAAAGCAAACATCTACCTACATATATCTTTCTCAACTGTCAGTTTTTGTTTTTTTGTTTTTGTTTTAGTTCGACATTAACTTTCCTTTCTCCGTGATTGTAGGAAAAGCAGCTTACAATGAATTATTTAGCTTGTTTTACTGAACTTTTTATTTTGAGATTATGGGTTCCCATGAAGTTGTAAGAAATAATATTTTTTCCCAGTTTTCCCCAATGATAATAGTTTGAAAACTAGAGTACAATATCACAATCAGACTATTGATATTGACACCGACACCGTGAAGACAGGGAAATGTTTCATTACCACCAGAATCCTTCATGTTGCCCTTTGTTATAGTCACATCCATTATCCTCCTGCCTCATCCCTTACTTAACTATGTGCAACCACTGACGAGAATACTGTATACATGGAATCATATAATATAAAATCCTCAGACTGTTTTTTTTTCACTCAGCATAATTCCCTTATTTATCTAGGTTCTTGAAGACATTAATAATGTGCATCCTTTTATTACTGAATACTATTTCATAGTATGGATATACCACAACTTAACTATTCCTCCAATGAAGGATACCTAGGTTGTTACCAGATTTGGGTTATTACAAATAGAGTTGCTATAAATATCCGAGCTCTCAGATGTTTGCATAGCAATGAATCGCTCAGGGGGAATAAAAGCCTAGGAGAGCAGTTAGCAGGTCCTAGTGTTTAGTTTTCTTAAGAAACTGCTAAACTGTTTTCCAGAATGGCTGTGCCACATTTCATAGCCACCAGCAACGTATAAGCACTCAGAGTTATCTACATCCTTGCCAGTATTTCATGTGGTCACTACTTGTGATTTAAGCCATTCTAATGGGTGTGTTTGGTACTTTATTATTGTTTTAATTGGCATTTTCCTAATAGCCAATGATGTTGAATATGTTTTAATATGTTTATTTGCATCAGTATATTCTCTTGATTGAAATGTCTCTTCATGTCTTTTGTAATCATATTGTCTTCCTATTGTTGAGTTTGTTGTTGTTGTTGTTGTTGTCGTTGTTGTTTGAGATGGAGTTTCACTCTTGTTGCCCAGGCTGGAGTGCAGTGATGCAATCTTGGCTCACCACAACCTCCACCTCCCTGATTGAAGTGATTCTCCTGCCTCAGACTCCCGAGTAGCTGGGATTACAGGCCTGCACCACCACACCCGGCCAATTTTGTACGTTTAGTAGAGACAGGGTTTCTCTATGTTGGTCAGGCTGGTCTCAAACTCCTGACCTCAGGTGATCCACCTGCCTCAGCCTCCCAAAGTGTTGGGATTACAGGCTTGAACCATCACGCCCACCCCTTACTCTTGAGTTTTGAGAGCATTTCAAATATTCTTCATATTATTCATTTGTCAAACATAAGATTTGCAAATATTTTCTCATACTTCATAGTTTGCCTTTTCATTTCCTTAATACAGTTTTTACATAGAAAAATTTTTAATTTTGAGGAAGTCTAATTTGTCAATTTTTTATTTTATGGATCATGCTTTTGTGTAAAATCTAATAACCCATGTGTAGCTCTAAATCTTGAGGATTTTCTCTGATTTTTTAAAGTTTGTAGTTTTACATTTTACACTGAACTCCATGATTCATTTTGAGTTAACTTTGTATAAGGTGAGACAGTTAGTTTAATGTTTTTTTTCTTTTCTATTCTTTCTTTCTTTCCTTCTTTGCTTTCCTTCCTCCCTCCCTCCCTCCTTCCTTCCTTTCTACCTTTCTTCCATGTAAATTTTAATATAACCTAATTTGTTCTAGAGCAAATCTTGTTGGGATTTTTTGTAGGAATTCTATTAATCCTATACTTCGATTTCTGGAGAATTCATATCTTGATTATGTTGACTCTTCCAATCCATGAATATGGTATGTCTTTCCATTTCTTAACTCTTTCTGAATTTTTTCTTTGGCATCATACAGCTTTCAGCATACAACTTCTGCATGCATTTTGTTAAATTTACACCTAAATATTTCCTATTTTGAGCAATTGTAAATGGTATTATCTTTTTAATTTTAGTTTCCACATGTTTGCTATTAGGATTTTTGCATCTTTACCTTCTATCCTGAATCTTTGCTAAACTCATGTGTAAGGTTAGGGAAGTTTGCAGGGGTTTTTTTTTGTACATTCATTAGAATTTTTTTTTTTTTTGGAGTCAACCATGTCATCTGAAAATAGATTCAGTTTTATTTCTTCCTTTCCTTTCAACATACTTAATGTTTCTTTTTCTTGATTTATTGGTTAAAGCTTCCACAATTGTGTTGAAAGTGTTATAGCATAGTAATTTTTGTCTTGTTCCCGTTCTTATAGGAAAAACATTCAATCTTTCACTATTAAATGTAATACAAGTTGTGGGATTTTGGAATGTGTTCTTTATCTAATTAAGGAAGTTCCTCTCTATTCCTATTTTTCTGAACATTTTCATAATAAAGTAGTATTTTATTTTGTCAATTACTTTTTCTGCATCAATGAAAAAGAGCCAGAGAAGTCAGAAAATTCTGAGACTTTCAAATAGATATTTTTTAATTCAGGTCAGCAATTTTTTCTTCTGGAAAATGCCAGATAGTAAATATTTTAAGTGTTCTGTATCACATATTCTCTCTTTTTTATATACTTCGGTGTTTATTTTAGAATCTTTTAAAAGTTTAAGAACCATTGCTAATTAATGTCTTTACAAAAATAATCCTCAGGCCACATTTGGGCCATTAGCATAGTCTCAACCACTATTTAGGGATAATTTTTAATGTTGGTTCATTTCCTCATGTGAGATGTAATTTTTTAATGTGAAGTTTTATTTAAGAAGAATCGCTTTTTTATGGACTCTTATTTGGCCTGGATTATGAAAACAACATGCCTTAATTAGATGTGGACCTATTTGTGTTAATTTATTTTCTTTAGCAATCTATATCAATAGGGAGTGTAAATATGAATGTCATGACATGGTGTGAGGGAGCCCAGTATTTTTTATTTCAATTTTTGTTTTTGTTGCCTATGTTATATGCTAGAGAGGAATTATCTTTGCTGTTTTTCTATGTTTCTTAAATATTCATTATGTATAAATTAGACTTTACCAAATTCAGGTTTTATTCAGCGGCTCAGGTTCAGTCCTTTTACTTTTCCAAGCTTTGATGACAAACCTTTTATCTTTGAGTAAGTATTTAACTAATTTCTAAGCCTCGAAGCCATGTGCCTTTTTCAAAACTACAGAGCACCAAAGCAGCTTGGGTTTTTCTTATTACTTATTTTCTTTTCTTAATCTCTGGATTTGATTTCTCTATTCATTCCTAGCACCTAGGTGTTTCCTTCTTTCTTTTAACAGAAGTAATTAGCATCTATATTGCTTTATTTTCTTACATGATCCTAACAACAACCCAAGTCTCAGAGTCTAGATACTCAAAAGAAATTCTTTGAGTGGAGGGTGCATTTGTGGGCTTTATATTGTTCTCCAGCCTTTTCCTCTGATTTCCACTTTTCTCTTGACTTGTGTCTTAGGCTCCTAGGAGTCAACACCATAATATGTGTAAGAAAAAAAAAATGCGTGGCCGGGCGCGGTGGCTCAAGCCTGTAATCCCAGCACTTTGGGAGGCCGAGACGGGTGGATCACGAGGTCAGGAGATCGAGACCATCCTGATCTACACGGTGAAACCCCGTCTCTACTAAAAAATACAAAAAAAAAACTAGCCGGGCGAGATGGCGGGGGCCTGCAGTCCCAGCTACTCGGGAGGCTGAGGCCGGAGAATGGCGTAAACCCGGGAGGCGGAGCTTAGTGAGCCGAGATGGCGCCACTGCACTCCAGCCTGGGCGACAGAGCTCGACTCCGTCTCAAAAAAAAAAAAAAAAAAAAAAGAAAGAAAGAAAAAAAAAATGCTGCTTCAGGTAATTATGTGAAAGCCATTGAGAAAATATGGGAATTATGCTTTGCTACTCAAGAAACTAACTTTAATACTGTAGAAGATGCAAAAGACTCTCACCAATTTTATGTACAACACAGTTTAGATGAATGCATGGAGAGAACCAGAGAACACAATATTGTTCTCCCTTGTAATCGTCTAATGAAATTCAGCAGAGACATGAACATTTGAAAATGTTATAAATAATAATTTCATCTTCATCATTCATGGTAGCAGCCAGAGCTTCTTTGGGTTCTGGTGTTGTTTTACTTTGCGGGTGGGCCTATCTGGACCTTTCCCTTTAATATAGCTAGATTTAAAAGATTTTTGCCGAACATTTAGGAGCTGTGGAAAGCCAAAAACACATAAGATATCTGTATCTGCCATTTTCTTTAAAAACATTACATCGATTTATTCTTCTTGACCCAAGGAGAAAATGATTTTCAGTGAGTTTATGAGAAAGTTATAGAATTGTAGAGATAGAATTTGAACTCGTGTTTTTTCTGACAATAGATTGTGGCTTCTTTCCACTATGTTCTGTTGCTTTCCCAAAATATTAAAAGGTTTTTGATAAGCATGAGATAAAAGATTGAACTTTGTGTTTAGATCACTTACCTAACTAGGGCTTAATCCAATTTCTCATAAAGGGCCAAAATCATTGCTGTATTGTTAATTATTGTATCTTTGTCAATTTAGAAAGTTGAAAAACATCTTAAGTCACTGAAGACATTACTGAACAATGATTACACTTAAATGTATTAAACTTATGTTTTGTGCTCTATCTGAATAACTGTAGAAGATAATATTATTTGAGAAATGAATAAAACTCTATTATTAAATTTATTTTAATATTTAGTTTGGGGCATCACTTTTTCAGATCAAATTGGAATTTGATGTTTAATTAAGAACATATTTCCACATCCTGGGTTTATGCCTAAATAATAAAATTGTTATTTAATGCCTCAACTGAGATTGTCTTTTTAATGTTAAGTTTAATGCCACTCAAAAGTCTGACCCTTTAAAAATAAAATTTAATTTGCAAGGAAACTCAGAATTGATCACTCTAATTTAGAAGACCCTAGGTGAAACTTTAAAAAACATAAATGATCTGCTGAAAAAAACAAAAGAGATTAAATAAATTGAAGGTATGTGTGAAGCAGATTTCTCAGGGAGAAGATATGTATGGTAGAGGTGATTATATTCATCTTGAGGAAAGCTAGTGGCTGATTAGTAGATCATGATAGTCATTGTATATCTGAGATTTCCAATAAATATTTAATAAGATTTTACAAGAAGATCTGATGGGTTTTTGGCCAAATTCTACTAATAATGAATAGGTGGTATACTAAAGCCAGCTGACACTGATTAATGAGAAGCCAGTAAATAAATATTCAGGAAATTTGCAGTATGGTAACTAACAAGTAGGTAGCTTGAAATCAACCTCAGTGGCAGTATTTACACTATGGAGACCAACAGCTGAGGCAAATCAGGCTTGTCTTTTCCTCATGGCATGCGAATTTACCAGCATACCAATGGCTCTTCCAGAAATTGTACACATCGTTGAGTTCTCCAGGCATAAGTCTGATAAAATAGGTCATATAATATTGATATAACTAGATGAATCTAATATTAGAAGTGTTTGTAGACAACGAGGATGGATGAAACTGAGGAAATAGATATAGCTCAAATTAAGATTTAGTCATTATCCTATTGTTGATTCCCATATAACATTTACATCATACTATATTCATTGTATCTATGGCTTGGATAAACATATGGAAACTCATGGTATCAAATGTGTGGATCCAGGGAAGCTAGAATAGACAAAACACTGAATATAGGAAATATAATTTTAAAACTAAAAGACTCTTTCCTACAAAAGTGAATACATTTATGACACCATATAACTATTATAACCATATGTATATTTAATATTTTTCTAAGTAAGTACTACCTTCATCTTACTTTAGCAGTGATGAAAAATCTCCCTTGTTTCCTGATCAGTCATTCTGATAATAGACATAATTTCAGACAGAAATATCTTTCCTGTCTTTTTAACGTGAAGTAAAATACGATCAACCATATTATTCTCTTTAGACAATAACTTTTTTGCTTTGAACTAACAGCTGCTATAAAGACAGATAAAGAGTGTCAGCACTAATTATACTTGAAATTATCAAACTCTGGACTCTTAAAAAGTTGGTAATAATAAAAACATCAAAAAATAGATTGCTAATGAATATTTGTGGAATAAATAAATGCATGATTACAACATTAACTATTAAATTATAAATTATATTATTAAATTGAGAGAGAATCAATCTGATTCACTCAGGAATTAAAATGTTTTCATGAGATGGTAGATTGGTGAAAGCAGGGCAAAGCTGATAACAGACAAGTAATTCTTTTGATATATACACATATACATATAGTCATCTTTTTATTTTATGCATATGGTTTTGCTTTGCATATATAACATATAAATAACATGTATATCATTTTTCTAAACATATTTATAATTATTAATGTACCTAATGAAGTGAATGTGCCTCCATAACATTTAACAGTTACGTCAGCAGGAAAGGGAAAACAACTGCGACCATGTAAACAATTCCTTGCTTCAGCTACTTGTTAACTATGGCTGCAGCTGTCTGAGCCAGCTGTCCAGTGGTAGCCTGATTCCCAGCGTGCATCTGGAAGCCGTGGAAGAATGCCAGTAAAGAATAAGAAAGGACCAAATATGCTAGTGGAAACCGACTAACCATGCTGAGGCTTCCACCTCCGTGTGTGTGGAGGGAAAGCCCTAACTGTACCTCCTAGGAATGCCAGTGTCTCCTTAGTCAGTTGATTTTACAACCTTTCCTTGTTGTTTCTAGTCATCTTGTCTTCTTAAGTCTTGCTGTGTTTTCAAAACTTATTTTTTTCATAAATCACTATATTGCTTTCCCACTATAACTCTCCTCACCACTTAGAATTTCTTTTTTTTTTTTTTTTTGACGGAGTTTCGCTCTGCCGCCCAGGCTGGAGTGCAGTGGCCGGATCTCAGCTCACTGCAAGCTCCGCCTCCCGGGTTCACGCCATTCTCCTGCCTCAGCCTCCTGAGTAGCTGGGACTACAGGCACCCGCCACGTCGCCTGGCTAGTTTTTTGTATTTTTAGTAGAGACGGGGTTTCACCATGTTAGCCAGTATGGTCTCGATCTCCTGACCTCGTGATCCGCCCGTCTCGGCCTCCCAAAGTTCTGGGATTACAGGCTTGAGCCACCGCGCCCGGCCACCACTTAGAATTTCTTTTGTTTCTAGTCCTGTTTCTTTAGTTGCTAATATCTGGAAATATTGTGAGTGAGTATTTATTATGTTATTTAACATTCTTGAATCTTCAGAGAACTTGTGGCCAACACTTTGACGGTTCACAGTAACCTACCAAAAATGTGCCTTATAGTTGATATTCAAATCTGGCCAAGATGGGGAAAAAGCAATCAGATTTACCTTCTGGGGCTTTAAAAGATTAGAAAACTTGATGAATTATAAGAAATCAGCTCACAAGTCATGTGACAAGAGGGAACAAAGGACAGTTATTCCTAAAAGATGGGAAACAAATGAAGTGAACTCCAGTTTACTGACTGGAGAAAGTCTCCAGGACATAGTGCAGACAGTGCAACTCACACAGAAACCAGCCTCTCAGAGTTGAGGAGATGAAACTGGAAGTCTAGGGGGCGAGGTGGCTGGAGTTCACAAAAGAGTGCGAGAGGGAAGAGAACTGCAGGAAGAACAGACTCCAAGTATCTGCAGAGGAACTCTGTGGCTGTCTGAGACAACTGTCCAGGAGTAGCCTATTCCCAGCATGCATCTGTAGATGGTGTTCATTTGAGTACTGATAAGCACACATGTGTGAAGAAACTCCTCAAGGCCGGAAAGAACCACACACATATATTAGAGAAAATAGTGCCTAGAGATCACAACAGGCCAAGAATAGTGGCTCTTCTCCATAGCAGGAGCAGAGTTACTCACAATCCACATGGCACCTGTCAGAGTACTAACAAGGGTCTTGCTTCAGGAATGTGGAAAAAAATTAACTCTAAATAGCCTCTGGTCTTCCCTAAGGAAGCCTAAAACCAAGACCCAAAACAATCAAACTTATTCCAAGTCACTCAATTGTCACAGAACAAAGCACAATATTATTTTACAAAACATAAATACTCAGCATTCACTAAGGTAAAATTCACAATGCCTCAAACTTGTTAAAAAATTACTAGGCATGACTGCAAAGAAGCAAAAATTATATATAATCCATAATAAAAAAAGATCATTTAAAAGTAAACCAGAAATTATGCAAAACATTAAATTAATAAGCAAGAACATTTTAAAATATTTTAACTCTATTTCATGCACTTAAGAAGCTGCCAGGAAGAGTAAACCTGTTAAGAAGTGATATGACAGAGATTCTTTTAAAGGACCCAAACTGAACCTCTCTAGACAAAATCTATGAGTCTAAAATGAAAAATTCAGTGGATAGGATTAACTCTAGATTAGATGTTGCAGAAAAAAATATTAGAGAATTGAAGACATAGCAAAAGACACTCTCTAAATGAAACCGAGGGGAAATAATATCTGAAAAAATAATGGAAAACTTCAAGTGATCAAAATATGCATAAGTGGAGTCTCCAACGTTAGGAGAGGGAAATGACAATAATATATTTTACAATTAATGGCCAAAAATTTTCTGAATTTGTTGAAAACTGTGAATTGACAAATCTAAGAAACTCGATGAACCCAACTTCAAAAATCATAAAGTACACTATACAAGGCATATCATAATAAATTACCTAAAATCAATAATAAAAGGGAAAAATGTAAAGCAGTTAGTGAAAGACATACTGCATACAGAGGAACAAGAAAAAAGGTGACAGATTTCTCATCAGAAATAACGCAAGTTACAAGACAAGTTGGAATATTACCTTTAATGCACCAAAATGTTTGTATGTGTGTATATATATATATATATATACATTCCCCTAGAAATTTAAGTCATGGAAACATTGTCTTTCTAAAATGAAGGTAAAATGAAGATGTTTCCATAATAAAAAGAAGCAGAAATAATTTATTACTGGTAGATCATCACCACAGTAAATATTAAAATAAATACTTTAAATAAAAGTAAAATGTTACCAGATAGAAATCTGGATCTACCCAAAAGAGCAAAGGAAGTAGTAATTAAAAGGATAAATATGAAGGAATTTTCTTATTATTTAAATAGCTTTAAAACACAATTCGTTTTGTAAAGCAAATGGAATATCTTTAAAACATAATTCATTGTGGAAAGCAAATGTTGAAATGTAGCATTTATAACATATATAGAACTAAAATGTATGATAATGGCACAAAAATCAGAAGACAAAAATAATTATACTGTCATTGGGTTATATGAAAGAAAATATTAGCAAGTGAATGTAGATTATGATAAATAAAAAATATAATAAACTCTGACGTGACCCCTATAATAACATAACAAAGAGCTTAACTCCCAGAAGTTAAAAAGAAAGTAAAATAGAATCTTCAAATTCCATTTTATGATTTTTATTTTCTATATTCTAAAGAAAATGTATATTTATACTGAAGAATATAAGTAATTGAAAAAAGAAATAAAGAGTAGATATAACAAATGTAAAGTATATATCAAGATGGTGTATTTGAACTCACCCACATCAATAGACATATTATATTTCTATTTTTACCCCAACTAAAAGGCAGAGATTATCAAGTTGGATAAATAATTAAGACTCAACTAGATGACACCTACAGTGAATTCACTCTATAATGATACAAATAAGTTAGAAATAAAGTATGGAAAAGATGCAGGCTAACAATAATTAAAGAAAATTAGAGTGGCTATTTTAATATCAGACACAAGAGAGTAAGAAAAATATATTACAGGGTAGCAAGGAGGTCAATTTATCAAAAGACATACAGATCATAAGTATTTATGCATCCAATAACAGAAACCCAAAATACTGAGAAGAAAACTTATAGATCTGTAAGAAGAAATAGAAAATCGACAGTGATAGAGATTTCAACACTATCATCTCGATAACTGATAAAGCAATTGTAAACTATTAGTGTAAATATAGATTTGAACAATATCATCAACCAGCCTAGCCTAAATGACACTTATAGATCACTCTACTCATTAACTGCAGTATAAATATTCTTTTCAACTGCACCCAGAGCATTAAGCATGATAGACCAAATTCTGGCCCATAAAACAAATCTCTGGTGTGATCTAAGAGAAAGATGAGATCTAAGAGACAACAAGGACTGAAGAGGACCTCCTCTCAGATCAGAATGTGAAGAAGTAAGTTCTTGGAGACGTGCTAATGACAGGAAAGATGACCAGGCAGAAGAGTGGGGACCTCCTCATCGACTTCCTCCCCCAGCTCTTTAAGAGGCTGAGAAAGAGACCAAGACCAAGAAAGAGAATGTGAAAAAGAGAAGGCCTCATGGAGAGCTGAGAAGGATAGGGAATCTCCTCATCGTACTAAAAATGAAACTAATGAAGATGGATGGACCATAGGACATTAAGTCTCAAGATAATGGATTTAAACTGCTGTATTAAATAGGTATAATCACATTCAAGGATTATTATACTTGTGCTTCAGTCAATCTAAATTGGATTCTTTAATGTTGTTTCACCATAAAACAAAAAGCATGAACTTGTATTAATCCTATATAATAGATTGATCAGGCCCCATATCCACAGGAGGTGGGAGAAACCATGACATTTTCTGGAATCTAAGGGTGGAGCATTATTTCATCGATCATCTGTTGACAAAAAAATAAAAATAAAAAATAAATTTAAAATGTGAACCTTCAGGTATTGAGTAACATTTTATCTTTGTATAGAACTGATCTTTTTTTATTTTAAAATATCTGATACTAATTTGGAATGAAGTAAGGTTCTGTCAAAGAGGATGTAGAGAAATAGGAAAGCTTTTACACTGTTCATGGGAGTGTAAACTAATTCAACCATTGTGGAAGACACTGTGGCGATTCCTCAAGGATCTAGAAC
>NW_012118487.1:30436696-30456696 GCF_000951035.1 Colobus angolensis palliatus
CCTTTGTAGGGACATGGATGAAGCTGGAAACCATCATTCTGAGCAAACTATTGCCAAGGACAGAAAACCAAACACTGCATGTTCTCACTCAGAGGTGGGAATTGAACAATGAGATCACTTGGACACAGGGCACAGAACATCACATACTGGGGCCTGTCGTGGGGTAGGGGCATGGGGGAGGGATAGCATTAGGAGAAATACCTAATGTAAATGACGAGTTAATGGGTGCAGCAAATCAACATGACACATGTATACACATGTAACAAACCTGCATGTTGTGCACATGTATCCTAGAACTTAAAGTATTTTTAAAAAAAAAAGAAAGAAAAGAAAAGAAAACATATTTGATGATCCTTTAAAGCAGTGAATCTGAAACAATTTTCACACCTTTAAGTGACTGAAATGTACTTCTTTTAGGTATTTTGAGGTATTTACCATAAACTGAATTTAGAAAGTTTTTAGATTCACTTTAAATAGACATTACAAATATTGGATACACTGGGGTTTTCTTTAGATTTACTTGAGAGAAGGTGAGTATAAAGCAATTTGCAGTTTTCATTCTAATGACAAGAATACCGCACAAGTGTAAATCCAAACAGTGCAGCTTATAAATTTTAAAGCACTTGGTAAACTATGGCTGAGTTTTTTTCTGTTGCCAATAGCAAACTGCTTTTCCATTAATGGAGAATGCATGGCTTTCAAGCATTTTAAATATGACAATATTTATAAATGTATGGTTTGGAGGAATCGTTTAAATTCTCTTCCCTAATTTTCTTTCTCTTCAAGATAGATTCTTTCAACAAGTAATTTATAGTAATGACTGTGTTAACTCCAATATTGGAATGTAGTAGCTATGTTAAAGATTAACAAATCTCAATATATTTAAGAGTTCAAGTTGTATCAAGAATGCATTCAAATCACGAATTCAATTTGAATCAGTAACGAAAACATATCTACACAGTCCTCAAATATTCAGACACTAAATATCACACTTCTACATAACCATGGGTCAATAAGTACTCAAAAGAGAAATTAGAAAATATTTTGAATTGAATAAAAATTAGAACACTACATTTACATTTTATGTGAAGTTAAAAATGGTACTTAGAAGAAAATGTTTACCATAAGATAATTCAATTCCTCAAAAGAAAGATCTAAAATTAATGACTGATGATTCTAATTGAAGAAAATGTAAAAAGAAGAGCAAATGAAGCTAAAAGCAGCAGCAGAAAAAAATATAACGAAGGCCAGAACAGTAATCAATGAAATAAAAACAAAAATAATGTTGAATATTCATGACACTGAAAGATTTTTTGAGAAAAATCAATAAAATTGATGATTTCTGTAAGCATATAGATATGGAATAATACAGAGGTGACAAACTACCAACCTTCCAATGTCAGGACTGAGAAAGGTATTGTCCCTATAGTTTTTATAGCTATTAAAATTATAATAAGGAAATAAGATATTCACCTTCCTGCCAATAAATACAACTTCAATCAAATGGAAACATTTCGTGAAAGACATAAACTACCAAAATGTGCTTAAGAAGTAATAAATCATGTAAACAGCCCTATATTTATTAGAACCTTCAGTTACAAATCTTCTCACAAAAAACTCCAGGTGCCAATGGCTTACCCAGGTGAATACTACCTAACTTTGCAGGAAGGATTAATATGAACTATACACCAATTCCTCCCCAAAATTGAGGGGGTTAGAATATTACCATTACCCAACTTATTATCCGAGGTCAGCATTATTCTGAATCAAAAATTGAAACAAAATTTTAAAAAATTATAGGCCAATATTCCCTGTAAACACAGGTACAAAAATTTTAATATAATTCTGACAAAGCTAACCCCCAAACATATTAAAATTGTCATACGCCATGACCTAATAGGACTTATTCCTGGAATGTTAGGATAATTTAACATCAAAACCAATCCTATTAACAGACACACAGATATTTACACAATCATATTAACACAAGTATACATTTTTGTCTGTTAATAGGATTGGTTTTGATATATACACACACATTTAAATATGCTAGGTGGTGTATTTCAATTACAGTTTTCGAGTTTTTGTTTTTGTTTTCTCTTTTCTCTTTGTGGCAAATGTTTATTGAAGCTTTCTTATGTATCAACCTTAGCTGACTTGGAGGAAGACCAGAAGTCCTGTTACAGTGTTGTAAATTGTCCTTAACTATAACTAGTGACAGGATGGAACATCTCATGTATGGTATGGAATCAGAAAAACTTAATCAACAGCCCATTTACTTTGGCTTTCCATACACTTACTGTTTCATGGAATCTCATTTCAATGTCAGCAGCTGTATTCTCTGTTTTACAGACTTCAGAAACAAACCTGAAGGAAATTTAAAAATCGTTGGAGAATACCGTTCTCTTCTATTTAAGAGGAATGGAAAATGCTCTCACGAAAAAAGCTGTTTTGGGCCAGGGAATATTAGAGAATGTTGGATTGGAAAAGTATTGTTTTACCAAATCAGTAACTCAACCCTTTAATAAACAAGATCATATTATATTTAGTAATGGAATGACAGTAAAAGCTGCTTAAAGAGCAACGACCACATTTTATACCACTTTTTAGACCTAACACCAATAAAAAATAAGCACTTAATAAACGTTTTTCTGCTAACTCTAAGCTAGCTTTTCCTGTAGCACCACACTGTCTTCATTTTGGTGGAGAAAATGTATAATTCACATTAATGAAATACCAGTCAGAATATTTTACTGATTGAAGATAAACATTATTGTGCTTTCTCATTCTTGATAACCTTTCAGTTTATAATATGAAGCAATCATGATATATATCAATGAACACACAGATTACAACATCTATCCAACAAGTGCTAAGCAGTAATGTCAACACTGAAGGCTAAGCTTATTTATCAATTTCTCCAGAGAGATATTAACTATGACCAAGACAATAGACTTCTTCCACCTGAAGTAGAATTACCTGGTGGAAATTGAATAGAAGTATGTATAACAACAATTTTAATTAAACGTTTACTAAGTGTCAAGCATAGTAGAAGATTTGTGTATGTATTCCTCCTACATTTTTTGACTAGTTACTATTTGTAAGACACTGTCGGTTGTTCTAGAAATACAATGGTGAGTGAGACAGACTGAGCTCCTTGGTGATCCTATATCCCAGTGTGGGAGAGACAGACAGTTAACAAATAAGTAAGTAAATAAGGTTTTTGCAGTCAGGGGTAACCGTCATGAAGAAAGTAAAACAGGGTCAGTAAAACAGTATACCTATTTATACAGTATCATCACCCAGTACCAATGCACCTTTGAAAATTCTCTAGCCAGCTTTGACTCTCCAGTAGAGAGTGACTGGAGCAGCTGTTCTAAATTAGAAGGAGGGGAGGAGGAAAGCCTAAATGATGAGGAAAGGCTGGAGGGAACATTTATGGGAAGCCGTTTTCAAGCAAAGGAATCAGTGTGGGCAGAGACCCTAAGGCAACCAGAGTTTGGCCCCCTCATGGGAAGGCAGCCAGGGGTCAATATGACAGGATCAGAGTGAGGAAGGGGAAAAGCCGTAAGGGAGGAATCAGACTCCTCCCATAGAGGAGGAAAGAGGGCAAGGAGATGCAGAACCTTGTAGGCCATGAGAGGAAGTTGGGATTTATTCTGAGTAAGATGAAATTTTCCGGAGGGTTTTAAGCAGAAAATAAGTAGGATATTTTTTCTGTTTTTTTTTGTTTGTTTTTCATTTTTCATTTTTATTTTTTTAGATGGAGTCTTGCTCTGTCACCCAGGCTAGAGTGTAGTGGCACAATCTCAACTCACTGAAATCTCTGCCTCCCATGTTCAAGCGATTCTTCAGCCTCAGCCTCCCGAGTAGCTGGGATTACAGGCACCTGTCATCAAGCCTGGCCACGTTTTGTATTTTTGTAGAGATGGGGGTTCACTATGTTGGCCAGGCTAGTCTTGAACTCCTGACATCAGATAATCTACCCGCCTCGGCCTCCCAAAGTGCTGGGATTACAGGTGTGAGCCACTGTGCCCAGCCTTTTTATCTGTACTTTTAAGAGATCCTTCTGGCCACTCGGGAGATCATTGCCAAGACTGAGCAAGCAAGAGTGGAAGCAGGATGACCACTTAATGGACTAATTAATTACTTCAGGTGAGAAATGATGCCTGTTGGAACAACACAATAACAGATTTGTTGAAGTGGGGTGGGTGGATTTGGAAATATCTTGAAGGTCAAGCTGATAGTACTTGCTAATTTGTTGGGTTTAGGAACTGGAAGATTAGAGGAGAAGAGGAGTCGAGAATAACACCTCAATTGATAGTTTAGTTGTTACTGGTGCTACATAATATTTATTTCTCATCATAAGCTTGCCAGACAGGCATGAAAATTCTGGTTTCGCAGATGATGAAAATGACATTTGGCTAGAGAAGGAACTTTCCCCAAATCACACTGCTAGGGAATGGTAGAAGATTTAAGTCCAAAGAACAGTATATATATATAGATATTGTTTTTTGAGACGGAATCTCGCTCTGTTGCGTAGGCTGGAGTGCAATGGCACGATCTCTGCTCACTGCAACTTCCCCCTCCTGGGTTCAAGCCATTCTCCTGCTTCAGTCTCGCAAGTAGCTGGGATTACAGGCACACACCACCGCGCTCATCTAATCTTTTTTTTTTCTTTTTTAATAGAAAAGGGGTTTCACCATGTTGGTCAGGCTGGTCTTGAACCCCTGACCTTGTGATCTGCCTGCCTCGGCCTCCTGAAGTGCTGGGATTACAGGTGTGAGCTACCGTGCCCGGCACAAATAGTATATTTCTTTATACAATATCATCACCCTTAGTAACCCTGCACCTTTAAAAATTTCCTAGCCAGAATTGACACGATTTTAAAGCAAAAGCCCAAAAGCACAAGCTGAACTTCAGATCATCTGATAGCCACAACTTACAACTGGAAAGAATATCTAACACCAACTTAATAACAATCCACCAAAAGCACCAATTTATTCTACTTAACCCCGACTCCACTTGAGAATTTCAGCTCATGGGGGACCCATAGCATTCCCTCAGCCTTATTAAAGTCCAATTAAAATATTTGAAGTTAGAATTGTTTCCTCAAAAGAAAAGATCCTAGGTCACTGTATAGTGTTTTGGAATAAAAAACTTGATATTTTGAGTTGGATTTTTTTTTTTTTTTCTTTTTTGTAACGGAGTCTGGCTCTGTCACCCAGGCTGGAGCGCAATGGTGTAATCTTGGCTCACTGCAACCTCCGCCTCCCGGGTTCATGCAATTCTCATACCTAAGCCTCCCAAGGAGCTGGAATTACAGGCGCATGCCTCCACACCCTGCTAATTTTTGTATTTTTAATAGAGATGGGGTTTCACCATGTTGGTCAGGCTGGTCTTGAACTCCTGACCTCAGGTGATCCACCTGCCTCGGCCTCCCAAAGTGTTGAGATTACAGGCATGAGCCGCCGTGCCCAGCCAGGTTGATTTTCTTAATAGCAGATACACATTTGAAACTATTTTTTTCTACAGGTAGTATAAGTTAAAAAAAAAAAAAAATACATGAACACTTGACCAAAAAATCAATAACTCTTTCCACTGTTAAGGCTTTTGAAGTTACAAGAGTAAGGTCTAATATTGGCCATTACCTCAATTCTAAACTATTAATAGTAATTAGCACTCTTCTAAGAGACTTCATTGAAGTCCAGTCTTTCCAGTGCCAAAAATAAAAACAGAAAGAGTGGTAAACAGATGCCATCGCTTGTTGTGCATCTTGACTTGGGGAATTCAGTGATTATGTCAGGTTCATAGAGCCTGACCTCCAGCACACCTTTCTTTGGCTTCCCATCACAAGCAAAGGGGAAGGTTGGCAATGATGTAACTTCTGAAAGAAGTCAAAGAAAGAAACTGGAACTTCAGAAGGCTTGTGAAACCTATTCCAGGAATATCTGATGAAATTATCTTTGCTAAAAATAAATAAGAGTAAAAAGAGCTATGTTTAAAAACTAATTAATAATTTTAAAAAAATCTTTTCTGACTGATGTCTTCCTGCCCACTGAATTTCCAAGTTTTTCAACATCTGCTTCATAAAGAGATTTAACTAATTCAATTTTAGCTTGGCAGGAAAAAGAGAGTCTCTATTCTTTGGACAATAATTTCCCTAAACCACTAATAATCATTTAGTTAGAAAAACCATAGACTTCATCATCTGTGTCCTGAATTATACAATGTTAACTCAAAGAAAAGGAATGTAGGGTACATCATATCCTCTAAAATGTGTGGTAGGGGAGAATTTCTTTAGCATAAGTAAAGCTCTATGCTGTTTTAAACAGCTTTGTAAAGATGTCCTCAGATGCATACTTTAGAAGTTTTCGGGCTACAGATAATTTTCCTTTTTATTATCTCTATAAATTTAAGGAAAATGTAGCACAAAGGAACATTATAATGATGTGTGTTTTTTTGTGGTAAATGTTGGGCAGAAAAATCTATAAATTAACGAAGGAAGCTCTTAGTTGTTATTGTAAAACTGTAATTTGGTTTCATGAAATTTAAATCATAGACTAAAATAGAAGCAAGGACATTAAACGTGTCAAGAAATGCCAATCAAGGATGTAGACAATGATTTATGTAAATTCATATTCAAAGAAATATTATTAATAATACCATAAATGTAGAGTATTCATGCTTAGTAATAAGAAAATAGTTATGTAAATGTAGCATTCCTAAGTCCTTTAAATAAATTTTCACAGACTAATGATACAGTATTCAGAAATGCTCACATTATAAACTGACATGGTATGACACAAGGCAACATAGGTTGATCAATTATTACCTTAGGCCAAGCACTGTGTTATGTACCCTAATGTAATATATCATGTCATCTCTATCTAAGAAATAGATACTTCATTTTCCTGATGCAGAAATAGGCAAGAGGGTAAACAAATTCCCAACAAACACATAGTAGGTTGTAGAGCACCTATTTGATTTGAACCTGATGTGTCTGCTTCCATGTCTCATGGTCTTACCCATGGTTCACCTGCATTTGCAACAAATTGTTGCAAATACTCAGCTTAATTATCCTTAGAGTGTTAATTTCCCTTGTTGTTGTTGATGTTTATCACTCTCATGGTACTATGAAGTGAACAAAGCACTCAGAACCAGTGTCTCATTCCATACAGAATCTTAGATAAGATACACATTCTAATTCTGATGGGTTCAGAAATGTGCTGTTCTGGTATCTTAGGGACATAAGATAGCAGGGCTTTGCAAAACTCCTGTTTCAGTGACCATGACACTATGTAAGCAATGGCTTCCTGACTCTTTTAATTTTGAATTCCTACACTGTATCTTCGCACATTTGGTCCTTGTTTTAGGTACTCACTGAGTAAAGCATGATATTCAATGTGCTTTATTTCTACATGATGTCTAGATGGGCATCTAAGGGGAGATTAACTTTGCCTCTTTTTCTGTGTGACCAGCTTCAGCATATCCGGTTTAGCTTAGAAGTTACCTGCTATAAGGAATTCCATAACCTCCATTCTCTCTAATACTCTATTAAAAATTAAACTGACTACACCAAACTCTCTTGATTTTGTTCCAACCTCACTGGCTACTCCTTCTCTGTCTTCTTCACTGATTTCTCTTCACTTCCCCCCTTCTAGATACGGCAGTGTCCAGGAACCAACACTTAAAATCTTTGGTGATGTTTTATCCAATCTTGTGGCTATAAATGCAATCTCTGTGCTGAGGACTCTAATTTTATGTCTTAAGATCGGTATATCAAAGTGCCCGCTTGACTGTCTCACTTTCCATAAATAGCTATTTCAAATTTATTTTAAAACAAAATAAACCTAGATTTTCTACCCCATCAAATAAATAAAATCAAACAATTAAACAAACAAAACAAACCTTTTCCTGCCCCCTCTCATTTCTAATCTCAGTAAATAGCACCATGGTTTGCCTACTGTCTGTCAGTCTATAGTCTCGCATGCAAGCTATCATTGTGTCCTTTAGGATTTCTGCTCAAAGTTTAGTTCACCCACTACTCACATCACTCCAGGTGTCATCTCTCATCTGGACTTTCAGTATAGCTTCTAACTTCGTCTTTTCTTCATATTCCTCTGTGGTCTGATTGCTTGATGAAGCAAACCTGTTTTATTCTGCCAGATTTGCTGATTTCAATGACCAGCTCAAACATCACCAGCTGTGTGACCACAGAGTCACATAACTTTTGCATCTAAGTTTCTTCATTTGTTAAAGAATAATAATATACCTCAGAGCTGACAGAATTGATCTAAGGATGATACACATTATTCAAGATAAAATTGCTTTGCACAGTGTTTGCACACAGTAACACTCAGTGAAGGTTAGTTATTTTTTCAACCACAGCCAATTTTAATGCATAAATTAGGTCATGTCATTTTCTTATTCCAAATTCTTTGTTGGCATTACCACACTTGAAGAAAATGTAAAGTCCTTAACATGACCCAAAACTCTAAAAGATCTAGACCTTTGGTACTCTTGACTCTAACTACTGTCTGCCAGCTTACTGTGTTCAAGCCACCGGCTCTTCGAAATTGTCTAAGCTATTTCAACTTCAATGATTTATATAAATTTATATTCAGAGAAATATTACTACTATATACTGTCAGGTGCCTCTCATTCCTACTCTCTTCACTCGGATATTCAAAAAACTTATTCCTGTCATATATGTTTCTTCTCAAATTTTACCCATACTTCAGGGTGATATGTTTTCCCTGACCTCCCTATCAAAAATAATACCCTATCCATCTCTTCCTCTTTAATTTGCTTTTTTCACTTCATAGTACTCAGAAAGTCCTGATGCATGTTTGTTTGCCCATTTGTTCATTGCCAGTCTCCTTTAAAAGAGAGTAATCTGCATGAGAATAAAGACTTATTTCATTAAGACTTTTGTTTACCTCTCTATCCCCATTGTCTGGAACAATGTCTGGTGTTAATAACAGGTGTTCAATAAATATTTGTGAATGAAGGATTACATGACGTATAATAATCTTTTTACATGCCTTTCTCCATCAATAGACTTCAGTTTTTTTCCACTGTTTGATGCATAATGGATATAATAAATATTTATGAGTGAGAAATTATTAATGAATGAATGAACATAATGTAATTAGAAAACCATCCCCAGGGGGATGAACTAGGGAAGGTGTGATGCACAGGCAACTCTTTACACCTGGAAAAACAAATACTTAATTTACAGACAACCTAAAATACTTATTTTCTTTTCTGGTTATCATTTCTGATCAATACGTGGCTCCTTTTGGTTAAGTACAGGTTAGACACTAGAAAGAAGTGGATAGTTAATTGCACAATAGTAGTAACTGTCAGTACCTTTGAAACCTAAAACTAGATCCAATTATTTGAAAGCCAATTAACTAATAAGTTGAGCAATTACTGCCACAAACACATAACTTCGATTCAACATGAGAGATTCTCCTTGATTTTCAGCACAGGTATGCCTTTTTCATGGGTTACTATGGCTTAAATCCTGCATTCCAATGGCAAAGATCCCATTTGAGAGAACAGACAGAGAACATCAGGTTGAAGGGAAAGGGGTATCGCAGTACTTAGTGAAAAGCTTAGGAAACGAAGACCAGAAGATCAAAGAAAATGCTCGAAATAAAACCCTTTTCATGTGCTTATGCTTTTCACTATTTCCAGTAATCAGCATTTTTGGAGAAGATTCAACAGGAGTTTATATTATTATAATATATATGTAGATATAATCATATCTAATAAATAAATAAATCTAATAAATATAATAAAATAATTATATATAATAATACAATTAATTATATTCAAATATACTCCATTTAAAATTATCTTTGATAAAATCAGCTGGAAAGAAATAACAGAAATTATCTTTACTCAAAAACGTGATTGAGATATTTTTATTACCAAAAGTGAAGGGTGTGAAGATTCATTTATCTTTTTAAAAACAAATAGGAAAAATTCATTGAGAGGTATTTTGATGTATTGTGGTGTACAAAAATCTATTCCAGGGTAAACAAAACATGGCATTTGAAAAGCACAGGCACAGGTCATTTTTTGAGCTGCATAGGAAAGTGGGGCAAGGTTCGAACCACACCACTATGCACCACTATGCACTCACCACTATGCACTCAGAGAGTAGAACAGCATATGGTACAATAGAAAGATTAGGGCTGGAGGCCAAAGAGCTGGTTCCACATCTGGTTCTGACCCTTTGTAGATCCCTGAATGAATATGGGCACGTTACCTATCCACTCTTCATTAGTCACATTTGTAATGATGACTCCTATCTAATATGATTGCTGCAAGGAGCAAGCGAATGTCACCTTTGTTCAAACAAAAACCAAGCACGTTTGTTCCTGAATGAAATACTTCAGAAGCTACAAAGAGGTGCAGAGTAGAAGCTAATGGAGCAAGAGAGAGATCACTTCAGTGTATCTCCCCAGGTGTTCTATATTCCAGACTTACGTGGTATTTTCAGAGTTCCTCAGATTTGCCAAACATTGTCTCCTCTATCTGACATGGTATTTTCAGAGTTCCTCAGATTTGCTAAACATTGTCTCCTCTATCTGAAATGTTCCTCCTCTGACATGTTGTCTCCTTCTCCATAATTCCAACTTGTCCTTTAAATCTCAGCTCAAACATCACTTTCCTCGGGGAGGCCTTCCTGAGACCACTCAGAGTAGGTTGGGCCTGCCTTTTTCCATGGCACATTCTTCTCCTTTATAACTCTTTTTTTGTGTGTGATTACTTGTGGAAAATCTCTTTTACAGGTTACACAGAAGTTCTAAAGAGGGATGGACTCTGTGTATTTTACCCAACACGACATCATCCTAGTACAATACCATGAGTGAATGCTCAATAAATATTTGTTGGATAAGTTAAAATAATTTAATTCCACATCTCATAAGAAGTATTGCAACATGATAGCAAGTGGGATTGAAATGTGTAAGGAATAAGTGACAGTAAAAGAATTTAAAGAACACCTTAAATAATTTACTTTTTTCAATATAAAATAGACAACATGTAACTGACAGCAGTAGTACCATGTATTCTAGCATGGGATAAAGCCTGCTACATAATACATGTTCAATAAGTATTTACTCAGTAAATAAATACATCTGTAATAAGGGCACAGAACATTAGCGTGAGTCCTCTAGGACTTTAACATAATACTATCTAGATGTGATTTTTAACACAAGGCGTGATGATGAATTGCTAAAATAAAATGAACTACAATTTAAGACACAAACCATTAAGGATTGTTTGTGAATTTATTTTTCTCTTGGACTTACAAATATTCCAGAATACCTTGCTTAGTGTCTGTATATGCTCATAAGTGTGAATTATGAATGAGGAAAGATTAGCTATGACAGAGTTTCTCCTGCATTTATGCAAATAACTAAAATGGAATTTACATTTTTTTTCTGCATGTAAGAAAATTCACATTTACAGTGGTAGTCTAAGTTCCAAATATAACCAAAAGGGACTTATCAAAAGGAGGAACGATTTTTACTAGGAAGATAATAAAGTCAGTTTTAAAACCTGTTTAGGTTGAGTGCCTGTGGAGATTTCTAGATGCAGTTGAGACTTAGGGCAAGCGATGTAATCTCTTTTTACCTCTATTTCTTTAAGGTACAATAGAGATAATGATAATATTGGTTGCATTTTATTTCTGTGTTAAAAGCATTAATATATGTAAAATGTTTAAAATAGTGGCTGGCATCTATTTTCAATTACTATTAGTAATTATTATCAATAATATTAATTATATTAATAAGTTACTGAACAGCTGAATATACAGATCTGGAACTAAGGAAAGTGACCAGGGCTGTGCACACACATTTAAGAAAACTCAGCATACAGATGATAATTAAATCCACAGGAAAAAATGGTTTTCCTACAAGATAGAGAGTACAATTTGAGAAGAGTTGAGCTAGAATGAAAAATATCTCCCAGGAATATCTATGTTCATGTTATAGGTAGCAAGAGTTGATTCAGTGAGGGCGGCTAAGGAGAAATTGCAACAATATGGCCATTTTGAAAGGAAGTCATTAGAAAGATTGCTAAAGAAAATTAACTTCCATTTAGTTAGACGATATTTTCCAGGAATCTGGCCATAAAATATAACTTTTTTTTTTCCCAAAAAGCAGCCCTACATAAAAATAATGTGCTATAAAAAATTACTGTGAAGGAGACAATCTATGTTTAATTTCATCTTATTTTCTTAGCAATTCTACTCCAGCACCAAACTCAGCAAAGCAAAAGCTCTGCAGTTAACGTGATACACTGTAGGTTAGCAGTTCTCCCTTATTACCGGGGCACATTTGTCAGAGATCTCACTCTAGCTCAAATGACTTATTAGAGCAGTCTTCCAACTATACCTACTACTATCCCATAGGGACTTCACTAAATACCCTTTTCTCCACTTCATTTTACATTCGGTGATGTTTTCCAGTGATGTATGAGTGCTTGTTACAAATCTGTACCCTGGACACCTGTCTGCTGTTTGGTGTGTCAACACTTTTTTAATTTTAGAACTTTTTTTTAATCCGATAGCATTTCTATTGTGGCCCATCTCTTTTCATGTGAGGGTTACAAGTGTTAACTCTGCTACCACACACCCAGGTACAAAACCTTATTCTTCATTTAATTAGCTATGTGACTTTGAGCAAATTATCTAACCTCTCTGTGCCTTTGTGCCTCTGATTCCTTATTTTTAAAATGAAGATTATAACAATAGTGTGTTATTCATAATGTGATGCCTGACATAATATGTGCTTTGTAATTATATGTTATTATTAGCATTCCCAAAACGTGTCAGGTACTTGAAGATGCATAAGATATATTTATTCTCTGCTTCAGAAAGCATGCACTATCATAAAGGAATTTGATGTTTAAGCAAACCGCTAGAGTACAGCATCATTGCTCCTTCAGAGAGATTTGCACCAGATACAGCATTTGAACAATGAAAAATATTTAATCAGCTTTGCTTAGGGCAGCGTGAGCGTGGGAGATACAGGTAAGGTGTCACAAGAAAACAAAACATTAACATGCTCCTTGAGAGATTACTAGACTTTCGCTCAATCATATATGGGAAAGGTTTTTATAGGGTTTAACAATAAGGAAGAAGGAAATTAAAAGATCAAACAACCATTGTCATATCAATGTCTATAAGTGAAAGCTGGCCAGACGGATAAGACAAAATTATAGGAAAAATAAGTGTGAAACAGAGGAAGTAAAAATAGTAAATGCATGCATGTTTTTCTAACATAAGATAAGTGTTATGCTTGTGAAAATATGTTCTGGTTTTGCCATTGTATTGGGAAAGAATGATACGACAGTAGGAATCACGTGGTGATGTGTGAATAATGACTAAAAGCCTAAGACTCAAACATGAAAGTGCTTCAAAATTTACATATTGTTGTATGATAATATGAAATTTTAACATGACATTTTATGTAAACTATAAGCCTAGATATTACCCTCTGATAATCAAATAGAGTTAAAAGCCACCATCTTTATAAACATCTGAAACGTGAAAATGCATATTTGACTTTGCATACTTTATGATTTTAAGTAATTCCTATTTTTATTTGCAAAATGTTTTCACATTTTCTAGAAGCAAATTAATATATAATAATGACAACTTGCATTTGTCTTATAATCTAAGTTTTTTTGAAAAAATGGTTTTAGGGCAACTGTTAAGCAAAAATGGACATGTATCTTTCTTTGCTAATCACTAATTGAGTAATTAATTATGTTTTCATCATAAACATTTAGGATATTAATGAAAATAAATGTCATTACTTATTAAAAATATACAGCAATAATATTTAAAATTGTCATGATGTTTTACAGTTATTTCTATGATGCTATATCCTACCTAGAGTAAGAAAAGTTTCTGGATACAAATTGAATTGCAACAGTGTATCGTAATTCAAAAGGTAAGACATCAATTATGGGGAAAAAAATATGTTCCTCTGAATAGAGCATTCCTACTATCCTCACATATAGCTGTTTGTATGATAACAAAGATATTTTATCTGACAAAGAAAAAAAAAGTATTCAAATAGAGAATCACACCTGACTTACAATCCTGCTTTGTCATTTACTAGCTATGTTCTATTGGCCAATAGCTTAGTCTCTCCAAGCCTCGGGAAGTATCTTATCAGGGAAAGTGGTGTCCTGAAGATGATCATGACACTTTGAAAATTATATTGATAACTTACTAACCTTTGATGTTAGAAACTATATTTAGATATTTGAGGCATATACTTTTTTCTGATTTCCAGAAAACTATTTCTGAAATTGAAGTGTAATTTTATTTCCTACAAGTTGTTGTTTTTCTGATTAAGTACATGCAAAAGATGAGACACAATGTAAACTTGTTTCTAAAAGCCTTTCCCATGTTGAAATGCTTTGAGAGCTAATTATGAATGACAAATCTTGGAAATTTAATTTTGGTGAAGCAAGCCCTTTAAAATAAATTTCACATAAAAACAGCAAGGTATAATTTTGGGCTCAAGTTTAAGTTATTTTGACTCATATATCCAACCTAAGAGTGGCTAATTAATTTCTTCTGAAAACCCTTTAAAAATAACCATAAATAATTTATTCCAGTTTTTCTAGTGTTTTTTATACTAAAACCTCATAAGTTATGTTAACAATTTTATAAATAATTATCAGAGTAAATGTTACAGAGGATGTGGATTTTTTAATACACACATGAACATACGTACACACAGAAACACGAACAACATTAAATAAAAATGAACAGACATGTTTATCTCTTTAACACAAATAGCTGACAAGATAATGTACATAAAACAGACTTGAAAGCCTTTTAAGATACATACTAAATATGATTGTAAAGCTGGAAATGCATTTTAATTTAAAAAGAACCCCAAATAGACATGACAGCTGAACAGTAATCATCCACATTATCCCTCACTGTGAACTAAGGCACATATTTGCAAGAAGGATGTGTAAAGTTCAATAGGTTGTCTATGATCTAGGAATCATGTAAAATTAACTGTTACGTGTGATTGCAACCCATGACTCAGACTTCAGTACAACTACTCTCTAACTGATAACCAAACAGGATTTAATTTGTAGGGGTGGGGAAATAGAAGGCATAGGCAAAGCAAGAATACATAGTTTATAGTACAACCTATTTCCATTTTCTACATAATGGTTTCAAGAAACTTTCAAATCTTTTCATGAGGCGATTTCCTTTAAAATCTGTAAATATTTACACAAAAGTGCCTTTAGATCTGAGTCAACTATACTGAATAGCTTAAATCATAAAATTCCAGTGAGCACAGTGAGCACACATTTCTTATATCACAAAATTCTTGACCATAAGATACTGGGGGAAAAATGTGATTTATATATATAAAACCTTTAAATTGCATATAAATAGTAAAATAAAACTAGAAAATATACATCTATTAATTTATACCTGGTTTTGATTATGATACTTATCAAATGCATTTCCTTACCTATTAATATTGGCGACATAATGAGTGATAGTAATCAAAATATGATAGCTATAAAATATATGTTCCTAAACACAAAATATGTTTTTTTTTTTTTTTACAAAATTTAATAGAAGTTCAAATCTTCCCCCAGGCTATTCCATCTGAAATAAACTACTCTCATGGAATTTAGGTGTGATTTAGCGTAAATATATAAATAAAAGTCAAATGAACATTGACAAATAGTGATATTCATTTTAAACATTTTCTGGAATAAATTCTGAATTGGTAGGCTCTTGGTTGAAAAAATACCAGATTTTTAAAAATAAATATATATACATATATTTACTTAAGGTATATATGTATATATTTATAAGGATATATATATTCTTTAATATTGTTGCCATTTGTATATAAGATGTTGTTTAGCTGCTAAGCAAAAATACTTAGAATGTTTTTTGAATTAACACTCATACAAAGAAACAGATACTAGATATACATACATAAGCTATACAGGTGGCAGGTATTTAGAATTATCAAACTCTGATATTTGTTAATTGATTTAATTAGACTCTTTGAGAATAGAGATAAAAATATTGAATGAATGGCAAATAAGTATATAGATGTACAATTTACACAATCTAAGATTAGTATAAGAAAAGAAAATATGAGTCCATATTTAAGATTGTTGAGGAATGCTATCAGATATCTGTTCTAAATTAAAGTTTGAATGTCTTCAGTTAAAAATTGTTGGACAGAAAATATCTAATTATTGTCACAGACTAATCTAAGTAATCATAGTATTATTTCTAGGTGAATGGGATCAAAGAACTACATCCTTTAATGAAAATATAACACTTAATCCTCAGAATAGAGGCTTCAAATTTAGCCCTTACTTTGGCCAATATTTATATAGGAAGAAATTCAATAAATATTATCAGATGGAATTAATTAATTAATTAATTAAAGTTACAGGATAGAGCTGTTTTACTAATGCTTAGAGATGATGAAATAAAATCGGATCTGGATACCAAAAACATTTTGTGCACCAAGTGGCACTCCAATCATGAACCCATTTCTTCAAACCATTATTTTTTGAAAGATACAATGTTGCATTCCATCTTTAATAATCATATCAAATTCCCTTTCATCGTTCCAGTGAGACAGTCCTAGTGTTCAAATACTCCAGTTGAGGAGACAAAGAGAAGCATGAGAAAAAGGGAAGGTAAAGCTAGAATCCTGGTTTTGACTACCTCCCAAGACTTAATCCACTCCCCCACATTCCAATTTACAGTAAAATGAAATTGGCACGTTAACCTGAAAGGGAAAAAAAGAAAGAAAAATGACCAAATTCATTCAGTGAATTCAGGCATATCCAATGAAGTAATAGTGAGTTTATGCATATCAAAAAAGCAATTTGGCTCTCAAATAGCAAAATTTACTTATACCTAGTGGGAAAAAAGGCAATTAAGGAATAATCTGGAAGTGCTTGAGAGTGAAATTAAAATGGAGAACTGGTTTGTGCTCAGTGTCAAGTGGCTTTAACAGAGAATTCTGATGAGCAAACACTCAAATAGAGTTCTTATTCTTCTTGTGTCATAGAAGAGACCCTCATTTCCTAAAGAAACTCTATAAAATTGTGGAACTCTGTAAGTACATGGAGGAATATAACAAATTGGCAATTATGGAATCAGAATATGTGAGAAATGCTGAAATAGAGCTTAACAAGAAATTTTTAGTTCACAAGAGAAATCCTTAGTCATTTATTATAGTTATTAAGTAGACTCTGAAACTGTCAGTCATGTCTTTGATAAAATGAACTGCATTCCAAGTGCCCACAAAGCAAAATCTGTTACAATAGGCAAGCTAGAAATAGATGGAATAACATGAAAAAAAAGCAAAATGAATGAAACTAAAAAATGAGATACCATTTAAAATATAATAGGTATAAAAATGGCATAGTATTTAAGGGCAAGAAGAGAACATAAAATGGTAAAGCAAGAAGAAATGAATAGAGACAGGCTATAAAACACATACACAGATTCTTATGAACTGGATTTACTCTAGGCACTTTTCTATATTCACTGGATCTTAGAGCTTTTGTTTTAGTTCCCCTGTTTAAATATCACCATACTTACATAAACACGTTTGAACTTTTCTGTACTTGGATTGCCATATGCTGTCTATGTTTTGTTTTAAAACATGTAAATAGAGAAAGTATGATTTTCTGATTAGTACCCAATAGAATTTCTGTTGTCATGGTCTTGCCAAAACAACACATTAAGAGAATGAATCCCTTCCTGCTTAAAATGTGACACAACTTTTCCAAATCTTTTAATGAATTTCCAAATTTTCATTCAGAATATCATGATGATTCACTTATACTTACCCATCTTCTATGTTGGTGATTGAAAATAAACCTATTTTAAGTATGAGAACTCTTTGCACAAATTTTGCTCTATTTTTAAACAGATATTTATATTATTCTGATATCTCCTTTAATAAGCTTGTTGAGAGTACATATAAAATTTGTGAAATGTAACCAATATACTCTCTGAAGCCCATATAATATTATTATTAATAATCATACATTATCAATTAAGATTGATAATAAGGACGACTTTTGTGGCTAAGTCAAACCACTTACTTCAAAAAGAAATATATAATCAATTTTATCCAGCAGAAAATAATGTAAATATCCAGAAATACATTCTAATCTAGAAGTGATTCTTGACTTACTTGTTTAAGATTGCTAGAACAGTACCTCTAGGAAATGATGAGATTGGGAGTAGAAGAAAGGGGAAAAATCACATTTTGCCATATTCTAATTAATTGCAACGAATGTTTTTAAATGATATTGTTAAGGTGTTGTATTGGAAATCATCCTGTAGCTTTCTTATATTGCTAATGTTTCCTTTCATTCTTCCTATTTGCTACCATGACCACCAAAATATTTAAAATATCTGCAGATTTGAAAGTTAAGATCTCCAACTGTTCTCTTAAGCAGATTCATTGGTATATTTATGTATGAAACATTAAACCTATTAAAATCTATAAGATTAAAAGACATTAATGTGTAACTTTGAAAAACTACACTCAATAATTTTTGAATATTTGTGAATAGAATTACCTAAAAATTTATTATCTTTGTAAAAAAAACTTAATGCGGCAAGAATTTTAGCTTCTCATTAACACTATCTTTCAGTACAATACTGAAAGAACACCTTTTTGTAAACACATTATGGAACTTTTTAAAGTAAGTCACTTTTCTGCTCTTTAATGTGACTATCACAGCAGCTGAACTAATAACGTACAATGGGATGGTTGGTGATAGTATTGCCTGATCTTGTAGTAGCAGGGTATATCTATAATAAAATGAGTAATACAATTCATAGCCATATTCCTACATATACCTGAAGCACTTAATGAGTGTAGGTATGAACGACCTGAACTGTTAATTATTTTAGCTTAAAAAAGGTTATTTTTATTCTGTTACCTTTGTACCTAGCTGATATATAAATTGAGCAAAGATGTTTTTGTTCAGTAGAAACAGTTGGGTTTGTTTGGGAATAAAGTTAGATACAATTTTTGGTCTCACTGTTATTAGTTTGAAGTACTATTAAGTAAAAAAAATAAAGATCTTTGCCTTTTGTAAGAACATGTTTTATGTATGATTGAAGTTTTTACAACACTCCGGAAAAGCCATCCGATGTTAGATTTAAAAATAAAATCGAAAGCATTTTCTGACATAGTACACATGAAAAATTGGAAATTCCAGTATCTTCAATAGAAGTTATAGAAAGTGTATGTCTTCTTGGAGTTTGACACCCACTTAACACAGCAGAAAATAAGGTACTATACTGTAAACAAAAAAGTACAGTAAAGGACAATTGTAAATTTACATAAGAGTAGTTCATAAACATTTTGGTCTTTCCATAACAGTTTTTATATAAAATGAATAAAAAAACCTTTAGACAGCTGTCATCACTCTTGTTTGACCACTTTTCACTTATATGCACACAGACATATTTATATAGCAACATATTGATGCACCGTTACATGGATATTAAACTATGAGTACTGCTTGTAACTGAGATGTGCATTATCCAATCAACATTATCCATAGTTGAAATACTCTTACATTATGTATTCTTGTCATGTTGTATCTATAAAAACATGAAAATATAACTTTACATTATTTCAATTATTTACATTAGTTCAAGCTTGACAGAGAAAAATTGATAAGCTACAATTTTTAGAAGAGTAGGCCCAGAGGTACAATAAATAGCATTGATTGTATATAGTCATTTCTTTTTCATTTTTAAAAACTCATTTTAAGTACAATATGGAAACAATTAGTCTGCAATTTGGTCATTCTAGCACTTATTATTAAAACTTAAAATGCACCTCCAGCATTCCTGATGAGGAGAAATGCACTAAAATTATATTGTATTACCTTGGGATCTGTGATTAGGGTCAGCTAAA
>NW_012118487.1:30461696-30472137 GCF_000951035.1 Colobus angolensis palliatus
GTAAGAGAGTCTTAAAGATACATCAGGGTAGGTGGGATACTATAACAACATTTAGCATATTGTTATACTATTCCACCCACCTTAATGAGGATCCTTTAGGTGTTGCGATGCCATAGCCTTTGGAATCCAGGTTTCCACCAACTTTCATGGTGTCACAAGGCTTCCTTTGCTCAATGTACTCATTCATCGTGGATTCCAGCAAGTAGGCATATTTCCCTTTGGACTTCCGCACTCTAGCCACCCCTTCGGCCGTAGTCCTCACAAACACAGAGGGCTCCGCACTCCTCATGTAGGTCCACATTTTATCAAACACTGCAATTTTAGATCTCTGCAGGAAAATTAAGGGGCCAGATAGCATTAAGAAATGGCCCTAAAAAATTACTCACAAAATACAAAAGGAGGTATTACTTTTCAAAACATAGATGATACACACAATATGAACAAATCTCATCTT
The DNA here is from genome assembly GCF_000951035.1 of Colobus angolensis palliatus. Lineage (NCBI taxonomy): Eukaryota > Metazoa > Chordata > Mammalia > Primates > Cercopithecidae > Colobus > Colobus angolensis. Next base: position 30,462,151 of record NW_012118487.1, read on the forward strand.
TTAACAAATTTTTTCATTAATAACAATTCTATGAACTTGTTATTATGCCAAATCATTTTTAATAGATTTACGAGGACCTGAAACATCAATTTACTGTGGTAAACAAAATACTTTATATCTAGAAGTCATCTGAAATAGTCACAATCCAAAATAAATTGAAAAATGCACTATACAATCTATAGGAATAATTCAAATTAGGAGACAACAAAAAGGGTATCTTTGCTGCCCAAATCCTAAATGGTCTATTCCTAATTGTTGGTAGAACAGGATCTGTGTAATGTGAATTGGTCAGGCATGTAAGTGGTGAGATCCTAATGAAATGCCTATTAGCTGCAGAATAAAGGTAATATTATGCTGGAAGCTTCTATCTGATACTGACTGAAACGTTTCTAGAATAACACCGATTTTTTGAAGAATATTCTTTGGCCATTAAAGTTTTCTTTTAATTACACAGGATTTTTTTTCTTTGAATATTTAAACACCAAAAACCATTTATTTCAAGATATACTGGAAAAAAACCAACATTCTTATCAGTGACAGATATGAAAGAAAGAAGGGCTAATTGAAACTGTATTACTGAAGGAATATTTATCTTAAAACTTAATGGACTCAAAAGCAAAGATACACATCAAAAGAGTCATTTAATACTTCCTTCCTATTCAGACTCAAAAGAAGCTGAACATAGAGTTGGAAAGTCAGAGCATTTGAATGTCTGCTTATTTTTCTATTCACAATTTTCTCACATGACTTTAATCCCTTTTGGGAAGATGACTTTGAATAACCCTTTTGTTATTTTAATTTAGTAAGTTTGAAATGGAAAATTGAAATTGAAGACTTACTTTTAAAACTCAAGAGGTTTGGGGGGGTTGTTTGTTTTTTTATTCTAAGGAATTTTAAATATATAATAACCTTTACCTTACAAAAAGCAGACATATGATATAAATCTATATGTTTTATAATACTGCCCTAAGGATTCAGGTAGCTTTACATATAAAAGCACTCTATTTTGGTGAAAGTCTTGGGTCAAGTACAAATAGAGTATAGAGTATGCTTGTTATCACTGGGGTTTATGACAGCATAACAGACATGCTCAGACTTTAGTTGTGTTTCTCACTGTCACCATTTGAGTAGGGGCTGTTGTATTGAGACAGGCTCATGGACCATTTCAGCTCAGTGGTCTATGCAGGCAGAAGGCCTAGATGTCTCCTGAAAAAGATACTTTAACCCTAAATATAGGTCAACATTCCTTACTTCTTAATACTTTTTCTCTTACCTAATTAAGTAAACCACTGTTAAATCTATTAACAAACAATGCCACTTCAGATTTCAGATTTTAAAATTCATTGCCTAGTGAATCAAGCTTTCTCTCTGTTGTAAAAGCATATCTATGAGGCTGAAAATTTTACTAGGATCCCAGCTATGTTTAGCGTGACACTTTGTACATAGTAGGTTGTTAATAAACATATGCCAATTGGCTATTTTGTGATTTGGTTGGGAATGAAAAACCGTTTTTTTTTTACTGAAATTTTGCCTAATGTAGAAACTGCTTATTTGTTTGTGTTGTAAAAGCATATCTATGAGGCTGAAAATTTTACTAGGATCCCAGCTATGTTTAGCGTGACACTTTGTACATAGTAGGTTGTTAATAAACATATGCCAATTGGCTATTTTGTGATTTGGTTGGGAATGAAAAACCGTTTTTTTTTATCTGAAATTTTGCCTAATGTAGAAACTGCTTATTTGTTTGTTTTCTCCTATAGTCTGCCTTCATATTCTCAACCAAATTGAAAGATTAGTTATAGCATTTGAGTTTGATTAAATAGTAAGCAATCTTGCTAAACCTCAAAGTCTTTTTGTAATATGAATTCTCATAAAAACATGATGTCAATATCACAATTTTGGAACAAAATCACAGACTGATAAAGAAGAGTTCAAAATGCTGACACAATTGTTTTATCAAATCATCCACTAAATGTCAGTTTTTCTAAGCTTAAAATATCAATTTTGAGACATTAAAATGTTACATGAAATGCTTCATAGATATGAATGCCCTTCAGAGAAAATTCAAAAAGTAGCAATACCATTTTCTGTTTCATTCATAAAATACTTTCTGCTGATTTTAAGAATATTTCTCTAAGTGTAAATATAATATTTTCAAGAATGAAAGGACTTTAAAATACAATCTAGAAAAGAAAATGGACCTAGCTACTTTCGTCTGAGCTATTGATAACTGTCTTTGCAGCTTGGAATCATTTAGAAGATATATTGCTCCTGCTATGTTAGGTCAGCTAGACATACAAGTTCTGTTGATGAGTCATTTTTTTATAATGGGGCTTCACATGTATTATAACATATATGACATATTCTTATAATGAGCATGATTTTATGACATGATTGTAGATTAATAACATCTATAAACTATCTAAGACTTTAAAATACACATTGATGATGCTGAATCAGACTGAAAGTAACTTTTTTCATGAGTCAGAATTTCTGTAAGATAGACATTTTTTTCCTCAATTAGCTAATTCATTTAACTCTCAGTTGTTAGTCTACTGTTCACTTTTTAAACAAAGTTAACAAAATGTTTTCATGACCATATCTTTTCAAGAACTATTGTTTGAACATACTTAGCCAAAGGTAGACAAATAGGATAATTCATAAACATTATAATACTGTTCTGTTGAAAACTGTGATTCATTACGACAAGACAATTATTAATTTGAATTTCATAGCTACTTTCAAAACAAGAATTGGAGGAATCTGATGACATTCTCACTGAGAGACAATTCAGAATATATGTATTTACTTTCTATTGAACATATCAGAAAAAATGTTACACTAAATAATAAAAATGATGCCTAGAAAGCTTGATTTTCTCCAAAATCATAGCAAAAATAAAAAATAAAAAAGTAATCAGCAGAAAAGCATTCCAAAGGCAAAGCAAAGTTCTTCTCTGGGCTTCTCATCTAAGAAGACACATGATAAATTATAGTTATTTTTCATTAGGTTGGTGCAGAAGTAATTGCTGTTTTTGCCACTACTTTCAATGGCAAAACTACAAGTACTTTTGCGCCAATCTAATAGGTTAATGTAGGTGACAATGTTTAGTTTCGCCTAATTCATATGTTAATGATCTACCTGATGCACTGGGGATCAAGGCACACTACAATCATCAGATCCACTCCAGCATCTTGACTACTTATTTCTTAGAATATATTTACAAATACACTAATAATTAGTGTAATACCATGTGGTCAACTAAGATACTGTTTTTAATAGCATTTCCTGTTAAAATTCTGGAATCCAGCAATTTCATGTTACATGCACACATTGTTCTACCAAAAGCACACAGATAATTAAAGCAATTCTATAGAAAATGCAAATCAAATACAAATCGAATTGCCTCAATTAGCCCCTTTGTGCGGACTTTGGAGATGAACGCCAGTTAATGATGATCTCCACCCTCATGATCAATATCCACATTTGAGCAAATTTTACCAAAGTAGAAGAGGGAACACAGGCAAGCCATACAGACTTTTAAAATAAACCACATAATTTCCCATCATCTGTAATACTGATCTGAATGCTGGTCCAGAGAAGAACATGATGCAATGCAAAAGGAAAACAAAGGGGTTGACAATCATTTCTGTCAAGATGGCCCCAGGGAAGAGTTACAAGTCTTTCTCAGGAATAACTGCACCTTGATTTTCTACCTTTTCCCCAAATCTACATGCTGCTTTTCACGAAATTTAAACTCTCTCTCTCTTTCTCTCTCTCTCTATATATACATATATACATATATGTGTGTGTGTGTGTATATATATATCCTATATATATATGTGTGTGTATCCCATACAGCTAAGCCAAGGAAGACTTTGTATTTTTTTTTTTTTTTTTTGACATGAAGTCTCATTCTTATCCCCCAGGCTGGAGTGCAATGGCATGATCTCGGCTCACTGCAACCTCCGCCTCCCAGCTTCAAGCAATTCTCCTGCCTCAGCCTCCCTAGCAGCTGGGATTACAGGCGCCGGCCACCACGCCTGGCTAATTTTTGTATTTTTAGTAGAGATGGGGTTTCACCATGTTGGCCAGGCTGGTCTTGAACTCCTGACCTCAGGTGATCCGCCCGCCTTGGCCTCCCAAAGTGCTGGGATTACAGGCGTGAGCCACTGTGCCTGGCTGGAAGACTTTGTATTTTGAAGCTACATGTTAAATCAAATACAATCATTCTTTAAGCAAGCATAATAAAGTGAAATGAAATTATTCAGGATGACATTGAGACGAGCAGGCTGGTTGGTTCCCTGTTTTAATATGGGCTGGGGAAAAAGGATAAAAGCCCCTCACTCAAGCTCTAGCTTATCTAACTCTCAGCCGATCAGTAACAAAAAACCCAAGAAGCTCTTAATTGTAAGTTTTTATTTCAGAAGGTTAGGGACTTCCCTGGAGCCACTGCATGCACAGTTAGAATTAAACTCCAACCTATAGTTACCCCTTTCTTATTTTAATGCTAAAAATAGTTCCCCGGGGGGGAAGATTTAAAATGCTAATGCTACATATGATATACGTAGCATGTAGCATGTTGTGCCGCCACCCAAGCTCTAGAAAGTCCTGACAGAATCCTTCCCTATAGAAAGATCCTATAAAACTAACATACACACTACCCTCATGGAGCATTCCTTTCCCTTTCTCAGTGATGTGTCCCTTGTGCACAAGCTAATAAACTTTATTTTTGTAGCTATAACTGGTAGTTTCTCTTGATTTCCATCCTGGGAGACTGCAAGCACCCAGTGCACCAGTAACAACATCTGCCATCACATTTTGATGAGGAGAAAAATGGTGCCTATAGTTTCATCTGGTGCATACTTTGACTTCTCTGTGTTTCTTAAGAAGTCAAGTTTCTTTGAACATAGCTATTTAAATCTCTTTCCATGGTTTTGTATTATTAATAGGCATATCAGTTCAACTAATAATTCACAGAAAATAACATTGTGTCATATTAATATCCACTCAAAGAGTCAAAGGAAAAATACGCTCATTGTCTAGCATTGTTGAAGAAACATTTCACATAAACTAAGCATGCCTGAATAAGAAAGTTGTGTCGTACCAATAAAGATTTTCACAGAGCTTAATTCCGTTGACTTACTACTTCTTATTCATTTGGCTAAAGATAATGGGTTTTGCTTATATATTAACTTTATTTTACACAAAGACTACATCACATATTACATATATGAAATTTAAAAATTAATGGTAAATACTTGAATAAAGTCAATAAAAATATTTCTCTAGACATTCCTTTGCACATTAAGCTTTACTAAAATGTCAGGTTTCAGTTTTTGGATTAAAAAAAATTGTATTCAAACTCAATTCCATGAAGTAATGAATCAAGTGAGCATACAATATTTTTTGAATCATTAAAATCAGATGCATGAAGTAATCATGACATTTTATATAAAACCTCACAGTGTTTCCTAGGTTTTTATTAAAGTATAATAAATTAGTTGCTTATGAAGAGTTACAGTTAATAAAATAATTTACAGAAAAGTAGTTTGATTTGTTTTCATGAAAATTTTTATATATGATTAATTTATCATTTTAAATAAAACTAATTTTAAAATATTAAGATTCACATTAACCTGTACTTCTAACACTAAAATGATGTGATTTCTCAGCTTCTTAAAAATGTAAATGGTATTTATTAACAATTACAACTACAAGGCTTTTTTGTGTGGGTTTTGTTTTGTTTTGTTTTGTTTTTGAGACGGAGTTTTGCTCTTGTTGCCCAGACTGGAGTGCAATGGCGCGATCTTGGCTCACCGTAATCTCCGTCTCCCAGGTTCAAGCTATTCTCCTGCCTCAGCCTCCAGAGTAGCTGGGATTACAGGCACATACCACCACGCTGGGCTAATTTTATATTTTTAGTAGAGACGGGGTTTCTCCATGTCGGTCAAGTTGGTCTCGAACTCCTGACCTCAGGTGATCCACCCGCCTCCGCCTCCCAAAGTGCTGGGATTACAGGCGTGAGCCACTGCTCCCGCACAGTTTTTTTTTTTGAGACGAAGTCTCGCTCTGTCGCCCAGACTGAAGCGCAGTGGCGCCATCTTGGCTCACTGTAATATCGGCCTCTCCTTTCAAGTAATTCTCCTGCCTCAGCCTCCCCAGTAGCTGGGATTACAGGCACCCGCCAACACGCCAAACTAATTTTTGTATTTTTAGTAGAGACAGGGTTTCACCATGCTGGTCAGGCTGGTCTCAAATTCCTGACCTCAGTTGATTCACCTGCTTCAGCCTTTCAAAGTGCTGGGATTACAGGTGTGCACCACCACGCCCCACCTATAACTGGTTTTTTTTTTTTTTTTGAGATGGAGTCTCACTCAGTCGCCTAGGCTGGAGTGCAATGGCGCCGTCTCCACTCACTGCAATCTCCACCTCCTGGGTTCAAGTGATTCTCCTGCCTCAGCATCCCAAGTAGCTGGGATTACAGGCGCCCACCACCATGCCTGGCTATTTTTTGTATTTTTAGTAGAGATGGGGTTTCACCATATTGGCCAGACTGCTCTTGAATTCCTGACCTCGTGATCCACCTGCCTTGGCCTCCTGAAGTGCTGGGATTACAGGCGTGAGCCACCACGTCTGGCCAACTATAAGTACTTTTAACAGTTTATGGTTTTCAAATGATTAGTACTAGAATGAATCTTAAAAATCTAAAAATTTTACAATCTAAGCCATTTATTATAGAATCAAGATTCAAAAAGATTACCTTTCCCAAGTTAGGATAACTCATTAGCCCATATAAGAACCAAGAATAACACCTGGATATCCAAATTTTCAATAGATGTGTATATACAGTAAACCATAAAAATCCTCAGCATAGAGTTTAGATTAAAAATGTTTTAGTAAAAACAAAAAAGTCACTTAACAATATTATAAAATTTGGAGCAATCCAGTAAATATCTACGTATAATTTATAAGTAAATTGAGGCTTGAATAAATTAGAGGCTGTCGCAGCATTTTAATCCACCAGAAGTAAAGCTAAGTCTCAGAGCTCTCTTTGGCATTTTGAAATTACTCTCAAATGTGATAAAACTAGAGTCATGTTATATAAGTTCGTTTTCATACTGTTACAAAGAGCTGGACAAGACTGGGTAATTTATAAAAGGAAGAGTTTGACTCACTCACAGTTCAGCATGGCTGGCGAGGACTCATTTAACTTAAAATCACAGCGAAAAGCAAAGGGGAAGCAAGGTACCTTCTTCACAAGGTGGCAGGAAGAAGTGCCAAGCAAAGGGTGAGAGCCACTTAAAAAACCATCAGATCTCATGAGAACTCACTCACTATCACAAGAACAGCATGGGGAAAACCGCCTCCATGAATCAATTACCTCCACTTGGACTCTCCCTTGACACATGGTGATTACGGGGATTATAGGGATTACAATTCAAGATGAGATTTGGGTGGTGATCCAAAGGCTAACCATATCACATGCTAATGCTTGTAGTATTCACAGAATCATATCTTTCGATAATTTTTATGCTTAAAAAGCGATGACTTTAAAGTTGGCAATGCAAATGTTATTTCCATATGTTCTCATTCCCTTATGAATGGTAAATGACATAATTAATGGAATGCCTACTCATTATACCTTATGTATTAACTATATGTGCACGTATACACATACAATGTGAATTGATAATGTAGAGGAAGAGCAAGTGATACCCCATGACCCCATCTTTCATTTTTAATAGTGTTATTTATTTATTTATTTATTTATTTTTCTGAGACGGAGTCTTGCTCTGTCGCCCAGGCTGGAGTGCAGTGGCACGATCTTGGCTCACTGCAAACTCCGCCTCCTGGGTTCACGCCATTCTCCTGCCTCAGCCTTCAGAGTAGCTGGGACTACAGGCGCCCGCCACCACGCCCGGCTAATTTTTTGTATTTTTAGTAGAGACAGGGTTTCACCATGTTAGCCAGGATGTTCTCGATCTCCTGACCTCGTGATCCGCCCACCTCGGCCTCCCAAAGTGCTGGGATTACAGGTGTGAGCCACCGCGCCCGGCCAATAGTGTTATTTTTAATAGTGTTGTTCAATTGGTGCATTCAAGATCTATCACAGACATCTTGATTACGATCAAAACATTTGAAAAGTATATCACATTTTTGTGGCTGAGATAGAAAATTAGGTTGATCGAAATTAGATGAGTTTGTGATGAAAATATCAATCATATTTTAAAAACATTGAATATTTCTTTGTATACAAATGCTGATTTCAACAGAAGCTGCTGTTATACCACTGATTATATACTGATTTCCATTATGTCTAGTATTTCAGTCAACAATTTGGATGAAGATATACATGACAAATATTTCAAATTTGCAGATATTACTATTGTATATGATAGAACCAGTATTTCAATGTTATGGGATTAGGACAATGAGCAAAAAACAAAACAAAACAAAACAAAACAAAACAAAACAAAAAAAACTAATGTAAAATTAAACAGGAGTGAATGCAAAAGCTGGCATGTAACTTCAATCAATTCATAGAATAGAATAGAATACATGAGGCTTACCACAATTCACTAAAATCAACCAGGTTTTCAGTAACCTTCAAATTAAGGTAAGCGATTATTTCCATGCAGTTACCACAAAAGCTAATCAACTTAAAGATTTTAAATGAAATTATAGAGTCTAGATAACAGAATTTCAAATACTTTAAAGGCCGAGGAGGATATAATAAGTGAGCAAAATAAATAGCAATGGAGTAATAGAGAATGGTGTGATTGTAGTAACTGAAGAATACATGATTTCATTAGAGTCTTTTTTTTTTTTTCTCCATGTAAACACTGGGCTGCCTGAAGAACACAAATGTTCAGATTGAAATTGTGGTCTGAAGTCTTAATTTTCAGATTCAGGTCAAGATCCTCAGAAATCACCACTAAAGAACTGATTCATGTAACCAAACACCACCTGTTCCCTCAAATCCTATTGAAATAAAAAAAAATCTAAAAGATCCTCTATAAGTAGATGAAATCAGACCCCAGATCTATATACCACACTGAAAGAATAACACGGGCAAACTTGCAATTAAAATATATGAAAATCATAAGAAGGGTTTGAAAATATAATAATTAATGGTTGACGCAATTCAGAATTTTAAGGTTAGTGATAAGAAAAGTTAAGAAAGAGATGATAGTTGTCTCCATATATTTGATGTGTCTATAATATGCAAAAGAAAACAATTACTTAAGCCAGAATTAGGACAAATAAATGAAAATACTTAGGATACAAGCTTTGGTCTTATAAGAACTTTCTAAAGACCATAACAATGAAAACTGTAACAAAATAAATTAGATTGTCAATAACAATAGTGACTCTTAACAAATTCGTAAGGTATATTCAAAATTGTTTGGATGAGTAACTCAATAAATGTCATGGTATCTCTAACATGAACATAAATTGGAAATTCATTTGTAATTTAACTTCTGTGTTTACAGGTGATGTGGACATTAGAGATCACCACATAGAAGGAACTTATCTGCAATGTGAGATAATGACTTTTAAAATATTTTAATTCGGCATCTTGATCTAACCTCAACAACATGAATTCAGAAATACTGCATTTTCAATGTTTGTGTGTATGTATGTGTGTTTATGCAATTAAAAAGTGAAGGTAATTATGAGAAAAATTGGTTGTGTTAGCAAACTATCCTAATTTAAAAGTCTATGATATTCTTTTTCATTATAAATGAACAAATTTTCAGGGCAGCACAGTTGGTTTTTCGAAAACTAGGAACACCACGAGACCGTTTGCACTGTGCTCTGTAACCAGCTACCATTGCTTTAGGGAGTATCTCTATATATCCCACTGCCAAGCTAAAGAGCAGTGTTTCAATATTTTGAGGTTACAAGAAAAAATGAAAGAAGGAGGGAAGGAAGGAGGGAAGGAAGGAAGGAAGGAAGGAAGGAAGGAAGGAAGGAAGGAAG
>NW_012118487.1:30472187-30473604 GCF_000951035.1 Colobus angolensis palliatus
GGAAGGAAGGAAGGAAGGAAGGAAGGAAGGAAGGAAGGAAGGAAGACAGGAAGGAATAGAAGGAAGGAAGGCTCTAACAACCTTAAGAAAATTTGACTATGAAAAAAAAACAAGCACTGAATTGGATTTCAAAATAAGGAAATGAACAACAACAACAAACAAAAACAAAACCCTAGAATTTAGGAAGTAACATAAAAGGAAAAATGGCTGCAAATTCAAAAGTAGTCAGGAAAATCCCACTAATATACACAAGACAGAATGGGCCCCTTGTAGTATCAGTATAAATCCCTTTGGTAAATCAATGACCACGTTTTCTACATTTCTTATCCTCAAATATCACATTACTAACCTATACATGGAAAGTGTATCTGCATCCTGAAACAAATGTTTGAAGGCTCTGATCTCAATCTTTCTGATAAAAAGATCAAAGTTGTTTCATCAGTCGTCACTGTCTGCCTTATAAAAGGATTTAGCTTAAGTCTACATTCTTTTTGCTATGTCAGGAATGAAACACTAGTCAGAAAAGTATTTGGAGCAAAATTATATAGGACAATGACTTTATACTTTTTATATACAGTTAAGAAAAGGTAATCTTATATATTTCACATTTGTATTTATCAGATGCTAGCCACAATAACATGTCTGCAATCATTTTAATGCTTGGTATATTTCATTTTGAAAAGCACAAATATTCATACAAGCCTCTAATTTTGTTTAAATTTTAATGCTAATTAATATGAAACTTTTAATTCTACTCAACATTGTTAAAGAAGCCACACAGACTATAAGATTTGAGAGAGATACTATAAATTTTAGAATCTATAAAACATCCTCTACCATGATAAGATCTTTGTTCCTCTAAAGACACTATGAAATATCATACTTTGGAACCTTGAGAATATTTGTCATTGCTTGATTTGTCCAATTTCCATTTTATTTTTAAAATTTCATTTTTGGGCTGGGCAAGGTGGCTCACACCTATAATACCTGCATTCTGGGAGGCCAGGGTGGGAGGATCACTTGTGCCCAGGAGCTAGAGACCAGCCTTGGCAACACAGGGAGATCCCGTTTCTACAAAAAAATTAAGAAATTGATTGAGCGTGGTGACGAACACTTATGGTCCCAGCTACTCAGGAGGATCAGTTCAAGCCAGGAGGTTGAGGTTGCAGTGAGCCATTACCGTGCCATTGCACTGCAGCCTGGGTGACAGAGTGAGGCCCTGTCTCAAGAAACAAACAAACAAATAAACAAAAAATCATTTCCCTATGAAAATAAGCAGCCACCTTTACCAATTTCTTTGCTTTGGCTAATCACTTAGTAGAAGTTAGGGCAAAATTATCTGCCAGAAATGCAAAATATAAATTACTTTAATATCAAATTTTCTTTTCTTTTCTTTCTTTTTTTTTTTTTTTTTTTT
>NW_012118487.1:30478289-30608835 GCF_000951035.1 Colobus angolensis palliatus
GTGATCCGCCCGTCTCGGCCTCCCAAAGTGCTGGGATTACAGGCTTGAGCCACCGCGCCCGGCCCTTACATAATTTTCATAAGGAGCCTTCAAAACTGTAAAGGATTAGCAATCAGGTCTAAGCTTTATTCCCATCTTTTTTCTTTTTTTTTGAGACAGAGTCTTGCTCTGTTACCCTGGCTGGAGCGCAATGGTGTGATCTCAAGTCACTATAACCTCTGCCTCCTGGGTTCAAGTGATTCTCTTGCCCCAGCCTCCCAAGTAGCTAAGATTACAGGTGCCCACCACCACACCCAGCTAATTTTTATATTTTTAGTAGAGACAGGGTTTCACCAGGTTAGCCACCTGACCTCAGGTGATCCTCCTGCTTCAGCCTCCCAAAGTTCTGGGATTACACGTGTAAGCCATCTTGCCCAGCCCATCGTTCATCAATCATTCACCCCAAAAAATGGTTAGACTAAGTGGTTCTGACTAAGGCAGCAATTGGGGTCTGCTTTAGAATCAAAAGCAGAAGAGCAAATCAGGTACACTTTCAAGGGGGCGGGCTTTGAAAACTCAAACTCATCGAATAGGAAACATGACAAGCTCACCGCAACATGTGGAAGATGTGAAACCATTTCCCCTAGTATGGTTCTGTTTTTGGAGAGAGCACTCACATCTGAAGGCTTAAGTAATGATAGGCAAAAAGGGAGGCTGGTGTCAGTGACCTGACAGCCACATCCCCAGAGAGATGAACTAAGGAATATTACCTGTACTTTTTTTTTTTTTTTAAAGATAGGGTCTTGCTCTGTCACCCAGGCTGGAGTGCAGTGGTGAGATCATGGCTCACTACAGCTTCAAACTCCCAGGCTCAAGTGATCCTCCCACCTCAGCCTCCAAAGTAGCTGGAACTACAGGTGCATGCCCCTGCCATGCCCAGCTAATTAAAAAATGTTTTATTGTAGAGATGGGATCTTGCTGTGTTGCCCAGGCTGGTCTCAAGCTCCTGGCCTCAATTATTCTCCCATCTCAGCCTCCCAAAGTGCTGGGATGACAGGTATGAGCCACTGGCCCCCCAGCCATGTGTCCTCTTTTATTCTTCCATTATCTTCTCTCTTCCTGCCCTTTCCATTTAACAAAGCCTCTTTCCTGATAATAGGAGTGAGGAATCTTCAAGTGTTCAGGTCTCAGGTAACCTCCTAGGTTTGAGGGTCAGGGTTTGGGGTATGTCACTTTCATCTTTGCCTTTAGAAGGTGCTCCCCTAAGTTGGTCCTGCTCACCCACTTCTCTAGGTCCTCCTGAAATCTTCCTCCATAAACCTGTCTAAATGATGGGGGAACTTTCTGTCAGAGGTCTTTGAACCACAGCAACTCCATCTTGAAGAGGGGCTGGGTAAAATGAGGCTGAAACCTACTGGGCTGCATTTCCATACGGTTAGGGCATTCTAAGCCACAGGATGAGATAGGAGGTCAGCACAAGATACAGGTCATAAAGACCTTAATGATAAAACACGTTGCAATAAAAAAGCCGGCCAAAACCTACCAAAACCAAGATGGCGACAGGAGTGACCTGTGGTCATCCTCACTGCTACACTCCCATTAGCACCATGACAGTTTACAAATGCCATGGCAACGTCAGAAAATTATCCTATATGGTCTAAAAGGGGGAGGCATGAATAATCCACTCCTTGTTTAGCATATAATTGAGAAATAGCCATAAAAATCGGCAACCAGCAGCCCTCGGAGCTGCTCTGTGGAGTAGCCATTCTTTTATTTCTTTACTTTCTTAATAAACTTGCTTTCACTTTATGAACTTGCACAAGATCCAAGAACCCTCTTTTGGGGTCTGGATCCAGACCCCTTTCTGGTAACGTTCCTGTATCAAATGAATACATGATTTTCTGCACTGGAATCACACCTGGGCTATGTCCAGTGTAACAAATTCACTCTATGGCTGCAGTTGCCAGAGTTTTACCCTCACTTTCCTTTGTTCCCCTGATTGGATTTCCTCAGTACCCATTTCCTCTTCTCTTCTTTTTTTTTTTTTTTTTTGACGTAGTCTCGCTCTGTCGCCTGGCTGCAGTGCATTAGCATGATCTCGGCTTACTGCAACCACCACCTCCCGGGTTCAAGCTATTCTCTTTCCTCGGCCTCCAGAGTAGCTGGCCGCATGCCATCACACCCAGTTAATTTTTGGATTTTATTTTTAGTAGAGATGGATTTTCACCATGTTGATCAGGATGGTCTTGCTCTCTTGACCTCGTGATCTGCCTGCCTCGGACTCCCAAAGTGTTAGGATTATAGGAGTGAACCATCAAATTTTCCTTCAAATATCAAAAGTCTAATTGAATAATTTTTAAAATGTTGTCGATAATACTTATCTTTAGTTGAGATTTGATTCCAATATATTTAAATAATTGAACAATTCCATTCTCTTCTCTACAGAGCTCTGGGACCATGTTTATCACCATGGCAACTAGTGTGAAAGATCCAACAGAGGTAGGCAGAGATGATTCTTTTACTTAAATAAAATAATAAAGTGAATTGAAAAGTAAGACATTTAAAGCACCTGTAATTTATTTTGAAATTAATATTTTCTGTGAAGCATTTAAACAGGAATTTTAGAAAGGTTTTGAAATGAGAGATTAAACCCAAATCACTTCTGTATTGTTTTAACCTTTCCTTCTAGATGAATTCTCCTCATGATCTGCTATTGGTGTGAAAACGAATGCTTTCTCTTTGGTGTGGACAGTAATAGAAAGTCTCCTGTAATCTGATTAGTTAAATTATTTAGCCAGTGTATCGCAAGACTGGTCTTTAAAAGACACAATTGCATGGTTACAGAGCACATTGATAATTTACAAAGAATAGTTATGGAAAGAGAATGACCAAAATAACACATCTACCCTGGGAAAAGCTGCCACTTTGCACAATAATTATAATTCAAGAAGCAGACATACACCTTCCTTAGCATTGGGTCACCAAAAACACATGTTTCATCATGGCTTCCTCTACATTTCCTTATTTTTCTCTTCCTATGAAATTTAAGAACTACTGAATGAGCTGCACAGTCCTTAAACTGGGCAATACATTTTAAAGGAAACATTTTGACCCTTCCAGTATTGTTAACCCACTAGTGTTAGCTGAAATCAGAGATCATGGGTTCTCCCGAAGGCAACTTAGGCTAAATGTATTCATAAATACATTTAGGATGCTTTATGAATTCAATGCTTTCTCAGATGTTCTGTGGAATGGTGATAAAAATTAAAATGTCAGAGAAAGAAAAACTGCTAACCAGAGAGGAAATGATTTTAACGTCTCCTGGATCATCTAGAGAAGAATTGGGCATGCAAGAGTTGTCAGCTGTGCAGATTGTTCTGCTATAATCAAGCCCCCAAAAAACTAAGGAAGAAAAATTTGTAATAGATGACTAACTATGCATGAGTGACTTGCAACATATGCATACGATGCTATTTTTTCCTTATTTATTCACATTCAGCATTTATTTAACACCTACTATTTTTGAAACTATTTAAATATTTAAGCATGGGTGACACATCTATGAAAGGTCTATTTCGATATGAGTAATGTTCTACATATATAGAGAAACAAATGGCTATACTCATTTTATTTCCAAAATATTTGAAAGATATTATGTATTGATAAATAGATATATACATATGTATCAGAGACATACATATTTCCGCCTTCATAGAAATAGGCAATAGAGGCAATTGTGGCAGATAAATCATTAGCAATACCAGGAATAGTAAAATAAGTATGGGGAATGACAGATTCGTGAAGTCCATTATTTATAACATGTCAAAAAAGAAATCATGCTGTATTATTACTAAACACAAACAATAACTGATTTAAATATAACTTTAATGAAATAGTAATTAATATAGTTCCATAGAAGAGGTGTCATAATGGCTAGAACATTTTTATTTGCAATTATAGTTCAGGAATGTTTTCATATGTAAATATAAATAAGTGTATCATGTGCCATAGAGTTGAAAAAAGGTTACCGTCTTTTAAAAAAATACTCTCAATTATTCTAATTCTCTTGTAATATTGATTATATAGGAGACCATGTATGCACATGGAAAATTTCAAACTAATTATTTCACTGGTAAGTAACAGCTGCATTAATATTAGTTATCCATTATTTATACTATTTCTAAGCTCTATAAAAAGTCTACAATGCTGAATAATAACAGTAGAGTCTCGTGGTTTACTACCAGACTAAATATCTTTTGCAAATGGAACAAACTGCATTAAACAAGAAGGCAAATACTTTTATTTTGAGAATGTTTAGAATCTTTTTCTTTCAACATTATCATCAAAGTAGACCATATATTTAGAGAATAATATGTGTCCCTCATCCTCCCAGAGGAGACAACCAGAAGGAACAGATTGCAGTGTGGGAGACAGCACAGACAAGAAGAGCTACTTCCTATCTGCAAGCTAATACTTGTGCTTTGTGTTTTGACAGGCCAATGATAGGTTTAGATAAGAAAACCATTTCCTGTCCTTAAAAATCAAAGTTTCTGTAGTAATATACTGCATATGGGTCCTATACAATCATTTTCTACACAAAGTCATCTACTTCAAGATCTGTCCTATTTTATTGAGATAAGAAATTATTAAAATGTGAAGCTCTAAAAATAGTGGCTTATAATTGAAAGGCTAATTCTCTCTTAATTATAGGTATACTACAGTGGTACTATAATTAGGGATGATCAGTAACTCCAAAATGATTCAGACTTTATCATTCACTCTGTACAAGGATGTGCATGAGTTCCATAAACAGAAAACTGCAGAAAATGAAGACAGATTCATTTTCCTCACATCTCTTAGTGGTTACAAGATTGTTCTCCGTTTACTCTCTCTTTCAAGCAAACAAAGTAAGTATTTCATGAATGTTTCATTTAATGATCATCACTGAAGAAAAGTATAGATTTTAAATTAGAAAATCTGCAGCTTAAATTGAACTTCTATGACAATTACATACTCACTGACTTTACTAAAGTAATATTAATATAATGTGGTTTGTTATGATTTACCTGAAATCTGAAAATATCTTAGACTTTAATGGAAGAACAAACATCATGTCAGTATAAAACAGATCCCTAACTATTAAACAAAATATTCATCTTATAAATTTATATGAAGTGCTTTTATTTCAACAAGAATATACTTTTATGAAACAATTAACATTGAGACAAAAGATAGGAGTTCAAAATTCTGAATTCTATTTTAGAATTGGCCTTTAATTTCTAAACGGCCTCAATTTACTTTTTATCTTTCAGTTAGTTATTATTTGAAATTTAGAAAATGACCTAACTTCTGAAACCCATGTCTGCAATGCTAAATCCAAATCTCTGGCTATGGTGAAAACCAATTTATCAGTTGACTTGATAAACTCAGTGATAGTAGAAAATTTAGCAATAACATAACTTATAAAATTCCCAGTTGTAAAAGACCATAAAAAGGACAAAGCTATCACTAAAGCCAAATTAAGCCACATTACAAAACATGAAGATAAATGTTAGAACTTTAAAGATTAGCAAGTGATAGAAGTGCATTATTGCATGTGTAATCAGCTATTTTACTGGATCTTGACTCCGAAAGTAAGCGTAATGAATGAGTAGAGAACAAAGTAAGCAATACATGTTTTCAGTCTTGCTTCAGCCCACTTCATCCATATCCCTTTCTTGATAGGCTGGACACCATAATAATCAGTCTGCCAGCATTCACTCTGTTCTGTATCTACCTTACACAGAAGTCCCAAAATTCCTTAGAACCAAAGAAAAATTGAGAGAGGATGAACCCAAGACCTGTGGTGAATGTTAATGTAAGGTATACAAACAAGAATTCCCTTTGCCATATTTTCTACAGAAACTCAGCAATTCAACCACACTACAGCCAATAGACATACTGTGGTTCACCCTATGATTTAAGGAAAAAATATTAATGAAAATCAAATCTACTTGTCTTTAAAATGTCTCTAAATTAGTTTCATTTTGTTCAATGTTTTACATAATGTTCTATGAAAAAAGTTGTTGACTCAAAGGGAATCTGTTACGCAGTTTCCCTATACTAATTCAGTCAACTCTATGTGAAAAGTATGATACTTGATGGATACAGTTGGAAAGCCATAGTATCCTACAAAACATTTTGAGAATCAGAAGCATAAATAAGATTTTCCTCACTATTGTCATCATGGCATCCAATTATCAAATATTATTGTAATACAGTTAGCAAAATTGCTCAAAATTACTCATGAACTAGCAAAATTTTTATTTAATTCAACTTGAAGAAACAAAACTTAAATATACATAATTTCCAAAATTGCAACCATGTCATATACTTCAATGAAAGAATTAACATATAAAGTTCCTGTTCTCTTTGGTGATGCCTGCTGTTTTGTTGGCTTCTGTTTTTTGGTACAAACAGAATAGTGTGATTTTAAACAAGTTTGAGCCCACACTCTTCTTTCTCTAGATAAGGAGAAGCTCACTACAACATTATATGCACTGAGACCTAGCCAATGTCATTTCATCAACAGTTCCTTTTGGAGATAGTTTGAGAGGAACGGTGAGGACTTGCTTGGGTTTCAACCGTTGTCTGATGTTCTAGCATTACACAAGCAAGTGTGGATGTAACCAAGAACAGAGCACGAAGGCAGTGAAATAAATCCAGAGACTTTGCTGCACAAGGAAAAATAGTGTATAGAAAGAACCCTGGCTAGGAGGAAAAGACCTCAGCGTATTTATTAGTTGCATGAAGTTAATCAAATGCCCCAAATTATCTGAGCTTCTGTCTAATAATGCACAGATATCAAACAAAAATCATTGCCCTGACTATCAGACAGAAATATTGTTAGGTTAAAACAGGTAATGGATAAGAGACTTCTTTGGGGAGCTATAGTGATAGATAGAAGTCATCAGTTTGCCTAACTATCCGTCATCACTTCTCTATTACTCTAGGGAAGAAAAGCTCCACAACCTTATAAAACCTCCACAATTGCATATTGGAACAAATGGGCTCCATGAGATTAGTGCACTGAAACAGAAAAGTAGCAACATTCTTTTCCCAGACTCAACTAGCTTTCTTATCTTGTCTACTAGGGAATGTGAATACACTGGACATACGATTCTAGCACCTGGTGATTAAGACACGTGTTTCTATGATTGACTCAGTGAAGATGTACTGAAAAGCTTTGTGAATGTGAATGTGTAGTAGTGAAAAGTAACTGGTACTACTATTGTCCAAAAAGGTAATAACTGAAACTCTCCACAGATGCATGCTCAACTGGAAGAGAGTGTCTGAAAATAATTAAGATTATTTTAATCGACCAGGTGCAGTGGCTCACGCCTGTAATCCCAGCACTTTGGGAGGCTGAGGCAGGCGGATCACGAGGTCAGGAGATCGAGACCATCCTGGCTAACACGGTGAAACCCCGTCTCTACTAAAACTACAAAAAAAAAAAAAAAAAAAAAAAAAATTAGCTGGGTGTGGTGGCAGGCGACTGTAGTCCCAGCTACTAGGGAGGCTGAGGCAGGAGAATGGCGTGAACCCGGGAGGTAGAGCTTGCAGTGAGCCACGATCACACCACGGCACTCCAGCCTGGGCCACAGAGTGAGACTCCGTTTCAAAAAAAAAAAAAAAAAAAGATCATTTTAATCAACAAAAGTAGCACCAAGTAAATCATGTTGTAACAGGTATCTGCATCATTCTCATAGATCTCATTTACTTCAAGAGGGAGCACCTAATTTTTCCAAATAAGATAAAAGCAAGCCACACTGCATACAAATATTAAAAATGCTTTCAAATGCACTTCTAATTGAGGAACATACAACATTTTTAAACTGAGTATTCATACACATGTTGCCTATATGTTTAGAAATGATAATACACTGTCATTAGTGTCAAATCTACATTACAAGGTTCATACTAAAATCTGCATTAAAGTAAAAAAAGCTGCTGATGGTCCACATCTTTGCACTTAAATTGAGGTACCTAATTAATTCATCAAGGTCCTGCACTCTTCACATACACTCAAGTTACTACCTGTTATTAGCTACGGTTCTACCACTCCCACTCCCAGAACCCTTTCTCCCATAGTATCTTCAGCTGAACTGAAGTTATTCAGAAAAGAGACCAGAGGTAATGTAGCATGAGATAGTCTTTAAATTCTGACGGTCATTTGAAGGTCCTAATTCTAATTCATGAATCAGTTGGACTAGATCTCACTCAAACTCAGATATATTCGAAGATATTTATAGATTATCAGAGACCATTACATGTCACCAATATTGGCTTTAGACCTATGTTAATCAGCTGCATTTAAACATTTTCATAGAAAGAGTTGTTTTATACACACAATAGTAGGAAAAAAGAAAATTATGCCAACATCAGGCCCTTGGGCTTATCCTATAAAAAGAGAGCATAAGAACAAAAGTTAAAAAAGTAACCTACATCTAATAGACACAGTATAAATATGCTACATATTTTAAAAGTTAGGAAGTGGAGGGCCTTTGTTGGCTTTTCCTTGGAAGCTTTGCACAGAAAATTCAGAATCAACACATATGAACATAATCTGTTTCCTCACACATAATTAACATAATTGATTTGAATGTGAGTTTTTCAATTATGAACTAGGTAAGATAAATGCAGTCATATTTATTTAAAATCAAACAAAAATAAGATGTTTTGTTGAAAACATAAGAATCTAATCTTAACTATACTTTGCTTCAATGTTATTCCAAAAGGACAATCAATTTTGGTAAAACAGATTTCATTGCAACATTGTGGTTTTTCTCCTAAGGAGTTAGGAGTCAGAAATTAGAGCTATACCTAAGTATTGGGATAAGGAAGGGTCAGAAGCAGAGACAAGGTCAAGAACAGAAATAGAATTAGGGTTACTTTCACATAGTACCTTGGAATTGACTATGGAAAGGAAACAAAGTTTAAATAGGTTAAATTTCAGGAACAAAATCAGAAACTACAAAGCAGAATCTCTTACCCTGAAAAACTCTTTAGTGGAGCCAGAATCTAATGTTCCATAAGCAATTTCTGTTTGCTTAGAAAGATCCTCAGCACTTTCGATGGGAGACACCATCCTCTCTACAGTCAGGAAGGCAGCTAAGTTAGCCGTGTAGGAGGAGATTATGATCAGGGTAAAGAACCACCACACACCTCCAACAATGCGCCCAGAGAGGGATCTAATAACAAGTATGAAATGGATTTGTAAAGTGAAATGAATGACCTAATAAAAAAACAAGTTAACAGTATTATGCAAATATTGACTTATAGGGGAATATTTAATTTTATATTTTTCAATATAGTTAACGAAATTGGAAATCATTAAACATTTTGGGCAAGGAGTACAGAGTAGCTAAATTTAACAGCATACACACAGGTCAGAACTTCTGATTTCTGGAATACTTTCATAATTGTATTGCCCAAATAGTTTGATATGAATCCCATAAGAAAGCAATTTCAAGAAATTTACAAATACTCATAAAAATTTATCCACTCATGATGTAAGTAAACATAAACAAGAGAATGTAATATCACCAGCAAAGCTCATAACAATGTTTATGAACAAAATCAAAAATTGAATAAAAGCATACTCCACAGATATAACTTTAAAACCAAAGAAATCCTCCCTTTAATTCACTCAGTGAATTTCCAAAACAAAAAAGGCCCCAAATTTTGTTAATCTTGTGTATGTAAAACATCGGTATTAGATACAGTACAGGAAAGAAAAAATGAGGAAGAAATAATGCTACAAGCAAAGATATCACACCAAATATAACTATTAATGAATAAAAATCAGATGGCTTCAGGGTATGGATGGCTATGACCCTATTCCTTTATGTGTCTTGCTTAAAAAAAACAAAACAAAACTTAAAGAAAACAAATTATACATTTAAAAGTTTGTGAAGATATAAATTTCTAGTTTGAGGTATAATAAAGTAACAATATTTTTCTGACTACAAATTCTTACATAGAATAGTTTTTAAAAGCTTAATAGATTCCCAATAATTTATTTTAAAACCTGAAGTAGGGGAATACAGGTGTAGAGATACAGTAAAAGATATATACTGCATTATTTTGAAAGATTTGATGGGATTCTGCACATAACTAAGAATTTAAGTGATATTGATAAACCAATAAAAATAACCATTTCTCTGTTGTCAGTAACTCTGCTATGTCTAACAATTAGACTTGCTAGTGTGAATAAGTGATATTTCTAAAAATTTAAATCATGCTTGGCAATTTATGATCTAAAGTTTTTGACAATTAACACTAAGAAATAAATCTTTTGATGAAACATATACTAGATGAAACACTCGGGAAATATTTGTAGAATAAACCACTCAAGCAGTTAAGAAAGGAGAGAAGCTAATTTAAATGAAAAGGTTTTTTATATAGAAACATCAGTTGCTAAAATAAAGGAGATAGAGAGAGAAAAATAGCAAGGAAAAACAAAAAGAATATAATTAAAGGTCTTTATCACAAAGTCTGTATGAAATACAAAAAATTAAATAAATATGATAGGATGGAAAAAGTTAAACACTTCTCACATATATTCTGAAAAGGATATTAAATATATTTTACATTTGAAAAATGCCTTATGCAGACACAATCACTCTCAAAATGTTCACTATTCATCTAATATCAATGGGAAATATAGTTATACGACATGTATCATATATTTAAGAGGGCAGATTCAGTACCTGACTGCTCAAATCCCTTAAAACAAAAGTTGATTACCATGTAATCAGCTTTTGACTCTACACATCGCATATTACTTTACAATATGTTTAAGAATCATTTTTATAAGTCATTCTATTCCAGTTGGAAAAATTAAGAAATGTTAGATGTAAGTTGTCCTCTATTCCAGTCCTTATATCAGATTTAATACGTCAACTGATTTAAAATGTATATGATATCTAAAAAATTTTATTGGACTTATAAATAATTCAAAGGCAAAAAGTACTTCAGCTATTTATTATTTACTTTTAAGTATTTTTAAAGTATCAATTCATGTTTCTCAAAGAGTTCCTGAGAAATTATGCAGAGAAGGAAATTCAATATTATTTTATGGTGACAGACAAAAATTACTTCTAAAATTAAAACTTTCACTCATCAGCATCAGCACTAAAGGAGTAAAGAAATGTGCATATGCTCTTATTTCTTTTTAATCCCCACTAAATCGTTTTTTAAATGACACACGTTTTTATATTCATTTGATTCCTTTAGGGTCATTGTGGACAATCCGGAAGCAAACAGGACAATAAAAATAACCTTTACAGCATATTGCTCTCATAATTTCTGTGATTCTATTCTCCATGAGACCATGTCTTATAGATAAGATATTCTAAACTTAATTTCAGACAAATGAGAAGTTACTTAATTTAACAAATCACTCTAGATTACAACTTAAATGTGTTCTATTAACATTAATAATATAGTATCATATCATATTTTACTTGGAAAAGAATTATAAATATTTTTTAATATTTAAAGACATTCTAAAGTGATCTGTGGATGTCATGCTATTTAAAACTGATAATAAGCTACTGTATTCTTCTTAACTGGGGTAACTATCATTGCATTCTTAAAAATGATAGTTTTGTTCATTAAAAATCATTAACTTTGCCAGTGTATTATGTTGAATTTTAAAATGCATATATAGCACAAGTGAAAGACATGTATCTCAAATGTTTTAATAAACTAAATTTTTATCAAATACACTCTGAAGGAAAAAATACCAATCAATAACAAGGAAAAATATGCTATCTAAAAATCTGTTTATCCTACCAGGAAATAAAAGTTACTACATGTGAAATTGTAATGTCATGACTCATGAATGAAATCAAAAGCACAGAAAAAATATCTTAATTTAGATGCAGCCTTGATGAAAAAGAGAAGTCATCTATATGTCATGGTCGACTCTGGGATAATACAGATTGCTGATATGCCTTGTGCTCCAGTCCCTGTGTGCAATTAGGTTTCCCACTCCTTGACAAACACTGGATACCTAAACAACTACCTGCAGTGCCATCATGCCCAGGAGCAGGCATCGACAGGAACCCAGGCCAGACTGGGCTGACATGTCCTACTTCATAACGAACCCACATACACTGTCCCTACTATCCAAAAGGCATAGCACAGGATATTATTGCCTTACATTTCAGAACTAGGGTAACAAACTTCACTGTCCTTCTTACCAAAGAGTGAACTACTTCTTTATCATTTTACGGGCCAGAATGTTCTCTGAGACCCCAATTTGGTTAGTATTTTCCTCCAAATTATTAGAAACTTCTCTATATGTCTTTAACTTAGATCAAATAAACTAAATACAGAGATGATAAAACTATGAATCTTATATATTTTGTCAGAGGTAAAAAAAATATATACATGTCATGCTGTGCAAATACCATTGGCATATTTCTAATCCACTGAAGTCCCACAGGGAAGTCACAGGGAATCTGGTGAAACTGAAATTTTAAAACTCTGTATAATTCATAAAAATGTAATTTTTTAAATCATTCCCGCTAGAATTACCTACTATCAGAGAAGTAAGCTACTGATAATTGCTGCCTACATGATGTATTTCCTTTATCTCACTGGGTGAAATATACTAAAAAGATTGCAAAAGATACAAATCTTTGAGCTTCTCATACAATTTTCTTAAATTAATCACTTGCTATGCTCAAAAGTGATTTTGAGAATATACTCACAATATAATAAAACTGTATCATGAAAGGCACCCACTCCATTAGTTATTAAGATATCCTGTAAAATCAAAGAAGGGTACTAGAGCCCAAATTAAAACGCGCCAGTAGACTGACAAACATTTTGACTTTAAATGTTAATCACACTAGAAAAACATGATTTATTCCTCTGAAGAGCCAAACATGGCTATCATTCTTATTCATATGTGCAACATGAATAAAATCAATAGGCACTTTGTGGTAGATTCATTATAATTAGAAATTCTAGTGCAGGGATTTAACATATCATGAGATTAAAGGTAGGTGAGTTTATTCCATGATGTGTGTGTATTACCATTCGATATGGATAGGTTTTTTTAATGAATGATTAGTCCCTTCCAGGCACTTGTGGGTACTTGAAAATATGCTATTATATTAATCCAGTAACCTCACCTAGAAAAAAAAATTTTTATAGTATCTCTCCCATAGCATTTCCATGAGCTAATGATGGGAAAATAAAAGAGATGAGATGTGAGCCAACAAAGTTTTATTTAACAAGGTGTTACTTTTGCAGTTAATAAATAACATTGCCCATTTTCCCATATACAGGTCTGTGCATCAACACACAGATGACTGTAAAATGAGAATATGCAGCAAAAACACGGTACCCCTCCAAGAAGGCATGGAATGATAGGAACCTTATGCATTTTATAGCCTCTCCATGGTGTGTATAATTTCACCAGGGAAATAGATGAGCAACATTCGCAGAACATTGTTCATATATTTCACAGACTTATGCCGAAGCGAAAAGGATGTCCTTTAAGAGTCTTAAACCACTTGGACAGGAAGTCGGCAGCTGGTAACTTCTTTAGAGTGAATTCATAAACACCATGAATGTCCACTTGAGACCTAAAATGCACAAAGTTGAAGCAGGTGAGTAACCAACCTTGGCGAAATATCGCATCCTTGCTGCATAAAGGCACCCAAGGAAAACCAGAGACTATTAAAAATCCCAAATTCATTAGTTGATTCACTACTTTGTGTTTCTCTTCCATCTTCAAACTCCTCAGTGTGCCACTCGTAGGGGCTAAATCTGCTGACCAGGAATAAAACTACACTGACCCCAATGTAGGCAAAAACAATGCACATCCAGATCTCATAGGCTAAAGGATCAAGAAAGGAAAACACTCCTGGTTTGGACTTCTGAGGCTTCTTGATCATGATAGATATCCCGAGGCTCATGAAGGGCTTTGAGAAGTCAATCACCTCTTCTCTCACAAGGGTAATAGTTAATGGAGCAATTGCAATATCAGCTTTCTGTAAGGGAAAAAAAGGAAAGTAATAGTACCTGGAGTCATGGTCAAAAGGGAATTGTGGTTATGTCACTGGATCAAAGAAAAAGGAGAGGAAATCAGAGAAATCGCAATAATTCTTTCCCTGGTATAGTCCCAGTAAAGAATGAACAAAAGGGAATTATTCCCCCAATGCCCCTCCTCTTTATGAATACACAGTATACCCATCTGGCTTGACTATGATCATTACACATCTGCACTGCATCTCTGCATTTGCAGCCTTTTGACAATACATATGGCCCATATGCTTCAAGAGAGATGAAATGATTGTCTCAGTTAATCTACATGTATACTTCTGGCTTCAATCTTAATCTTTCAGATGTTCACAAATCAACAAGATAATGTTTCTAGAGTAATGTGGGAAATCAACAACCTCAGACATGGATACTTCACAGGGAGAGAAAGCAGTCTGCCAACAACAATTCAAATTGAATTACTTTATCTATGAGAAGAGCTATACTTACCCCATATACAAGTTCTCCAACCATCCCATTCCAAATTTTCGTGTCTGCATCCCTGGCCCCATACTTGCCATCACCAACAATCGTCAACTTGTACTTGAACCCACAATGTTTGGCGATTTCTGCAGCCAGGTCAACACAGTAGCCCTCATAGCGCTCATTGCCTTCAAGCATTTCATGATTTTTCTTCATCATGACATATGGAGATTCCTATATGAAAAGACTTTGCTTTAGCTAATTAAAGTATCTGTGTTAATTACGTACTCTCATTGAATCAAATCTTCTGGTTTAATTATTACCTGTTAACCAGAGTGAATGAAGAATATAGATGGTGAACACACAACAGTAGAAGAATAATTTAAGTATAATGCTTCCCCCAAAAAATCTCTGAATGTCTATCAATATATTTCATTAAGATGGCTTTTACATAACCATACCAAGTGAACAAGATACTCAAAATCACAAACTCTTTGTATATTCTCTAGCCATATTTGTAATTATTAAGACTTAGAGCAAAATATTACTGCTCAACACCTATTTTATTCCACTTTGGATTCACCAAACCCTTATACTTGATTAAGGTTATGCCAATCCCCAAACCAGCATTCACCCAAAACCCTGTGTCACTGCTGTCCCAAAGATAAGGTTCATGTGGAAATCAGGTTCATGGCCAGGGATACACAGACTGAAAGGATCATTGTCATGATGATGTACTGATTCTACCCCCGCAGGCTTCAGGTCTCACTTCATCTGTGAGATACAATATCCTAGAATGATGCTACAAGGATAGCTAGAGAGTAGCTTCCCCCTGTAAACATAAGAAAAAGGAAGCAAGAAAAAAAATGAATCAACACAGTCCAATATTCTCCATTGGAAAGTGGCACCAAGGATATTTGGAGTCTCAATGAGATAGTTCCTCTCAATGGCATGATAAAGGCAAAAATCCTCAAATGTCTAATTTGCACTTGTCAGGAGATTTTCAATTGCCTATCAATGTTTTAATTCAAATCCCTTATCAATCTATTTATATCTGCTCTCAGTATTGTTAGGAGAATAAATCACACAAATTTACAACTTCACTGTTAAATTAAGGCCTTTTTTTTGTAAAAGAAAATAAAATGAAATAGTTTTGTCACAAAATCCTGTCCTATAACAAACACCATTTTCTCCATTTCATTTCACCAACAGCTTGCCATGGTGATCCACATTTCTCTTCCATCTATCCAAAGTCTGAGTGTTGAAGATCCAGTTCAATTTTTCCTTATTCATTCAATATACATTGATTGTGTACTAGCTATGTGCCAACCAGTGCTGAAACTTGGAGTGAAAAGAAGGGAAATAATCCTTGTCTTTAAGGAGATCATCTTTCATTAGATAGAATAAAGACAACTCAACATCATCATGAAATCATGTAACAAATAGGAAGAAAGAATTTACACAGTATTGGGTGGGAATGGAAAGGTGAAGAACTCGCAGAAATATGAGGAACACTCTTCAAGACATTCCCCAATTGTTCACTGATGTAAGCACCAGGGAAGGAATTATCTGTGTAGTTAAACTGTAGCCTTCCTTAAAGAAAATTGGGAACATTTTGAATGCTTTAGCTAGATCTTGTGTTTTCCTTTTAACAGAATAAATATGCAGTGAATGATTAAAACGTTGCAAAAGAAGCAAAACAGATATTATTTTCCTAAAATATAAATAGCTACTCCTGCAGATATTATCCATAAGAAAATACAAAGTAAAACATAGGCATATGTAACAAATTACCAAAATTGTGGTGACAACAACAGTCTTATTCTCAAGCCCAGAGGTGTCATTTCCAGAAGGGAGCTCAGTAAGAGTAACAACCATTTTGTCCACTTCACTCCAGTAGCCAATCTGGAAAAGGTTACAGCAGACAGACGTATGGATAAATGACTCGTCTATTAGCAAAGCACTTAATTATTTTCAAAGCCTTGTCTGAATCTGAAATTAGACCCACATTTACTGGGCTTGTTCTAAACAGAAATGTCTATATATGTGAATCTAACAGGAATAAAAGGAAGTATAAAAAAATGTTAAAAATGACTTGTCTTTTCATATTCACTTTTCATATTCTCTAAGAGTAATTGTTTGGGAGTGGTCATATTGAAATGTAATTAAAATCCAGATAATGGCATTTTAGCCTAAACAGCTAAAAGGGTGATGTTGAATTGAACAGTTACATGCATCTCTGCACCAGCTACCTTTTTTCTTCTGAACCATAAACCTTCAACAATAGTTCTTTCTCTTTTCATTAAAGATTTCCACTTCAGTCTAAAAAGTTAAAGTTCAACAGCTCTACGTATGAACTATTTTTAAAATTATAATTCAGTGTTACTTACCAGAAATAAACAGACTTTAGGAAAAAAAAAAAAAAACTTCAAAATACATCTGTTTCTGGAAGTCATTAAACTCTATGTGAATACACATCTCCAGAACTCTAGCTAACTCACCTCCTCACATAGAACTGCTTTTAAATCACTAAGGATTTACCTTCCGGGGCCCATTAGTTTTGAGCTCCATGATGTTAATTGTATAGTTTATTCTTTTTCCATTCTGGTCAAACTTTATATTTCCTGAGAGACCTTCAACCTGAACCTAATGAAGAAATGGGAAAGGAGCAGAGTTATCTATTTACTTCAATTAAACATATACACTGTACAGATTACTTTCACCAGCTGAAGTCAAGAAAACTACATCAATAAGGTTTGTTTCTTTCTTCAACCTACCTTTGCATTGTTAGAAAAGAACGTTGCCTGTATGTTAGACATAAGGAATAAGACAAAGATGACTAATTCAGCAGGAAGAAAACATTAATGGCCATATTAAGTCACATTAATGATTATTTTGAGTAACTGACCTGTTTGAGGGCCCTTTCTATTTCTACACCTTGTCCCCAGGGCACCGCTGGGTTTGCCAGACAGTCTCCCGCATTCCCCCTTCGGGAGATTTCAATTCTCTGCTTCCTTAGGTTGCGGAAGGCTTCAGTCATCACTTGGACGGCATCATAGGTCAGAGCAGAAGTATACTGCAAATGATCACACACATTTCATAAGAACGGGAGAAAATTCAGAAACTCACTGCACACCAGCAACCAAGACTGCCATTGCTCAGCACACCACACCACCTAAAACTCCAAGAATTTAAACACAATTTCTGCATCTAGAAACCTAAGAATTGAAGAGAAGCCTTACAAAACATGGGGACTTTGAAATGTGCTTTTGACTCTAAACATGTTCTATTATGTTAATATCTCAGCTGTTTCAGGTGAGACCTTTTCATAATAATTGTGTCAATGTTTAGTTTTCTTTTATTTTTCTAACCTGCTTCTTGTTACAGCCTCACTTTATAGCCTGCTATGGTGATATACAAAACTATAAGATTAACAATTAATATTTCTTTACAGTCTAATGAGAAATACATTTGTCAATGCAGAAGGAATATGAATTAGTTTCAGGATTCTTAGTCTCTAATTCAACCCCGGTCATGCTTACACTGATCTGCAGTGGTTTTAGGGGTGTCTACTTAGGGTCCCCTAGGTGATTCTGGTAATCAAGTAGAAGAACCACAAAACTTCATAATTTCTGTGCCCCCATGCCTCCATGCTTCAACAGTCTATGATAACATTGGTTCAAAACTTATGGTGTTCAGATCCCAGTGGGACAGCACAATTACTACATTTTCTAGGGCCAAACAGATTAACACTACATGTGTACCAGGCATTGTCAGTGTCTGGATAAGTAGTAGCATGTGCATGTATATATATTACCATTTGCCAAATGGATGATGCTGTCAGTTAATGATTAATTACATTTCGACATTAAAGTTTTGCTGAATGCTGAGAAAATTTCTGTCATTATTTTTCAATCTGTAGGTACTAAAAGTACGGTGAAGCTTGGGAGAAAGAAATGCAATACTGTACCATACTGACTTTGTGACATGCTAAATTCTTGATCACCAATCCAAAACAGGCACTCAGCATTCCCAAAGAATTCTACTCAGTTCCTTAGTATTTCAGGTCTTCCACTCTCAAAAATGATAATTTCATCTTTGTCTTCTCCAAATACCCTGACCTCTATATACTTCTCTTTCTCTAAATTCCTGCTGAAAACCTTGCCTTCCTTATCATGGAAAAAAGATAAGTCATCTAACAGTAAAACCACTAAGCTCTCCATACTCTGTTGTTCACCTGAGATGACAACACAGGACATCTACTTAAGAAACGACTTCTTGAAGTAAATAAGAAATATCACATCAAGATATATCTGCTTTGCTTGTATGTTTGTTTCTATTCTAAAGGAAAAAAACATTAATTTGTTTTTTATACAGAAATAAGTTTATTGCCAAAATAATTCTTACAATAATGTCTAGGTCTCTGAAAAAGAAATGTAACCTAAATTGAAATATTGCAGTTTGTATGGAAATGGTGATAATAGCTAAAAGTCAACATTTTTGACTTAGCTTGCTCACATTACTAGGGGAAAGCTATAAATCCGTCTACTAAATGTGTTTGAGGTCTACAGATGTTGGTTAACTACATTTAAAAAATATGATTAGCTTGAATGAATTGAAAGCATTTAGATCTATGTAGCATATTATGAATATGATTCAGAGTATGCACACATTAAGAGTAAAAATCCTTTCAACCTTTTTCAAATGCTCAAAACTAATCAAGTCTTGAGCCTATTACCATTTTAAATTAAAAGTCACAATCATAGAAACACAATATTGGGCTGAGAGAAAATCAACAGCTTCTGTATCCAGAGTTCCTTTCTGCTTATGTTCTGCATGTATGGCTCATTTATTTTTCTAAACAAATATGTTCACATTTTTGATTGGATAGTTAAATATTTCAGTTTTATTCTACCATTCATTAAACTAGATGTAAATTAATTTGAAAGGAGCATGACAATGTAACTATCTCCTTCTTTGAAAACAAATGCTTCATTTCTGTCCCTATGTTTATGTTCTGTGAAATCCCTCAGCTGAGTTGGAAATTTACATTTCAGTGGGGGACCATTTTGCTTTGCAGTGTTATATCACAATCACATCATAGCCACACATTAAGAATAAATCTGGAAAATCGTTTTTACGGTCCATTTTCCAAATGTGCCTTTTACTTTGCTTTAAATGTGTATTTATTGAGACTTAATTTTCAAAAATAAAATAAAATATGCATTTTAGACATGTTTGTTATGTCCAGTAGTCATCAGACAAACCAATCAATAATACATTACTGTAATCTCTGATGCGAGAAAACAGTGTTCTAACACCAAAAAAGGGGGGAATGAAAAGAAGCTCTGTGTATATCTCAAATTTAATGAACACAAAAGAGGAGAAGCAGGCGACAGCACAAATTTTCATGGGTTATCGCAATGACGGCACCTTTTTCTAAACATAGTATCCATACCATAACAAAATTTAAAAACATACATTCAACGAAAAATACTAAAATTTAAGTACTATTAAAGTGTTATGACATTTCCCATGAATGACCACTGTTAGAAATTTTCTTTAACACTTGAATTAGTTGACTATAGTTTAGAAAGCATTGCATTTAGCATCAGAAGACAGGGCTCAAGCCCAGATTTTACTATTTACTGTTCTGTTGCCTTGGGCAAGTGAACTAAAGAATTATTGTCTAGGTTGTTTAGTAAAATAAGGAGAGCAATGCTTCTTCTGTCTATGTTATAAGAGTGTTGAAAAGGAAGGTAGGGAAAAATATTCATGTTTACCTAGTTCTCTTCTTGACAAGCTGGAGATAGGTCTAAAAAACCCTATGCCACAACTGTTTTTTTGTTTGTTTGTTTGTTTTTGAGACGGAGTCTCTCTCTGTCCCCCAGGCTGGAGTGCAGTGGCCGGATCTCAGCTCACTGCAAGCTCCGCCTCCCGGGTTTACGTCATTCTCCTGCCTCAGCCTCCCGAGTAGCTGGAACTACAGGTGCCCGCCATTTCGCCCGGCTAGTTTTTTTGTATGTTTTATCAGAGACCGGGTTTCACCGCGTTAGTCAGGATGGTCTCCATATCCTGACCCAGTGATCCGCCTGTCTCGGCCTCCCAAAGTGCTGGGATTACAGGCTTGAGCCACCACGCCCGGCCCTGTTTTTATTCCAATTCTATAGGTGAAGATTCCAAGTTATAAACTTTCATTTTACCCAGCTTCACAAAAAATGTGTGGCAAAAGTGGATTTGAATCCAGATCTCTGTGATTCCAGGGTAATTATGATGACCAATTGCCCTGGTTTTCCTCGACTGTCACAATATCGCAAGGAAAAGTCTTGAGTCCCAGGAACCTTTTCAATCCCGGGTACACTAGGATGGTTAGTTACTTTATTTGGCAAATACTGTATCAAATAAGTAGATGTATAGTAAATGAGAAGCTTGATGAGTTGTAAAATATGTTATATATATAAGTTATTGACCAGTAGGTTTCCATTATTTTCTTCTTTTGTTACTATCTATCTTGATGCAAAACTGTTTGTTTTTACGATGTTTTGAAAACCAGTATCTCACTCCACACAAAAGGGTTCTGTGATCTAATAAGTACAGAAAATGATTTTCACATTGACATATTATAGACCCTCAGAAATCCTGCAATAACAGTTTAACTGTTTAATCAGTATTTCCCAAACTGATTACCAACTTTGAAATTTCTTTAACATCAATTATTTTCCATAAGAATAGTGTTTTATGTAACATATTTTTGGATGTTAAAAGTTTTATGGCCTGGTACATTTTATATACTCATTTCTAAAATAGCCTCAATTACTTAGTTAAAAAATTATTATACATTGAATGATATTCCTCTGGAGAATCTTATGCAATCTTAATTCTCAGTTTCATCCTTTTATAAAATAATTTAAAACAGGGTCAAAAATTATGATTTCTAGGAAAAATAAGTAAACCTATAAGAAAAATTTTAAGCAAGTTTTTTTTAAGATAACCAACAGTGACCAAATCAATTAGGGTCATAAGACAAATGAACATTATGAGGAAATATATTATAAACTTAAAATGATTCACTTAACTTCAAATTCAACTACAGTCTACTCTATGGAAAAGAGCTGCCTGTGATAAGGTCATCTTTAATTTACTGTAAAGCACATTGAATATGTGCCCTTTGAAACTTCACTGCATAAAGGCATAAAAGTCTTCATAAAAACCTTAGTAAGTATACAAGCTCTATCACATTTTCCAAGGGTGAAAAGAGAGCTGCATTGGCAAGAAACCTAAATTAACATATTTTATTATTCTTCATGAATAATAAAATAATTTTAATCTACTGTGAAGAAAGAGTCTTCATGTAAAAGGAATAAATTAAATACAACATATTTTTGCCTACATTACCCAAATTGGCTGTTAATCTTTACTGAAAATCTTACTTACAGATTAAGGTTTTTATATTCAGAAACTTGAGATTACTGAAGAATTCAAATTTTCAGATAAAGCTAATCAGATTCACCAAAACAGAAATAGGATGCTGAAATCAAGGCATTGTCTGGTTTTGATTCAGTCACAGGTAAAGACTTTCTCAGGAGCAGATCTTTTATTTTGTTGGTTGAATAAATCCCTCTCCCTGACTCTCTACTTCCTAGAATCTTATAAAAAGGTGAAAGTTCTTCATTTTTTATGATCTATGAAAAACAAAATGTATATGTCCAGAGTAAATTAGGATTCAATTTTGGCACCTGGAGATCAAAGAGGTCTGCCTACCTGCAAGTCACTACAATCTCTGAGAGATAGAGGCACCACTTGAGGTGTCAGAGATGCAGCAAAAATTTGAAATGTTAATGTATGTTTCACTGAGGGCTTAAGTTAGCACTTCACATAATCATAGTATTAGACAGTTGCAGGAAACCTAAAAGTTTACCTACACTTATTCCCTTTACAGATAAAGAAATATGAAAATGAGATGTGAGCCCAGGTGCCCTGAATTATAATTATAAATATTAATAATACATTTTTAAAGTTGTAATATACGTATTTTAAAGATTCATCTTTGCAAAATAAACAATCTTATCAATATCAAATTTATACATTTATTTCAGTCATTTACACACTTTTTAAACTATAAAATACAAGGAATTAATATGTCAAATTTCAAACTTCCAGGTTGTGTTGGCAAAATGCTGTAATATTAGGAAGAGTGAATGCCAGTCTGCCAGCTGTGGTTTGGACAGTTAAAACACTCAAGAAGCAGAATTAATTCTATTAGGCCACTAGGGTACTATTTAATGCACGACACTAATTACTGAACTGGAAAAGATTATACTATTTTCAGGCAGACCTAATAACTCTCTTAGGAAAGCAATTAAGAAAGTTTGAGGCTGCGTGTGAAGTTGTTTCCTGAATAAAATGAGATTCTTGTGAGAAAACCATTATTTAAAGTGCCACACAAATGTCAGCCATGGATTATTGTTGAATTCCTTAACACCAGTAGGAGACTGAAGACACAAAAGTTGAACAAAGGTTATTATGTGACAAGGTAGAATGGCTGGTCATACTTCACAGGATGTTGGAGACATTAAAAATAATCAAAATCAGTCTAAAAATAGAAATATCCATAAATTATTTTTGAGACAGTGAGAAATATCTTTATACTCTTTCTCTTTAAAAAAATACTTTTAAGGAAGATAAAATGCCTGTTTTAATGTTCCCATGTAAATTCTGGTGCTGTGATGGGTCAGATCAGATAACTACATTAACTTTACATTTTATCAACTAAAGGAACTCATTGCTTTTCTGTCAGGGCTCAACAAGAGAACACATGCAGAAATCTATGGCAGAAATCTAAATCATATTTCATCACAATAATAATGTCATATTTTTTCCTTTAATTAGTCAATATTTTCCAATTCGTTACTCTTCATCCCTACAAATATCTATCATGTGCTTACTCTTTGCAAACCACTGTGTGAGATTTAAGGCTAATAAGATACAAATGAGACATTTCCTTTGAGAGGTTTATTTGTAATCTACAAATATCTCTTGACTGAATTTATATCAGTATATTACCTAAGAATGATTCAGATTTTACAATATTTCATTTATGAAGAAATTAAGAGAAATGGCAGATATAACAAAGCCATCTATTTCCCTCCATCCCCATGCCACAACCACAATTCAGACAACCATTGTTTCTTGTCTGATTATTTGTGATATCTTCCAAAAGCTTCCCTGCCTCCACCAGGGCTCCCTGCAATCTCTTGTCATCAGGGCACTCATAGTAACCTTCATGCATCAAAGCCATGATCAGCACTCTCCTCTCGTAGTTCCCTGTTGCTCTTCAAATTAGACAAGAAAATCCTTAATACGTCAACAAGGCATA
Organism: Colobus angolensis palliatus; assembly: GCF_000951035.1. Taxonomy (NCBI): domain Eukaryota; kingdom Metazoa; phylum Chordata; class Mammalia; order Primates; family Cercopithecidae; genus Colobus; species Colobus angolensis. Next base: position 30,502,168 of record NW_012118487.1, read on the forward strand.
AAACCTCTTCTGGATCTTGTACAGTTCTAGTAAGATTTCTCAGCGTTTCTTCAAATCATTTCTGCTCAACCTCTGGCCTTATGGAAATATTTATATTTTCCTTGCACTGGAGACGTTATTTATCCTAGTTCCTTTATCTGGAGCCAATTGTTCCTTATGCTTTCTCCTAACTCCTACTTCTTCAGGTCTCCAATTCCACATTGCTTCCTCTAAGAAGCCTTTTCTTACCTCCAGAATTAGGATTAGGAGCTTCTCATAGGTGATACCAGAGTACCTTTGCTTTTCTCTATTTGTTGATTCATGAAGTCTCTATTAGATGGTTACCATGTGTGAGGATTTATTCTAGGAGTCTGGGATATCTTGATGAATTTTTTTTTAAATGGCACTTACTTTCAAGTAGGAGGAGATAATTAACAATGCAATGAATACATAAATGATAAGAACAGTAAACTAGTAAGCTTCTTTTAAAACTGAACACGAGATTGGCAAAACATTGGCAAGTTGGATGGTGGGTATACGGAGATTATTATACTTTTCTACCTTTACGTGTGTTTGAAATGTCCATAATAAAAAGAGTTTAAATGTTTAAAAAAAAAGAACAGTAAACTAAAAGTTAAGAATTGGGAAAGCTGGATCAGGGAAAGGGTGATGCACAAACTCTGATGGTGGCAAGATTGCAGTTTTAAATACATAGCCTACTATTGCCTTGCATGAGAAGACAGGATTTGAAAGAGATCTAAGGAGTGCAGGAGACTTGACCATGCAAATATTTAAGAGGTCAACAGTCAAGAAGAAAAAATAGCCAGCTCAAAGGCCCTGAAGTAGGAAGGTGCTTGGGTTGGTTGAGGAATAGCAAGGAGGCCAATGTAGCTGAAACAGAGTGAGCCACGGCATAGAGATGTGGTTCCATGGGACTGGGTGACAGGGCCTCATAAGACAACAGGGTAACTTTGGCTCTTTTACTCCAAGTGAAATGGAGAGACATTGGAGCATTTGGAAGAGAACGACAATATAATCTATATATACTTTAAAAGGATCACAAAGATGGAAGATAACAGGGGCAGGGCTGAATGGAGGGAAATCAATTTTAGAGACTGTTGCAATAACCTTATGAAGGTAGCTGGATTTAGTTGGTTGCAGAGAAGGTGGTAAGAAGTGAGGCAGTGCTAATGGGGTTTCTGATACATGGAATGTATGTTACAAGAGAAAGAGAAGGGTAAAGGACCAAGATACTGGTCTAAGCAACAACTGAAAGATGTAGTTGCCATCAACTGGAATAAGAAAGACTGTTGAAGGAATAGTTTCCAGAGGCTGAGGAGGAAGTAGTAGAGGAAAATCTAAAGTTTAGTTTTGAATATGTAGGTTTAAGATAGCAATAAGACAACTTCCATCAATGCTACAAAGTAATTGTTTGGTTTCTAGTCTGAAGACTGTAATCTCCTTAAGGACCAGAACTTTGTCTTTTCTCTGACACCTAGAACAGTGCCTGCTGTGGAGTAGACAATAAATATGTGTCGAGTAAATAAATGAATTAATAAATGAATGAATGAATGTTGCCCCAAATAGCAAATTAGTGTCAGACCTAAAATTTCAGTGCCACGACTTAAGTTATTTTTTGTATATTATGTAAGAATGAAGAAATTTAAACATTGTAATTTATATTTGGTGGTTATTAAAATGTTAAATATTAGACCTCATTTAAGATTTTACTTGCTGAATAAAATTTATTTTAATTTGAAAACTTTGGCCGGGCACGGTGGCTCAAGCCTGTAATCCCAGCACTTTGGGAGGCCGAGACGGGCGGATCACGAGGTCAGGAGATCGAGACCATCCTGGCTAACACAGTGAAACCCCGTCTCTACTAAAAAATACAAAAAACTAGCCAGGCGAGGTGGTGGGCGCCTGTAGTCCCAGCTACTTGGGAGGCTGAGGCAGGAGAATGGCGTAAACCCGGGAGGCGGAGCTTGCAGTGAGCTGAGATCCGGCCACTGCACCCCAGCCTGGGCGACAGAGCGAGACTCCATCTCAAAAAAATAAATAAATAAATTAAATTAAATTAAATTAAATTAAAAAAAGAAAACTTTGGAAGCTGATTTAACTTTAGGGGAAGATGAAAACGTTGAACAGTCATTTATTTATTACTCCCACAAGTTGATATAATTTCTATAATTCCTAAACCCTAACTATGAAATAATTTGACATATTGAACTGTATTTTTATAGATTTTTATACCAATAACACTAGTTTTTATTGTCAAGTAGTAAAATGTGATATGAATTTATCACATTTTAAATGTGGCAATGTACCCAATTCAGTCAATCACCCAAAAGGCAACATCAAAGGACATAACCTCATTGTAAATAATCTCATTAGAAATATTTTGCTCCTTTTGTGTAAGCAAATAATACATTGAGACTATGTTCCTTGTTTATATTTAGAAGACGCTATATAATCTCCTATGTAGTTTTTCTTCCTTTCTTCTGTCTGGAAGCAAAAATAATTATGAAAGCATTGTCTTGTCCTTACTACCTTCCACATCTGTTGACAATTGAAGGACCTTACCTCTTGCAACTTCCATAACATGCCCCCACTCACTGGTACCAAATATTTACATTTTTGCAATAGCAACACACGTGCAGTTCCCTGGATCTGTCACGCTGTTGCATTACTTTGAGTCTCTGTACATTTAGAACTTCCCCAAGCAGCTTCCCATACTTTTCTTCCTTCTCAACCATGTGCAAAGCCTTGCACAGGCATCCCTCCCACAAAAGCCTTCCTTGACCTTCCTTCCAATCACTGTCAAAATCATGGCCAAGAAATTGGCATATTTCATCAGTCTATTATATTTGCTGATTGATATGTTTGTCTCCTTTAGACTGAATTCTCAAAGACAGGATTCACACGTTTTTCATTTCTTTATATTTAGTTTTTGGACTTTAGTACGTAAGCAATACATTTCTGTGTTAGTATAAACTTCCTCCCCAAACACATTCTCCCCACAGATTTTCAGTAATTTTTATCAAGCTTCAGGGACCTCATAAAATATGCCTCTGGGTGGAGTTAGGGGGGTTACAAAATGTTAAAGTTGGAGTACACCTTTGAAATTGGCTGACATTCTCTCATTTTAGAAAATGGCTGGGAAAACAAATTAGTCCTTATAGGCACCTATGTTTCCAAAGCTGTGCTAGCCCTTTGGAAGTGTTATTTAATCCTCACAGCAACCTGGGAATTAATGGTCACTACTGCATTGTATAGATGAGAATCCTGGACTCAGGGTCAAGTAGTGATTCACAGCCTAAGTTTTAAAACACATTAGTCTAGGTTCTTTGAAACACCTCACAATGAAGGAGCATAATGATCTCTTTGAAAATGGGCAGAAGCCATCAAAAGGGAGGCGCTTTGGAGGGGAAATGGTTACAGCAGGAAGGAAGCAAGGAAGGTCACAATGCAGGTTCTCAACTCAGTGAAATCTGGCACTAGGTTTTGGCAAAATTTTTAACAGAATGCATTGCCAAACATCTCTCACACCGCAAATGCATCTTGTATTTTAATGCAAGACACATGAACTTGAATCATGATATGACTTCTAGGAGAAAAACATAATTTCATTTTGCTTTCATCCTTCTCCCAGCAGGCAGCAGTGAGGGGCAACACAATGACTAACGGAGTATTCAAAAGGAGCATGCTGGTTCCACTGGAGGATAACATCCACTCCATCAGAGAACTTACATGACACCATCTCTGAATGGATGGAAGCCTGCAATTACACAGAATGGGATCAGCAGTTAGATCTCTTCTAGGCACAGACGGATACATATGCTGACATCAACTAAGGCTCTGGGTGTCCATCTACCTGCTCAGAATCCCGTTACATGAAAAGTACCTCCACGATATAAACAGTACAAACATTGAATCTCAACTAAAGTCACCAAAGAGGAAGTCACCTCGTTTTTATAAAAAACCTAACTTGGTGTTATTCTTTAAAATCCTATGGAATGCTTTTACAAAATTGACTTAAAAATTAAAAGATCCATTTATAAATCCAAAAATAAAGAACTTCAAAATTTCTAATCCTTTTCTAGGACCAATCTGATAGATAGACATGCATCTATCATCAAACAACATCTCTATGATGCATATTCAGGTACAACTGTGGGAGCAACTGAAATAACACTGTCCTGCCTGGTTCATATACAATTGCTTTATAATTCACAAACAAGATTACTATACAATTTTTCAACTTTTGCTCTTAATTTTCATAAAGAATGTGAACATCATCTTAACTTTCAACCCACTCACTCTTTAAACTATCCTTAGTCAAATTTTAATCCTAACTCTGCTCTCAATAAGGTTACCAACAGAAGGAAAAATACCTTCCTGTCAACAGCAGAAATATTGACTATTTAGAAGTAAATTCATGCATGCATGTGTATACCCAATAAAATGCATCAAATAAACAAGTGAAGACCTCACTGTGTCCAAACCCACGGAGAACAAAGATCAGTCTGTGTAGCTTTTACACCTGAGGAGTAAATAATATTTGTCGTTCAAGAATCTTTCGTTTGATTGCACACAGCATTACAGTTGTGTTTTAATTATTAAGGCAAGTTGAGATTTTTATCTTCTTTTAAAGTGTTCAAGACACAAGGCTACTCATCAGCAGTTATTTTATGCACAGACACACACACACACACACACACACACACTTTCTCTCCTTTTTGTGGCCATATGTTTATTGACTGAACTAAGAACTGTCTGCAAGTTGGCTTTTTGAAGATTAGGAACAAACTGACACCTATTGTTCTTTAATTTATTTGCAAACATAATATTCTAAACAGCAGTCAGGGTAAAATTGGCCCTTATGCTTCAGGTCTCAGCTTAAAAATTCCCTGCCCCTTCCATGTCGCTAATTGTTTACTGAGCTCTTCCTTCATGGTATTCTTCTGTCAACACTTTTGTCTTTCTTCTATTCAGCTGTGAGCAGGGACATTTTCCCTGTCTTTTTATTTACCAAAAAAGTGTCTGGCTCAGAATCCCCTCAATAAAAATTCCACATCGATTAATAAATGAATGACTTTATTTATTATAAATTATCATAGGAGTAAGGAAGTAGAATACACAAGAGTAATACAGTACAGCTCTAATAGTTTTACTTAGACCATAAAAATGTGAACAATATATTTAGCAGTCAATGTGTTAGCCATATTTTGAAACGTGCTCTCTACTCCCTGTATTACTTTCTCCTTCTTCCTTATTTGCCAAGGCCCTTCTCTCTGCTCACATAGGAAAGCAAAAGAAAAAAAGCAGAAACCAAAGCAAACCTTAATTGTCGTTGTGTGTGCTCCAGGGTATTCTTTTTCTTCCAGTGTTGACCATCTTTCTATAAATTTAGACACCAAGGAATCGTCATAGTCCACTATCTGAAACCCAGAGACATTCGCACCTCCAAACTGGATTTTTAATAGGTCTCCATCAGTAAATCCCTAAACATAGGACACATTGATGTCACGCTTTTTATTTGAGAAACAAATGCTACTTAACATTTACCAAATAACTCTATACATTGTGGTTTTAGATATTTCAAAGAACATATGAGATATAACAAGCCTGCAGAAAATGTCCCATGTATTTACCAGCCAGTGTTCATCATCAGCACCTAACACCACATTTGCATCATAGTGATTCCCTAATCAATACACGTTTGCTAATGGATCATCTCATGAAACACTCATGGTTGAGCCTACGTAAAACTTCTCCACTTTATTTAGAAATCTTCCATTGACAAGGACTGGGTTTTACTTACTGGTTCTACAAAGGAGAACCATCATGTGGTTACAGACACTTAATAACATTAAAGTAGTTCTCGAAGAACCACAACCTTGTGAGCAAGTTACTCCTGTTTGAATTGTTTCTTCACTCATGTGATAGGAACATCTTCAAAACGAGTTACTAAATGTCCAGTCATAATTTGAGAAGAATTAAACAATTTCACATTAAGCTGGAAGCTAATTTTATAGAATATATTAAATTAAAAAAAATAAATTTATCTTGTATTATTGCAGTGAATTCAGTCATTACTAAAGCTATTATGCTATATTTACATTGATTTCAAATATTGTGCTGACATGAATTTTATCAACTTGATAGTATATCTCTCTCAAAGATGAAATTAATTTCCATAGACCACAATTAGAAATGTTTTCACATTTCACAAATACTTATTCTATATTATTGTACACAAAAGTTAAAAGTATCCTAAATTAATTTTGAATTATCACACCCAAAAATGTAGGAGAATCTTTTCTTTGTTATTGATATTAAAACATGCTTATTATATTATTTAGCTGGAGGAGAAGGTAATTACTTTTTATTGGCTCACAATTTTGTTTCTGTTTATCAAGATAATGCAAATAGTGCAAAAAGGAATATAACAAAAATCATATACTCTTTGTTTTACCCTATGTATGTTCCAGTTGAGTTGCTTCAAAACATTCAATTTTAATATATTTGCTTTTCACATATTTACCTCTTCTGCATGACACATTTTTATTACTCTTTCTAATTTACCAATTTTAGAAAATTTTATTGAGTTTTTGTGTATCCCACGAGTACGAAGCTTGTGTACATGACAAAAGCATTTATCTTCTCACCCATTTTCATCAGTACTTAGTGTTTACATATTTATAACTCTAAATGTTATTCATAGCAAAGCCAAACAGTGTATCAGGATTGCATTTTCTTTCTTGAACATGATCTCAGCCCATGTTTATAATCATGTCCCATTTTTTCACTACTAGAGATTTCTATATGCCTATCCTTATTTTTCCCAGTGCTTCCATGAAAACATTTCATGCCTATGAGTAAAGCTTTTTTAAAAAATGAAATATTAAAACGTATCAGGTAATCTGTTTCAACTTTTTCTTGAAATTTTAATTTCTAGGAAACCCCCTTCTTAATGCTGGAATCCAAATTGGCTCTTCTCTTCACCTACTCTACAGCTGTTACTTTAGCATGTTCCTTCACCACTTTTCTGATTTAAATCCCATTTCCTTGGTCATATTTCTCTTTCTTGATTTATTGATTACCTCTACTGGAGTCCTCTGATAGTTTGCTGAAATACTTTGGAGATAAATTTATTGAGACATTGCATGTCTGAAACATAACTTTGTTTTATCCTGATTCATGGTTAGTAGTTTGGCTTGGTATAGAATTTTATGGTAAAAAAAACTTACAATCTGAAGGCATTGTCCCATTGACTATCACTATCCAATGTTTCTAATGAAAAACACGTTATTTCCAATTTTTTGGTATGTCATCTACTTCCCACTCTTATCTGCCTCCAGCCACTTGCTAGAAACTTTTAAATCTTCTCTTTATCTCTGAAATTCCATTATGATATTGCCACTGTAGGTCTTTGTCTTTTATTATTGTGTATATTCAATAAGCAGATTTATGTGATTCAGTACTGGATATTTTTCCAAATGTTTCTTTAACATTTTCCTTCCCCTAGTTTCACTCTTCTCTTTTTCTAGAATATCAATTATTAAGATATTATAACTGTTAAATGTCAAAGTCCCTTATACATTTATTTTTTCTATTTTATATTTGTGTTGTTATTATGTTACATATTCTGGAAGATTTTCTCAAATTTATCTTCCAACTCATTTAACCTGTAATTCTAGGAAACAAAAGAAGTTAACTTTCTGGAGCTCTTATTCTCCATTTCTTTTTCTTCTCATAGCATCCTCTTCTCTCTTTTTTGGATAAAATATTTTCCCTACTTCTAGGCAGATATTACTTACAATTTTAAAAATTTTCTCATGTTTCCTGCCACGGATCTGTTTGTTTGCATTGCATACATCATGGTAAGGACTTTTCTCAAATGCCAAGTTATGCTGGGCTATTTAAGAGCAAGACACCAAAATGTTTCTTGGAATTTCTATGTGCATGGACAAGGCACGTTAACGAGTATGCTTCACTGTAAGGTAGATGGTGAGGGTGAGGTGGGGTGGATAGCAGTGTTGTTTGTCCATATTGAAGTTCTTTTCTCTGGGCCATTCAGTTTCTTCAGAATCTTCCAGTCTCCTACACGAGTGCATATGCTTGGCTAAGTTTTAGGGACAGGATGAAGGATGGGGGATGATGAGGTCAGAATTTCATACAGATCCATTCACTTAGTTACTCATAATCCCAGCACTTTGGGAGGCCGAGACGGGCGGATCACAAGGCAAGAGATCGAGACCATCCTGGCTAACACGGTGAAACCCCGTCTCTACTAAAAAACACAAAAAACTAGCCGGGCGAGGTGGCGGGCGCCTGTAGTCCCAGCTACTCGGGAGGCTGAGGCAGGAGAATGGCGTAAACCCGGGAGGCGGAGCTTGCAGTGAGCTGAGATCCGGCCACTGCACTAGCCCGGGCAACAGAGCGAGACTCCGTCTCAAAAAAAAAAAAAAGAAAAAAGAATTTCTCTAATTCACCTTCTCTAGTAAGAAGTATTATCAAGAGAGGAAATAGGTGCTTAGGGACCAGGACTTGTAGTTACCTGGTTGCTTGGGTTGTGTAAAAAGAATCCTTGGGGCATCCAATTATTCCCTATGGCTTTTGAATCAAGTCCCTTGTACCAGGTGGTCTTAGTGAACCACCCAGGTGTCCTAGGATGTACGATGCACTTTACAGATGTAGTTGATCTGCCCATCCCCTAGGCACTTCCCCTGCTTTGGCCAATGGCTACCATCCATAACCTTTCCACGAGAATTGCCCTGGGACAACCAAAGCTGCATCCCTGATGGCCCTTGCTTAATAGTAAAAACTGGGATCTAGGTACAAAGACCCTTTGCCTCAAGCTGAATGAGTGCAGTGCAATTTATGCAACCAAGTGCCCAGAGGCAATCAGACTAAATCCAGCTCTCACCTCAAACCGCATGCTTTTTTTTTTTTTTTTTTCCCTGTGTCTTTTAATTTTTTTTATACTTTAAGTTCTAGGGTACATGTGCACAATATGCAGGTTTGTTACGTATGTACACATGTGCCATGTTGGTGTGCTGCACCCATTAACTCGTTGTTTACATTAGGTATATCTCCTAATGCTACCGCTCTGCCCGCCCCCCACCCCACGACAGGCCCCAGTGTATGGTGTTCTCCACCCTGTGTCCAAGTGTTTTCATTGTTCAATTCCCACCTATGAGTGAGAACATGCAGTGTTTGGTTTTCCGTCCTTGCGATAGTTTGCTGAGAATGATGGTTTCCAGCTTCATCCATGTCCCTACAAAGGACATGAACTCATCCTTTTTATGGCTGCATAGTATTCTATGGTGTATAGCGCCACAGTTTCTTAATCCAGTCTGTCATTGATGGACATTTGGGTTGGTTCCAAGTCTTTGCTATTATTAACAGTGTTGCTATAAACATATGTGTGCATGTGTCTTTATAGCAGTATGATTTACAATCCTTTGGGTATATACCCAGTAATGGGATTGCTGGGTTAAATGGTATTCTAGGTCTAGATCCTTGAGGAATTGCCACACTGTCTTCCATGATGGTTGAACTAGTTTACAGTCTCATCAACGGTGTAAAAGTGTTCCTATTTCTCCACATTCTCTCCAGTACCTATTGTTTCCTGACTTTTTAATGATCACCATTCTAACTGGTGTGTTTTTTTCCTTCTCTCTCTTGTTTCCCTCACTCTCTTACAGGTTACTCCTGAAAGCACTTATTCGAGAATGTGTACATGAATAGTGATGTCAGGCTCTGCTTCCAGAGAGACCTGTAAGAGCTTCCTGCTTTTAGCTCCACACCTCAATCTTGCTTTCTGTGGTTTCTGGCTCTTCTAAGACTGAATGTCGCAGGGGTTCTGCAGAATGAACAGGCTTGTTCTCACCTATATACCACTCTGACAGGAACTTACTGTTTTATCTTCCTTCTCTTTGCTATGCCAGGAATTCATCTTTCATCTGCTCTGTGTCCTGAAAAACTTTGTTGACTTTTTGCATCTGTTAATGCTTCCTTTCCTATTTTCTCTTTCTTTAAGGTTTTCCACAATTTTTATTCTTTTACTGTCATTTTACTACAATGACATTTAAGCTGAAACTTTAAATAAGATTTCAAGCTGGCTTCAGTGAGAATCTGCATTTCCCTAAGTTTTCTTCTTTCTTTTCTGAAACTTCAATACATGAGAAGCAAAACAGAGGAAGAAGGAAAAAAGAATAAATCACAACAGAGAGGCCAAGGGTTAACAAAAGAGATGGCAACAACTCATCAAGTTAAATTGGATACTACTACTCCTGGAGCTATATTTGAAGAGATTTAAAATAGAAGATAAGTATTCATTAATAACCTGTGAAAATTTAAAATTTCAGCAGGCAGACATGTAAAGTCATCAGCAGTATGGAATCATGGCTTTTTAAATAATTAAATCTATATGGGTAGTTAGGTTGGAGGAATGAGGACTGGATTTCCTAATGACCACTTCTTCATCAACTTATTTACAAGTTACCCTTCTCAATGCTGTTGTAAAGGACTTAATCACAGACTGTGTTTTAGGAGCCCAATCAAGCATTCAGCAATTCCTGAGGAAATTAATCAATAATATTATCTGCAGATTTTTAAAAAATCTTCTATAACCACCTATTATAGAACTCATTACAACATGAACAGGGCGAAGAAAAGGAAAGTCTCAAGAGTTTGGAAGATGAAAGCCCTTCAACTTTGGGTGACATTCTTTAATTTGGAATGTCAGCAAAATTTCCAAGTGTCCTCCAAATTCTCAGAAATTGCAATACTATACAGCCTTTAGAACTTATTGATTCACTAGAAGTTCCATACGGCAAAGAAACCAAGTATTGAGAAAAAAAAAACCAGAACTTGAATTCAGATAAAATATTGGGTAGATTTCTCTCTAGAAGCATGACAACAATATGAACTTGCTTTTTGGTTTTTTGTTTGTTTGTTTGTTTGTTTTTTACTTTGGTCATTCAAACACTTATTTTCATTTTCATAGCATCAGATATCAGCTCTCAAATTGATGAGCCACCTTCTGTCATTATTTCTCAATGTTCCAATATAATCTTCTCCATCTGTACATTTTTAAAGATCACAGTTTTCAATGTGGCTCTGTGTTGTTCATCAAATGGCACAATTCACACAGGGGACTGACTGTCCAGGCTGTTTCCTGCACATAATGTGGTTCTAGAGAGACTGAATACAGAGCTTCATCTAGTTTAACTCTTGCTTCTCTTTAGGGAGTCCTTAGCATCTCCTTAATACACTCTAAAGGAAAGTCCCAGAGAATTTTTATAGTAGTTACCCATTTCATTGCCGAACAGAAATTTTGTCTTGAGCAGCCCGATGGCATGCAGCTTTGAGATTTAATATTCTAAATTCCTTCAACTTCTAGTGAAAACATTTATCAGTTGGAAGGCTGTAAATGTTGTATTGTTTTGTTTTATCTCTTCCTTTCACCACTAGAAATAATGTCTGCTGATGTAACAATCTGATACACTAGGAATCATGAAATAAATCTACATTTGTATATGTCAAAAGCTTTTCAAAGTCCTATTATGCTATTTAGAATAAGCTCTCTGCTTTTCTCCCTCTTTCTCTCACCCTTTTTTCTTGTTCTTGGGTGAGACGGGGTGTAGGGGGAGTGTAGTCCTGAATCACATAGCATCTTACTTATTTAAATAACATTAACCATTGTAACAGTAAAGGCTTAAATTATTTTGAAAAGAGAAATGTCTAGTGATAATTCTAAATTGACTCTGATGATAGTTAAAAGAGGGAAATACAATTAATTACTCTGTTTCTTCAGTATACGACCTTCTTTTGTATTGTAAAAGGTTTATTCTGAGCCAATATGAGTGACCACGGCCCGGAGAAAACACAAACGCAAGAAGCCATGATTAAGTGGTCCTTATTTTGACAGAAATATTAATGAAAAGATGATTGGCTATAGAAATTTAATTTTCATTTTGTTGTTCACATAGTAAGTAGGAAATCTTAAATAATGCATAATATTTCAATATTCTTGATTTTTCAGGTTTAATTTTGTACTAAGACATATTCTCACAAATTTACATTTATTTCAGATATTATATATGCTAAAAACTAAAGGAATGTGCAGAAGGCAGAGTTTATAAAAAACAGAGACAGTAAAAAACAGAGACAAGGGAATATGTGGACAATTAAACTTTAAATATTTTTGAAAATTTTCCCTTTCTTAAAATACATCATCTAAGACAATTTACGAAGCTTGTCAAATACTGTTTGATAAATTCTTGTATCATTTATAATAATAAGAAATTGATTAGAAGATGCAAAGTGGGAAGCAATTCTAAAACGTAATTGCAGTAAATATATCTAATCTATCAAATATAATCAAATTACATTTATTGTTATTATTTTTTGAGATGGGGTTCCTTTCTTGTCACTAGGCTGGAGTATGATGGTGAGATCTCAGCTCACTGCAACCTCTCCGTCTTCTGGGTTCAAGCAAATTTCCTGCCTTAGCCTCCCAAGTAGCTGGGATTACAGGTGCCCACCACCATGCCTGGTTAATTACAATCAAACTATATTTTTTAAAACACCACTGATAAATGCTGGCCATTCAAAATTAAATTTTTAATGAACAAGCATATCTAGTAAAATAATATATACCAATTAATTCACCTACCAGATTTGCAATGATGTAGTGGTACCCTTTAACATGTTTTCCAATGGTAATAACCTAACAAGCACAAATAAATAATTATTTAATTAATACAAATAATGCAAATATAAAATTAATGGTATGATCTGACTCAGGGAAAAAAGTGGAATTTCATCTGCTGGATTTTTTGATGTGCCAAAATAAGTCATTTTTGATAAAATATGATTATCATAATTACATATTTCTCTCATAAAAAGTAATAACACATACTAATGCTTATTAAACGATTATCTTTCTGAAAGTCACTAACTAAACAAAAATTATTACCTCATTTTTGTCAATAATAAAAAATAAAACCACAGGATGTTAAGAAGTGTAAAACCAAAGTATGCTTAGTCCATGACAAGTCATAATTCTATTCCTATAAAGGCTATGTTTTTGTCTTTTTAATAAAACATTAAACAGCTCAAACTGTTCAACATCTGAGATTTTATGTTCATATGTCTATATTCAAATAAATACACATAGAGTTTATAGTACTACATACAATTCAAAAGAATATTAGAAAGCATATAAAATAATTGTTATATGGATATATAAAGTAACATTCCTATCCTAAGGACCGTGAAATGTTTATAATTTAGTCCAAATGGACATTATTGCCAGCTCTAGAGAGCAAAGTATCAGAGAAGCTAATTTTTCTCTATAAATCGAAATCTAAAATGAATGTCAAAATAAACACAGCATGGAACAAGTGGTCATCGTGGTAATGCTGACAACGGTTTTGGACATTATTGATCAATTTGACTTTTGACTGATACGTATAATTATGAAGAGAGTAGAAATAGGCAAACTGGCCATGCTTTAGTCCTGGTACATGGACATTCAAATGTAATGTCATGTATGTTTTTTAAGGAGATAATCCCATCAATGGAAAGCATGAAATGTTAAGGCTATAGGCAAAAATTCTAACCAAATCATTTCTCTGATTAAATGGTTTGGGTGAGTTTTGCTTTCCAATGATATTGCAAGTTTCTGAGGCTCAACTTTCCTATTCTATACCCTCAAGTCACATTGGCCCTCTTAGGTTTTTTTGTTCACAGAGAAGCTTCTTCTCATCACTTCAGGGCTTCACACATTCTGTTTCTTCTGCTTGTCTGCTTGGAAAGCTCCACCACTATATCCTTTGCCAAAATGACTCTTGAATAATTCTTATACTCCCCAGGAGATAACTACCCTGACTTTCTCTAATCCGAGACAAAGTCAGGTGCTCCAGAGCAATGCTATTAGTTAAAGAGTAAGAACAAAATCCTAGGAACGATTCTGCCATATGCCACTTTGACATTAAGCCATGGCCGTTTGAAAAGAAGCTAAAACTTATATTGTTTTCTGACTCAGTTTTACGTAACATAACTAAACTGCCTTTTCCAAGAAACTGAACCCTCTGTGTTAAAGGGAGAATTCTGAAGAAAAGATGTCCTTCTGAATGAGAAACATACGAATTAGCATCAGTTGAATCAGATTGATTATGTCCCTCCTATTTCCTGCTGACATCTGTTAGCTTTGCTTACTGTACATTCTACTCTCTGAATCATCCATATCTTCCTGCTGAGAAATTTTTTTAAAAAACATAGTATAAAAGGTAATGTCAGTAGTCCCTACTTGAGTTTACTTGAGAGAAAGGAAGGATATGAAAATTCACTAGCCCAGTGTCTATATGAAAATTTGCATTGGCCATACTAACCAGCATGTCTTTGTGTTATAATAACAATTATTATTGCACTGACAATAGAAAAGTTACATTAATTTATAAATGTTTTTGATGGCTGAATCTTTTTCCCACCTAATGATAACTAGAAGTCTGTGCTGTCAAGTTTGTATCAAATGATAACAAAATACTCATAGTCCACACCTGTCATCCCAGCACTTTGGGAGGCAAAGGTGGGCGGATCACAAGGTCAGGAGTTCGACACCATCCTGGCCAACACGGTGAAACCCTGTTTCTACTAAAAAATACAAAAATTAGCTGGGTGTGGTGGTGTGTGCCTGTAATCCCAGCTACTTGGGAGGCTGAGGCAGTAGAATCGCTTGAACCAGGGAGTTGGAGGTTGCAGTGACCCGAGATCACGCCACTGCAGTCCAGCCAGGCGACAGAGCGATACTCTGTCTTAAAATCAATACATAAATAAATAAATAAAAATAAATAAATATCGATAGTCTAATAAAATTTCATTTATTGCTAACTTCAAGCTACTGTTGCAATAAAGAGTGCTATTTCATCTCTATTGTCTTGAAAAAACACTGGTTGAGTGAATAACTAAACATTGTTTCTTTTTCTTTCTTTTTTTTTTTTGGAACATACCTTATCCTCCTCATTTTTTGCCTGGTAAACTATTCCTTGAAGAATATCCTAATCTAAATTATTTCTTTCTGTAATGATCTCTCATAACATACCATTCTTTTCATTTATAGTGTATCCCATTAGTAAAATTATATATTAATTTCTGTAAATACATTATTAATAGTTGCACTGATGGTGACTAGCCTATTGTTTAACATTGTTTCCTTGGATCTACTGCAGTGCCTGTCTGGCAAACATCAGACACTCAGGGAATATTTACTGAACAAATAAATGAATGAATCCAAGCAAAGCCAAACGCCACCTCTTATGTGAACCCATCACAAATGGAACTTCCCATTTTAAGAAAGCTTCTTTTTCCTCCATGCTGCTAGACTACATTGCATTTTAACTTGTAATTCTGTAGTGCTGTCTGTGTACACTGTGTCCATTTTTATCTCTAAACAATGAGTTCATGGGATGCAGGCATCACTCTTACCTTTCTTTGCATCCCTCATTTCAAGCACAGAGGATGGCTTCAATGTTTGCTAAGGCAATCCATTGCATGCACTCATTTAATACATTCAAGGGACTTACAATACATATGTGCAAAATACTCTGCATTTTGAACAGATGTCCATATGGACATTTATGTAACCATAATCATATTTACTTCAAAACATCACTTCCAATATATTCCTGTTTTCTTTTGTAGTTTCTCTCTTCTCGTTTTGGAAAAATATATTTTGATACAGTCTTTCACTAACATTTATTATGATGAGTCAGGAATCCTTAAATTATCTAAACCAAAGACTGATGAATATTATTAAAATTCAGTTTTAATGAGAACCTCTGTGAAATTCAAATGAGTTTTTACAGTTCACATTTGAACAAGAGGCCTTCAGGTTAAAAACAATCTTAACTTCATCTCTTGAGACTGGAATCAAGATTTTTCTACTGAAATTATTCACCTCTCTGGCATACAACATTTAGTTCTTTCACATAACAAGTTAGTTCTATTCAGTTATTCAGTATTCCATGAAAGATCCATTTTGTATGTCTTAGGGCCTGTATTATTATATATCAATTAGGATTTCATCAACATTTATGTTGCAGAATGTTTGTGTTGAACAAATTAATGAATCAAATTTTTTCCTCAAAGCTAAAAGAGCCAAGAAATGCATATACAAGTGCGTATTTTCCTTGCACTTCCACAGTATTCGAAGGCACTAGTAGCCACAGTGTATACTATTGCCCCTTGAACAACATGGGTTTGAACTGTGTAAATCCACTTATACACGGATTTTCTTCCACCTCTGAGACAGCAAGACCAACCCTTCTTCCTCCTCCTCCTTTACAGTCTACTCAGTGTGAAGATGATGATGATGAAGGCTTTTATGATGATACAGTTCCACTTAGTGAATAGTAAATATGTTTTATCTTCCTTATGATTTTCTAAATAACATTTTCTTTTCTCTAGCTTACTTTATTATAAGAATTCAGTATATAATATACATAACATATGAAGTATGTGTTAATTGTGTGTTATCTGTAAGGCTTCTGGTCAATGGTAGGATATTGGTAGGGTCAACTGCAAAATTTATATATGTGCACATATATATGTACATATATGCATATGTACACACATATACACTCATACTCACACACACATACATTTATCAGCTAGGGATAGATGCGGATATCAGTAAAGGAGACCTTAGTCAATCAATCATGATGCTGATGCTGTGTCACCATCATCCCTAGTGACTTACTCTATCTGTAAATCATGGTGGATTGTAACTGTATTATAAGGATAACACTGCATGGCTCCCTATCCTGAAAGATCTTAAACTGAAGCAAGGTAATATCTAAGCACAGATAAAAATATCCTTATCACTTGTATGAGTGATTCTTTCAAACTGTTCAAGGGGATGTATCTAGTTTACTTCTCAATAATAAGCATAGCCCAAATGTTGTCCTTCCTACTTATTTTAATTTAACAAATCAATGTTTTTTATAGTGGCACAAGTCTCTTAATAGATGAAAAAATATATATCTTGCAAAGATAACTACATATTCTTTCTGGAGGCATAGATGGTAACTCCAAAAATTTTATGAATTACTCACTTTTCCCTTAGAACTCAACTTGTCTTAACTTAATACATGTGTATTTCTTTAACTCTAAATAGTTCATCAGAGTTAAATTTAAAATTTTCAAATCAAAATATCAAAGTTTAGGGTATCATTGATCATATAAAATATAAAAATCAGGAATTATTTATTGAATTTATTTAATGATTAACATGGTGTGTCAGCATTACTGATGACCATTTGCTATTGCTAACTGAAGCCAGAGATAATTTAATTGATGATCTTTGCTGCATCCGACATAAAACATAAAGCAAAAAACTGCTGTTCAAGCACCTTACACAAATACACATTGCAAATGCTGACATTGCATGCATATTCTATATTTGGCATCATTAGAAAACAGAAAGTAGCAAACCTGGTCTACAATGTCGTTTACTTTATCCCTTTCACAGTCCAGAATGACACGCCGTTCCTTTTTTAGCTCCAGATCTTGAAAAAGTGATCGGTACATCTCATCTTTCTTGTCATTGTTAATGTTTCCCACATTGATAGCAGTCACTTGCCATTTCTTTTCAGCAGCAGAATCCAGCACAGCTTGCAGTGTTGATAAGCCTAGGAAGGCAAAGAAAAATGATGACTGATAAAGATACGTGAATAACTCAGGATTGTGTTATGAAATTGCCAGCGAATATATTTTTAAGGCAGATAGATTTGTGCAACTAAAGGAATGTTGACTCCTTCAAAAAAAGCTATAGCTATGATCTTTATCAACTTCTCCTTATGTCACTTCACATCAAAAACTCATTACCTAAATATTACTGTTCTGACCAAAGGAGTCATTGTTTGAGTAGAAAATAATACCCTTTTCTCTCAACCCTCTCAGCTGTCTTCTTTAGAGTATTACTAAAGTGTAATGTTAATACCTTTGGTTTAAGTGAAATCAAATGGCATCACAAACATTTCTTACTCTTATAGAATGGAAAAAAATTTTTTTAGTCGTACATGATGGTCTGTTATTTGATATTAGTATCCTGAATAAGACGAGTATATTTTTAGTGAGAGGAATCTATGTAAGTCTATGTGAGGATAAGAGGCAATATTCTTTATGAGACTCCTATTGTTTTCTAGTCAGCAGTTTGGATTCATTTTTTTTTCCTTCCACAGTCTTCTAATGTTATTTTTTTGTTATTGGGATTGATCCCAGAGAAATTGAAGTGGTCACCTATTAACCAGATGGTGGTAGTTATTTCTCTAGCATAGATTTACTTCTCTTTCCAAATACGTCTATTTTCCTGTTAGTAACTTCGCTTATAGCATCATATCACTTGGAAAATTTTTATTGTCTTTGCAATTGTCCATATATTACCTCATACTTAGGACTAAGAGGTACAACAACTAGAGGATTTGTTTCTTGAAAAGTTATATCCTCAGTTTAGCACTTGGAGACACGCTACATAAACTTGCCTTTCATATTATTTCTGCTATTCACAGCAAAACCAAATTCATCATTTATATTGATAACTTAATAAACAATGCAAAATCAAGACTCCAGAATGAATAGAGAACTCAGCAAATCATCTTCCTTATTCTAGAAAAGCCTGCATGTTTCTCTAAAGAATATCAGTCCCTTTTGATTAATAAAATGTAGGATTCACCTAATGTGATCATATCTCTTCAAAACCTAAATTCAAATACCAAATTTTATTTAAATCTTTTTGCTATGAAAAAAAGTCAATTATCAATTTTGTTGAAAACTATTTCAAAAAAGAAAAACCACCATTAAAAATTTTATGGATTCAATATTGGCCAAAAAGTGTGCAAGATGAGTCTGATACATCTTATGACGCCAGAAGGGAAGGAACTCTCTAAAACCATCAGTATTATCTCAAAGCACGCAGCAGCTAATTTGAAAAGGAGCTCTTTAAATAAAGATGGAACCATTTGAATATTAATTAGAATGATAAATGCGAAGTACTTACATACATAAACTATTTTAAGTCTATGAAATTATGCTTTAAAAATGTGCTTGACTTTGGTGGATGCTAGGGAACCAATTAATTAATTTGAAGACTGGTAAATAATGAAGTAAAACAAGCCTTTCCCTGCATTTCCTATATGAACCACTTTCAGGGTAATGATGAACTAATGGTCTTTATTTTTGGAAATACTCTAGCTAATAGATTATGGATGAATATATATCTGAAATTATCACCATCTTGTAACACCTACTGAATTAATAAATCAAGGCAACAATCATCAACTACCGGTAACTGCCCCAAAAGAGAGATAACAGAGATATGTCTCCCAATGATAATATTCAACTCCACCTATTTTGGTGCTGAATAGGTACATACCTATTTAGTGTTGGCTACATTCATGCCAAAAATGTAAACTTGAATTTCATCACACTTCTGAATCTAACTACCAAGTTATAGGGCATATATAGAAGACAATATTTTAAGCACCATGGTGTTGCAATCATCAAGATCTAGACTGTGGGGAACTGCATTACATTATAAGACTCTTAAAAATTATATTAACTAATTATGATATATGGATCTCAGTTTTATTTTGCTTCAAACAAACAGTGGGAAAAGAATAATATTTATGAATTGTTAATTGTCTAGATATAATAATGCTATTGCCATTATGTTTAAAATACAAGAATCATTTTTTCCAAATAAACACTGAAATATTTACAGATGAGATGACAGAATGTCTCGTATTTGTTTCTCAATAATTGCAGGGAACAAAGAGATATAGATCAAGCAAAATTAGTCATATAATAGTCTTTAATAAAGTCAGATTAAGTGTTTGGGGATCTTTATAGCATTTTCTCTAATTTGGTTTTTAAAATATTTTATAATAAACATTAAAAATAATTAAATTTTATTTCAGAATGGAAGATTGAACCACATGCTGAAAAAAGTTAACTATTTTTTCTAGCAAAATGAAATTAGTTTCCTCCATTCAGTCTTCTGGCAAAATATATAAATAAACATAAATTTCTCAAGGGATAATGTAAAAAGACCATATGCCATTTTTTAAAACTTTCAGTGACAGATCTTTAAAACACCTCACAGATCGCCTATGATTTCAATACACTGTAGGTCAATTAAATCCTTCCCCTTTCATCAGTAGAGGCAGAACACACACAGCTGGCATTACGATCAATTCAACAGCTATCAATGTACTTGAAAACAGCCATTAAGTCTACCCAGTTTTCTCTGCATGTAAGAGAAACAAAAAATCTAAATTCCAAGCCACTTTCTATTTGCTGGGTTCTACTTTCCTACATCCCAGTCATGGTTCAACTCCCCTTTGTCACCTTCTTAAAGACATTACATCCATGGATGGGGCTCTCTGTGCTATCCATATATTACCATATAGCAATTACCAATAAGCATCCCTTCTTCTCTGCAATAGCTTATTTCATTGTGCTTTATTTAATTATAAAGCATACTACATGACACAATTTCAAGTGGTGATGCTCTTAATATTATGCCTCAACATTTAACATATACTACAAGAAAGCTTAAATATAAATGACACTTTGTAAATGGATTTCACCAAGTGGTAATCCTAAATCTAAAATTTCCAGCAGTTCACCTTGCAAAAGAGTATAGAGATGATGTATAAATCAAAAATAATGTATTTAAAGAAATTTCTAACTTGTGCTAGGTGCGGTGGCTCACACCTGTAATCCCAGCACTTTCGGAGGGCAAGGTGGGCAGATCACTTGAGATCAGGAGGTCCAGATTGGCCTGGCCAACATGGCGAAACCCCATTTCTACTATAAAAACAAAAATTAGCCAGGCCTGGTGGCCGGCGCCTGTAATCTCAGCTACTTGGGAGACTGAGGCAGGGGAATTCCTTGAAACTGGGAGGTGGTGATTGCAGTGAGCCGAGGTCACGCCACTGCACTCCAGCCTGGGTGACAGAGCGGGACCCCATTAAAAAAAAAAAAAAAAATTCTCTAACTTTCAAACTCATTTGTTCTATGCGTCAAAAGTAATTTATAGTTGCTGTGGATTCGGGATTCACTCTTATTAAAACTCTTAAGATTAATGTTTTGTAACCTGTGGAACCTAACAAAACTTACACGTTTATTAAGAAACTAAACTGCTCAAGTAGTGCTATATCAGACTTAATACATTGAGTTTCATAAGAAGACACTGAATAATATTAAATTACCTCCCAACAACAGGCAGAAGTAATTCACAAATGATTGCATTATCTGATGTGTAATTTGAAGAGACCAACGTTCAATGCTTAATAACCCATTTCCCTAGGGTTTTTTTTCAGTAATAGTAACTGACTCTCAGACTCTCTCAACTTGATCTCCTCATTTCTCACAACTAAAAGTTTTGTATCATCTGATTGCTTTATAATTAATACGCCATTTTTAAATTTGAAAATCACTGAAAATGTATATGAAGGTGAAATTAAACTCTTCAAATCTAACACAGATTTGTGCTCTTGACCTCTTTGTACCATATTCAATTAGAGGAGAAAGTATGACTTGAGATCTGCCTCTATTCCTTCCACACAAACTAGCACAGAAGTATCTATAAATATATTCATCCTGTAATTCAGAATACAAAGTTGTATGGACAATGGGAGTTCTGCATAAACACCGGTTTACTTAAAGCTATTGGGATGCAACAGTCATTCGACTCTAATATCCCTAGTACTATATTAGGATATTTGAATTTCCATAGCAGAGACTCACTTATTTTTATTGAATTAGTTAAAACAAAACTGCTGAGATACATAGTTGTTCATCTAAAAACAGAAGAAATCTGGAAGATTAACTATTCCTCCTAGTAAATATATCTAAAATATAGTACATTCTTTTAAACCCTCAAAAATATTGCTGAAGTCTAAAAGTAAGTTCTAAACTCTACTGAATTATTACATGTTTTGCTGAAATAAAAAAATGGCTAGATTAAATAATGTTAAATTGCATTACTTCTTTATGTGGCTATTGTTATTGACTGGCTGTAGTTGTATAACCTATTCATAAAATGACAATCTTCCTAAAATTCTCACAAAGTATTACTACTAGTCAGTCAGTGATAGTCTCATCTTGACCCAGTATTAATAATACTCTGAGTTATAGACAAGCCATCAGTCACCTGTCTATATGCAAACCCTTTAAAAGGTCACTTGGTACACAAGGGAAGTCTATCAGTTTGCACGTTAAAGGGTTAAATTAAAAATGATTACTGCCAGAAGATATATTTTATTCAAACCATGTCCTACTGCTTAAAAATATTTTCTTTGTTCCATTTAAAATTAACTGTACTTACTCATTCTTTCAAGCATAGAAATTAATATTTATGATCACTAAATCATGGCAGCATGCCTAGGCCAAATTAGATTAACATATATTTCCCTCATCAGCTCTCTCAGGAATATGAGGGAAAAAATTATAATTTGAAAGCATTTTTGTTCTATGCCTGATGTTTTCTTGGAACTACAGGCAAAGTGCCTTCCCTTCAGGGGACGAATAATATTGCTCAAAATTGAAACCAAGACATACAGGTATAAAGTGCTAATTCTGTTTTAACCTACTCTCTATAGAAATGTATTATCTTACCTTGTTGACAAAAACCACATTTGGATTAAGTCCTGATTCAAACTTACAACATTTATATCCAAAAGTAAAACTACTGCATAATCTTGAATGCATTAACATAGATAACCCCATTGCTCTATTGTTAAAAATGTGTTGAAATTCTACTTATGTTCTCTTTATGGAGTGATGATATGCAGCTTTCAGAGTCATCAGGGGGCATTCAGGAGCACCAGGCTGTTGCCACATGGCCTTGGTAAGGAAAAGACACCAACAACCTAAAAGATCACCTGGCACCAGATGCAGAGTTTCAGCTCTCCTCTCACCAATAAACTTAGATTAGTCAAAGAGGGTTCCATACAAAGATGTTGCTATACAAAGATGTTTCTATCAGTGTATCCATGTCTCTAATCATTTACAAGTGGGATATAGTCTCTTGGCCTATTGCTCAGCATTGGAGCAGATAGCCAGGAAGCAGGAATGCCTTTCAGTAGTTAAAGGTAGTGAAATTAAGCAGCATATAACAATGTTAAGTCTTTTTCATCTAGTTCATTATTAGGGTAGAATGTTGGGAGATCATTTTCACATTTGGACTCTATGCTATTCCAAAGAACAGTAATTTATGCATTTAGACATTATAATTTAACAATATATATTCCTGACCTAGACTCTCCAAAAATTAAAGATGGTTAGAGCCTAAAAATAATCATATAATCAAGGAGGTGAAGAGAGAGCCACATCGAGAACAGACCAAATTGTTTGAAACTGAGGCATGTAGAGATGTAAGTAGAGAGATGAAACCATGGGATCTATTTTCCAAACTGTGGTTAATGTGGATAAAGGGAGTGCAGGTGCATTCTTCAAATCATGTGACACTAAAGCAAGGAGGTGCCTACTTTGAAGCAGAAGCAAAATGATTTTAGGACCAAATGGTAGAAAAACAGTTCACACACCAAATGTATGAATAAGCTTGTTAAAATGTAGTATGATGGCAAAGTCATAAAAATTAAGTCATTAATAAAAAAATATAGCAAAAATTCCATTTCCATGCGCCCAGTAAAACATTATACAAAGGTCAAGTCTTTTGCCAGTGTTATGAGAGTCTTACATATTTATCTCTGAAAATAACTTCAGATAAAAGGCCCCTGTAATACTTTTCACATTAAAACATCAACAACTACTTGATAACACCTTGAAAATGTATCCATAAGGTCACTTTGGCTTTAATATGTAATTACTTAATGTTATCACTCTAATGTTGTTATCTCAACAGATGCACTTGAACTCAAATCAACTTGTATAATTTAATAATTGTAGATTATCTCATCACTTCAATTTCATTTAATATTTCTAAGTAGTAACAAAAGTATTTTAAAATGTTCCAGATTGTTTTCACCAGTACATAAGTCCATCCATCTTCACCTGCTAATTCCAGATCCTGTCTTTCTGAATATCTCTCCTCAAACACTAGAGTTTCTCTTTTTTTAACTTATATCAGCTGTTGTCTATTTGAAATTTTCTCAAAAGTTCAGTTATAACTAGAGGGAGTAATGGTGAGGGTAAGGATGAAGGTGAAGTATATGCTTAAAC
Organism: Colobus angolensis palliatus; assembly: GCF_000951035.1. NCBI lineage: Eukaryota > Metazoa > Chordata > Mammalia > Primates > Cercopithecidae > Colobus > Colobus angolensis. The sequence goes on from NW_012118487.1 coordinate 30,526,408, forward strand.
TAAAAATGCCATCCTCCATCAACCTTGTCAAAGTGTAAAGAGAATTAGTCATTCAATTCTTCAATTTTGCAAGCCAAATTTAGCTTCTAAAATCATCTTGAACTTAAAATACTGTACACAGATGTTTAACTCACTTACTAACACCATTTACTGAGCATCAACTCTCTTTCTAGCATTATCTGAAGCACTGGGTGCAGAGTCATGAGTTGAACATCCAGTACACTGAGCATTGCCTGGGCACTCTCTTCCTGGAGCTTATTGCCACACCTTACATGAAAAACATGATGCTTATCCTACAGTACCTGGAACCTAGCAGGGGCTCAATAGGCAGTTCTTAAGTGACAGAATGAACATCACCATTCATTATAAATTGTCCCAAGTACTATAAAGGAAAAGAAGAGATTGCTTTGAGAGATAAAATTGTGAAAGGCATCTCTGAGGAAATGATATATGAACCCAGTTCTCAAGGAGGAGTAAGAATTAGTGATACGGGCAGAGATTTGAAGCGAAAAAGTTTGTTGAATCTGCATCTCTGAGGAAATGATATATGAACCCAGTTCTCAAGGAGGAGTAAGAATTAGTGATACGGGCAGAGATTTGAAGCGAAAAAGTTTGTTGAATCTGAGAAAGTAAAAGAAGGTCAAACAGATTTAGCTTTAATGAGTGAGCAAGACAGCAGAATGCGATGGAGAGTTGAGTGGGAATTGGATATTATAAGACCTTAAAGCCAACTAAAATTTTTCAGTGTTATCCTCATCATAATGAGAAGCCATTGAAGTATTTCAAACAAGAGAGTAATGTAGTCCAAAAACAATTTTTTAAAACAATAATTCCTGCTACTTCGTGGAAAATGGATTAAAAAAAGACAAGCGTGGAATTGCAGAGATGAGATACTGAACACCTTATGGTGGCTTGGCCTGGGAAAAGGATGAGTGTCTACAGATAAAATATAATTAGGCAGTGGAAATCACATCAATAGGATGCAAGGATGAAAGAGGTATTAAGAATACACCCAGATTTCAGGCTAGCTTGGACAACACAAAATACTAAAGAAGTTAGCAGAGGGCAAGAGGAAAAACTAAAAATAATTTAATACGCTCAGTTTTATAAGCCCTTTTATCACGTTAATAAGTGTGCTTCAGAAACATCCAGCACACTGAAATCTATATTTACTGTAAATAGTTCTCTGTTTTAGTTTTTAATTCCCTATGGAAATAGCCAAGCACTCCCTTCTCAAAGCAGGGGGACATAGTTGTTGACATAGCAAATTTTTTTTCAGCTTGTTTAGTGCTGACTGACTTTTCCACTGAGTGTTCTCATTCCCAGGACTAGGAGGACAGGGCAGAGAATCAGACACCTAGCTCCTGCACTCCCGACTCGAGACTGCTGCAGTAAATGACTACAAACTGATCAATGGAGAATTGACTGACGGCTGGCTCTCTTCTTGTCTGCCCTTGTGGCTTAACAAGGTGCCCTATCTTGGTTGAAATAGGCTTCTGGGTTTTCATTTGAACCTATAAATATTCCAGGAAGCAAGCTGCTGAGGGAAGCAGAGTATGGTACTTAGGTACTAGGACAATAGTGGTCCTCCACCCTTTTCACTTTGATTTAGGGATACTCTCTCTAAAAACATATCCATATGAACACACACACCCACAAGATGTTTCATACAATTTAGGGAGTACTCAAGCCCACTGACACCCAATTATGGACCCAGGAATGGTTAAGAACACCTGGGATTCTATGACATAAATCAAGCAAGTCTGCTAATACTAAACTTCACAACAAGGGATATGAGAAACATAAACATTGTACCTCCCTCCATTACATTTTAAGATAATGAATCAAGACTGGCATGCTACTCAAAATCATTCCATCATAAACAATTATGTGGAATGGTGTCAAAAGCATAGGTTTGGTATCAGAGACCTGCGTGTAAACTATACCACACGTGGGTTGATCCCAAGAAAAACCTTTAACTTCTGTGAGATTCGGGGATCTTGTTTTAAGGCAAGGGCAATAATAATGCCACCTGCCTGATAAAACTTTGGCATACAACGATATTTAATAACTATATGTTACCATAAAAGTTCTTATTTGTATGTTTCACTTAAATTTTACTCAAGCCACTTCATTCACCTTGGACTACCAGTATAGCAATCATAGGTTTTTAGCTGCTGATGCCAAAAATTGCTTTTTATGTTACAACCGAATATTTGGGCGTTGGGTTGATACAGTCTATCTCTTTACATTGTACACAGACAGCTTTTATTGTTGTTGTTTTACTCTAAATATGTTTCCCACGTTTTCAAATGCATTAGTCATTATCACAGCAAAACTAAATCAAGGGATCCTTGGGCTTTATCACACCTTTGTAGCTTTATAACAGCCATAGAAGTGTCAAGTGTAGGCACTGAATTCACCCCATTACAAAGAGATGAGATATTGTCACTTACCTCTGTCACTGTCATAGAGGTATGCAAACTTGTCCCATTGATAGTATTCAATCAAGCTAAGGAGTGCTCCTTTGAGGTCAGGTCTCATCTGAATGACAAATGGATGCGTGCCATCTGTTGGGAAGCTGGGAGTGATGAAGGACACGTGGAGTGTTCCGCAAAATGATGTGATGGTATTTACAGACTTCTTGTCATAAAATCCAAAAATAGCATAGACTCCTCTCGAAAACTGGGAGCAGACTAGAAGAATAGGAAAAATAGAAAGGAAAAATCATTGAAATTGGCATACAATCATATTAGTTTGCTTAAAACTTAATGTCCTTTTACATAAAATACAAAATTAACATATTGAAAGAAATATGGATTTAATTATCCATTGAAACTTATTAACACTTATTTACTTAGCATTTTATTTGTGGAATCTAAAAGATTCTAAAGCATAAAAAGTAGTTCTGGTTACAAGAAAATGCATACATCAAGCTATGCATACAACAAGCTATGTAAGCAGTAACATATTTTAGGAACAAATATGAAAAATGTATGAGTAAAAAAAACCAAAACATTAGCTATGAGAACAAACTGTAGTCACTGAAGATTTATACATGGTAATGACAGCTCATTCCCTACATAATCCAATTCCTTTAAAAATCTTTACTGTATTTATGATGCTTTTATATCTAAAAGTTAATGTGCTTCCATAGAGTCCTAATGCTGACCAAAGCCTCTTTAAGACAAGATAGACACCTGACTCCACTGATACAGACACATGTCCCCACAAAGGCACTTCGGTCATATTGTGTCACTCAGTCGAGAAGCAATTAAATAAAGTCCAAAACTTTTAATTTTAATCTTCCCCAAGGACCTAACTTACCCTGTATGTTACACTACATATTAATTCTTAAACAAATAATAATATTGTATTTGGACATCCTCATCACTCCCACAATCTCCTGTCCTCTTCCAATATTTCTGTTTCCAATGAATGGCATATGACACTATCTGCTATGGACTGACTCCTTCCCCCAAAAGTCAGTCCATAACTAAGTTATGTGCTTATTATAATACCTCGATATACTCAAATAAGGGTCACTTATTTTTCTCCCTGTTCTCAACATCTCAGTTCACTAACAGTATATACTTAACTTTGTGCTTGCCCTGCGCCTGGCATGTTCTAGGGTACGTTAATTCATTTTTTTCTCATGATAACTTTTGAGGTAGGAACTATAATTATTTCCAAATTACTGATAGAAAAATTGACACATAGAACAATATTAAGTGAGTTACCAAAGTCACTTGCATAGGTGATAGATACTACATTCAAAATAGAGAGTCTGGATTCAGAATCCATGCTCCTAATCAAAAAGTAATATGGCTTATCTTACCCAACTAGTGAAATACCTACCCAACTGTCCTCCTTCCTCCCCTTATGTTCCTTCTATTCAATTCTCCACAATATAATAAGAATGATCTTTTGAAACATAAATCCAGTAACATCTTTCTGAGAAAAAAGGGTTACTTTGTCCAAGACTGATCCCCTGTAATGCTCTATAGAGTACTGACCATTAACGGAATAGTGCTTAAAGCCACTAGTAAAGTCAACAATGTGTCTTTTTTTTTTTTTTTTTTGAGACAGAGTCTCATTCTGCCACTCATTATATCTTATATCATTGTATTTCCTTCACAAAATAGATGGTCTGTAGAAAAAAATAGATTTGTTTCATGAATACAAGCATTGCTAAAATATGTACAGATTCCAACTGCCAATTCCAGAGAATCAAAAAATATTAGACAATAATGTTTAGTAACTGTTGTATAGTATGAATCCAAAGGAAAGCAAGATTGCCTCTTTAAGTGGCCCTTGTTTGCCAAAACTCTGTGTAATATGTAAATCGACATGTCCTTTATTACCAATCTTCTACAAAGCAGACTGAAATATCTGAAAAAGCAACTGAATGCATTTCATTACATTTATTTCATACCTTAACATAAGGCAAAGATGAGATAACTGTCTTTTATTCATGCCCATACTTTTTGTTCTTGTCTGGGTACAGAGCTGAAAATAACCTTTAGTGTATTTGATAACTATGTCCTTTCTTCACATACATGAAAAATAGCTTTCATCTCATCTAGGAAATCTCTGCAGTGATTTCTTATTTTATACATAAGCATATGTATACTGACAGGTGTATCTTAAATCTTAAATTTGTTCAGCAATTGATGATTCCAAATGACACATAAAAGAAAGACTTGCTATAAAATTCTCTCTGGGTCTATTTAATTCCATTTCCCTGCAAAGTGTGGGCATGTCATCCAGGTACTATAGGAATATCATGCAATATGATTTATTAATGAGACCTCTTCTCATCTTAAGTGAAATAGCTTCTGTGATGGAAACAGGAGCCACAGCGTCAGCAGGATGCCTGATAAAGAATGCCACTGTTTGAATACACAGACAATCTTAATAAGGAGCCATACCTTTCATTTTCGATTTGTTTTAGGCTCTGGAGTGAGTTGTCAAGGGACCTCCTGGTTATTGTGGCCATCTGGAAACACTGGCTTTGACCCAACAACAGGCACAAGCTACACACAACTTCATAAGGCATTATCCACCTAACTCAGAAGACAATGTATTTTTCCCCATACACTTCAGCTAATTCTCCAACGAACCTACTTTTACAACAATAGCCTTTCTCTTCTGACTCTCTTTGGTCTCCCTCAACCAAAGGAGGGAGACTGGTCTCTTCTTATCCTTTATTTCTTCATTGTACTTACTCAAGTGTCCATTTGCCTATATCCTCTATTTTTCTGGATATTTCTTTCTTATGTCTCCTGACTATGCATACGGTTAACAGACATTCGGCCACCAGTGCTCATTTCCCTCTCCGTACCTTAGGGCAGTCACTGTCTCTGTCCCCAAGCTGGATAAGAATGCCACTGAGATTTACAACCAGGAATCAATCAAATCCATCAGAATGCTGACCTGAGCTTAGGTACTTTGCTTGCCCCGTTTGTAGTAACCATCTGAAGAGGAAAAACTTAGCACTATGCTTTTAATGTGTCATCCCCAAATATCCAAGACTGTTTGCATTGAAATGTTGATGTTTGACCCAATTTAGCAAAGGCAATATAACCTACTGACACCTTTCACAAGAATATTAGTTGCAGTACTTCGGAATTACTCTTTACTTCATTAGAAGTGAAATTATTCATTTTAATCTTTACCTTATTCCCCAATGGTGCCTCCAAAATTTAAAGCCATTTCCTTAACTTCGATCCATCCTGTAACGGAGGAAGGTTTATCACCACCGAGACTATCCAAAATAATGGTCATATACTCTGAAAATCTTTCCAAAGACAACTTTCTAAAATGAGTTATATAATACCAACATCCTATATAGTCACGTCTGGAGGCAGAGAAGGAAACAGAAATCCTCACAGTTTCACCTCCAGCTTCATGACCTTTACAATAACACAATGAAACACTCTTTTAAGTTTCTCAATGATTGTCCTGATTAATATTAGAATTGCAATTATGTCTGGAGATTCAAACCAGATTGCAAAGGAGTAAGTAAAGATGCTCTCACTGAGTTCTGTAATTAAATATTTAATATCAACTTTGAGAAACTCAGCAAAGGGCAAGTCCTTCTAAAAGACACTTTAGGTCAAACAGTAGAAATGATAATCTCCTGCGTGTAAGTAATTTGCTGATTATTTCACTTTATATTACAAGCCCAGATGATATAAGCCAATAACAATGCTGATGGTGCATCCAACACACATCTTTTTCTCTTAGGTCATTCTGCTCATTGGTGCTGCTAATGTAGCATACACGATACAGTCTGTATGGTATGCTGAACAAAAGCTAAATAGCCTCGCATAGTTATTGAGTAGAAAGGGAGAAGAACTGAGCATGATTTTTTTTGTTCTACATATTTTATATTTATAAGTTGAGATTCACTTCAATGAATCAGCATAGTCTGCTTCATAAGCAGAAATGGTAACAGCCTCTTTGCGGTTTGAACAAAAACTGGTAAAAGCTGCATCACCAAGGAACTCTGACATCAAAATATGGAAACCACTGAAAACCTCTCCTTCTCTCCTAAACTTCTGACATTAACCTCCTGCACAGTTGGACCCTGATTTCAGTTCTGAAGTTTCCCTATCATCTGTTACTAACGATCTCCCGGTAACTAAAAAATAATCATCTCTTCCTTGGATCTAGCTTTCTTAGCTTCTCTGAATTTATTAGACCAAAATTTGCCTCTCGAAATTCTTTCCCTTTCCACTGCTACTAGTCTTGCTCTCTTCTAATTCTTTTTCCATATTGCTGCCAAGTAAAATTATACCATCTTGGTAGTTTTCCTCTCACTCTAATTATCTTTCACTGCTTTATCTTCTTCCTACATCCTAAATTGAAAAGACCTTCTCCAAGGATTTGTCTTCCAATTGTTTTCTCTCTTCACTCTACCTCTTAGTGGTTCATACCCTTTTCCACAAGGTCAAACTCAATTTTTATGCACATGTTTCCCAAACCTTCATTATTATCCCAGTTATCTCCTATAACTATTTATTTACCAAAAAAGCACCGTAAATATTCTCTGTGACAAGCATAACATTAGGTTTAGAAAATGCACAACAAAGAGGATGAGTATTGTGATCTGATTCAGGGAAAAAATGGAATTTTATCTACTATGTTTTGATGTTCCACACTGAGTCATTTTTGATAAAATATAATGATCAAATCTAGAGAATATTTCTCTAAAAAAAAAAAAACTTAGCTTCCATCTGTCACCTTCCAGTGTCCCACAGTTCATTATATGGAAACTTCTAAAACCGTATATTTCCAACTAATTCCATAAAAATAATGAAAAAATACTTTATTTTATTCTGACAAACCATATCTATGTGTTGATTTTCCGTTTCTATTCATGCATAACTACTGCAATCATTTATATGCAATAGTTCAGAATAATGACCTTCTTGCTCTTTCTTGTCCTATACATGCCATTCATCACCATTTAAGTTTTATTCTACTTCATTAAACGTACATTCACAAAGCAGTTTTAACAACCTACTATGCACTGTTCTAGACTTGGGAAAGACAGTTATTAAGCACGACAGGTAAGGTCCCCATTTATATGATGCTTCCGTAACAGTACTTCTTAAGGATCTCTTGTACCTTCACCTTCCTTTTCTTTCTCCTTGGTTCTGCCATACGACTCACCTCTTCTCTCTCCTTTCAATTGATACTCTTGTCATATTAGTCTTCCTAAAGCACATCACATAAAGGCATCATTCAAGGATCTGTCTTCCAATTGTTTTTTCTTTTTCTTCAAACTCTATCTTTCAGCAGTCTCATCCCTATTAACAAGGTCAAATTCAACTCCTTATCAAACTTTCATCCTCCTTTTCCAAACTTTCATCATCACCCCAGCTGTCATCTTTTACTTACTGATAAAAACATATATTGTAAATATATTATATATTATTTTTTCAATAATGTATTTTCATGATTATTTTGTATTTATTTCCCTGCTGGTATAATTTTTAATTAAAATATTCAATTATTTCATGGACTCATGTGTGAGCTTTCTAGAATAAAAAAAGAAAAAAGAAATAGACAGAATGCCACTGTTTTACAATATCTAAACATATGTTACTTTAATCTAAACAATTAAATATCACAGAGACATTATTATTCTGTTTTCAAGAATCTTGGGAGGCTCTGACCTCAGCAACAGCAGTTCTAGGGGCTAAAAGTGAGAACAAACTGGGTTTGAATCCTGGCTTTGCCACTTTCTACTTGGGTTTGTTGTGCAAGTTACTTTACTAGCGTGTCTGAGCTCAGTCATTTGTGAAAAACAATAAAAATATTACCTACCTGCCACATTGTGGGACAGGGAAGTATGAAGTAAACATAAGCTGAAAAGAGTGTTGGCCCTATAAGTCTCTCATGACTTTCCTACATTTTAATGTTCTAATTAATGTTGACATTAACTATTTATTAATCACGCACCAGGATTTTGCTCATATTTTCCTTTAGTCTAAAATTCATTAATTCCACAAGACAAGTGCTTATGTGTTGAAATCAAGCCCATCTCTTCAGGCCAAAAAATGTTAGAATCACTCCTGACTTCTTTTATTCTCAGCATACAAATTGTCACCAAATACTGCCCATTTGACCTCTCTATCTGTGCTCTCCAGCTCTCATGACATTGCCTTAATATGGTCCTTAAACATCTATTGACTAGGTGATTGAAATAACCTCTCAAAAAGCCTCCTTCATAATAAATCTCTTTCCTCTCATGGCAGACATAACCCTCGTGCTTAAAATCCATCAATTTCTTGCAATTGCTTAGAGAAGAGCACATATAGCATTTGCTCAGGTGTTGCCTGCTCTGTGTGGTCTGAATTACAAGCTGCTCCTGCATGTGATTCTAAAGCAATCTGCCTTTCTGTGTATTAGCCTGTTTTATATTTGTCTAGTTTGCTCATAAACTGTGAGCTAATTGAAAGGGGAGAATGAAGTGTCATTTACCTATGAATGGCTGTCAAGTACTTGGCACACAGCAGGCAACTGATAAATGTCATTTAATAAATACCAATTCTTCCAGGAAGGGTTCCTTGCTTATCATCAACTGAATATGATCCTCCCTAATTATGAAGTCCATCAGCACACTCCCCAGTTGCCTGAACCAGAAGCCCAGCTCTATATTTTCCTGGGCACCTGGTAGAAGAGTCACTGATCTTAAGCCTGCTTCCTAATCTATTGAATGGGGCTATTAATTCCTCTTCTGTCTACCTCATGAGAATTCTTTTAAGTTTAAATTAGATAATATATAGAGATGTACTGGAAAAATTATAAATTATTAGATAAATGTGTTATTGACAATAAATCAACCATAATAATTTTTGTGTTCTCTGCAATACACAAACCAGAAATTTTCACAATTATATAATTACTAAATATTTGTCAAATGAACATATAATCAGAACCAACGGGCTAGCAAAGACATAAAATGGGTTCTTATGATACAATTGCATTTCTGTTGATGGTGGGGTATTTCTGAAATCATGTCATAACAATATTTTTATCCTTCATTATCATTTTGCAAAATAACAGCTGTTAGTTTGAAATTACCTATGAAATGTAGTTAATTCATTCTCCTAATAGGAAAAAATCATTTTTAGTGAGAAAATGATTAGTGAGAAATGAAATGAGAAATAGAAAACAATCATTTTTAGTATGAAAAGATAATATTTAGAATATCTGTGAAATATTATTTTCAGATTTCCATATACATTTCATAAGTGGAGAAGTTTGTACCAAGATAGGGGATGTTACTAACCTGAAAAAGTACACGGAACAAGGTAGCATTGAAAACCTAAATGAAATGAGGTAAATTTTTTTGCCTGGAACATACACCAAATTTCTTTGCATGGAATATATGCCCAAATAACACATTTTGCATATGAAAATATACAGAAAAATTCCCACAATTTCAAATGTCTTATTTATATAATTCAAGTAAATTGTTCAAGTTTTAAAGTTTATCATAAGCAACATTTATTCCTCTAAAAATACAATTATTGTAACAGGTGGTACATGTAATGTTAAATTTCCAGGTAAAAATTGGGGATAATCATAAAAATAGACCTGTGATTCCTTTACTCTCACAAAATTTAGGTAAATACAGTGTTCTCTTCTTATGATGAAATGGAGTTAAACCAACTACTTTGCATTAATGGGGTTATTTTAAAGTTCACTTTTCCACTGGGGCAAATTCTTTCCCTATCTATGGACAGAAAGGATTTCCCATTCCAGATCTGGTAGTGTAGCATCTCTCACAAAACTCTCATTTCTTTAAAAGCCTTCCCTTTACTTTGTACACTCCTGTTCCCCAGAGCCCAGCAAAGTTCCTAGCACAGACACTCATATATAGCTACTGAATGAAACACCATTGATTCAGAGGAAATGCAAATAATAATAAACACACACCCCAATCACATTTTCCATAAATTGCCTCACTGATGATTTTCCCTATAGCTCTGTCACAAATATTTATGACAAATTACTTCTCTTTTGCATACATTTTGATCTAATTTTTCACAGAAATATTAAATGTGATGCAACATCATCACTCAGTAGTAGAAGACAATGAAGCTGTAATAATACATTTTTCTTTCTCTCTAACAAATATTTACCCCTCCTGACCTTCGTGTTATGTTTGCTGAGTGAGGTGAAATGGCGAAAGTTTATTTCTGTTGCCCACATTATACGCAGCTTAAAAAATCTATAACATTTATTCTGGCTTCATTCATCGTCTGGGATAGCAGGCAATCGTAGAACCAGCAGTAATAGGCAATAATTCTCATGTGAATTTTAATGATGGGTTCTGGACACATAAAGGAAAGAAAATTACCTCTGTCTATATCAGACGCTATTTCACAAGAGATAGTCTCATTCTTTATCTTTGGTATACGTATTTTCTCCTTATAAATTCACACAGTTCTATCATCTCTAAATTCTTGGTTAACTCATGCTCTGTGTAAATTCTGGGCACTCTATGCCCTGATGAAATTTGAATATTGTGGATAAAGAGTGCCAGGCTGAATGAATGTCTGAAGGCCTGGCGTCTAATCCCTGCTGTGACACCAGCCAGCTGTGTGCTGCTGGCAAGTCTCAGCTTTCAAATGTCTCCATGCCCTCAAAGCTCATGCTTGGGCCTGTGTGGCTGAACATCAAAGAGAGAAATTCTAGAAAATGTCAGGTAGCACATATTTATTATTCATCACATACTTTCTCAAGGAAAATCTATGTGAAATACAATAAATTTCAAGGATTAAATAATATTCTCTGTGTCTTATTACTTTTTCTTTGTTTTATATTTCTTCCTCTTTGTTTTATATTTCTTCTTTTCTCTTGCTCTGTTTTTTCTCTCTCTCTCTCTTTTTCTCTTCTTTATGTTCAGTGCCTAAAAAACCTGCAATTTTTTGTCTGATCTTAATTCGAATGTACAAAACCAAGGGATTATGTACGTATCTAACATAGATTCAATGACATCTCAGTCCAAATAATCATTTTAGCATCTATGATAAAACCTACTTTTAAACAAAATAAATGAAAAATGTTCAAATGACTCTAAGATTTCTACTTAAAATTTATCCTTTAAATAAAACACAGAAAAAGACAGAACTTTATCACCTTACCGTCTGGATACCCTCAAATTAACTTGGATAACCCTTTTGCTTTTGAATGACTCAAAGAGTTTCTGAAGGTTTCACAGAACTTTCTTGCTCTTCTTACTTGTTGGTAAGCAAAAGGGTTCCTGTGCATGTGCCATAGTACTTATGTGTTAACTTACATACATTTATTTTCAAAGGACACATTTTTTTGAATATTGTGTACTGCAAAATTATATAAATATGCTAAAATGCTCTGGGTCATTAGCATTCACCTCTAAAGTGCCAAGGAATTGGAGGGATTATCTTTAGCACAATGACTCACACACTCTTGATGCATTGAGTCCTGGTAAAATTATGACTTCACGCTTGTTAAGGGATCACGGCACATTGTTCTAACATTGCCCTGAGAATCGCCCTACTCCACTGTAACAACCATTCAGTCATATGAGTCTGGTTACAACTGATGGTGTGAAATGAGTTCCTTCCAGAAAGGATTCATAACTTACTTAGTTTTTGGCCCTTACACTTATTTTAATACTCTAAATTAAATATCTATAATTCAAAAATTGCAGGAGTACAATATAACACACATTTAAACAAGCATACTGATTAAAAGGATATAACTTCCCTTTGCTTACTATTCTTCCCAGAAGCAACCCTTGTTAGCAATAAAGCGGGGTGTACCTCTAGCCCCATAGTTTTAGTAAGGGTCAAATTTGTTTGTTTGTTTCTGTTTTTGTTACGTTTTTGATTAAGGACACCATAGAACAATTATCTTTCAATTAGGGAATGTTAATGAAATGCTGCTATCTTCAAACCAGGGAAATTACCAGGTTGATACAGACTTAGTTCACTCTTTTAAACCATTGTATGGTATTCCCTGGTTTGAAGACAGCAGCAACATTTCATTAACATTCCCTAATTGAAAGATATGCAGGTTGTTCAGAGTTTTTTGATTACAAACAAGGCTGCAGTGAACATGTGAGTACATACATCTTTGAGCACATGTGCTATTATTTCTGCAGAACAGATTATTAAAAGTAGGATTGCTTGGTCAAATGTTATGCTGGGTGAAAGATTATCCATGCTATCAAATTATCACCCAAATATAGTGTAGCAATTAACATTCATATCAATAAAATAACTTTTTGTGTGTAATTCACTAATAATTGATATTTTTCATTGTTTCAGTTTTTACTAATCTAACAGGTTAAAATGACATTTCATTTTTGTTTTAATAATGGCGACTTACATTTTTGTACTCGTAATAGTACGCATTGCTCTTAGTTTATTTTATGCATTAACTTAAAATTTGTAATACTGTAAAGCCACATGGGTCCTAATATTATCCATATTTTAGAGATGAAAAAATTTGGAAGCAAGTGAAATAATTTTCTCAGCTATTACCTCTAGAAACGGGTGAGTGGGTGTCAACCCAGGCAGCCTGACTCCACAGCTGGTTTCATCAGCCACCTCACTGATAGACAGGAAAATTGGATTCCCATCATTATTAGTAAGAAAGTACATCTACTTTTACAGCTTTCTCTATTAATCATATGTTCCTAGATTTTGTACACTTCTTTCTACTATTAGGTTACCCTTCAAATTTTGATTTCTAACATACTTTAATCTTCTTTATATGTAAAGCCCCTATTTTTCTTCCTTTTTCTCTTACCTTTTCCCGTGTTTACAATGACATTTATAACCAAATTCTCAATCTTTCATTTGATATTCCTAAACTTTATGTCTTGTGTAATAAGGATTTCCCATTCTAAGATTTTCAAAATCTTCTGGGATGTTTGATTTTTAACTATCCCTTCTACATTAAATTCTTCCAATATTAATATTTGGATTTTATGAATGGTCAAAACCTAACTTATTTTGTTTCTACATACAAGTCATACAAGTTCAATTTCCCAACGCTTTTAATGTAACTTTTTGATTTCCTTGGTTTTAAATGTCACATTTATCATATGCTACATTTCTATATGTCCTTATGCCTATTTCCGAAGATGAAAACAAATGTTTTAATTACTACACTTTTTTGGAAATAACTATTGCTGTCAGTGTCCTTTTGCAAAACTTTTGTACCTGTTGTTTTGTAACTATTGTTTTGCATTTTTTCTTTAGGATTTTACTTAGGATGAGATGGATATACAAACTAATTGGCAGAGATTAATATTTACCACATTATAGCCAATATCACTATTGACTAAGAACTGTTTTATGATTCTCAGTAGTTTCACACATTTGTTCATACCTTATCACACATTTTATTAGATTTATCCCTAGATATTTTGTATCTTTCTTACATTACTGGCAGATAATTTTTCTTTGTATTTTCTATTTTAGATGTTGATGGTACTATTGACTTTCAAATCATAATTTTATATCTAGTGATCTTACTGAACCCTCTTATCAGTTCCATAACCTTTTGGGTTGATTCTTTTGGATTCTTCTAGGTGAGAAAGCAATTATTTTTGTAAGAATTTTACTCTACTCACTTTTGGAACTTTCCACTTTGTGAAATTATTTCTCCTTAGCTTTGTATTTCTACTGTACTTCTAATAAAAATAATAAGCTACAAAGTACACCATTAACATGGGATCTGTGCAATTAATATGTTATCTGTGCAATTAAAATTGAGAATTTAAAAAATTATCTGATGCATTTGATCAATGTATACAATTAAACTCTTTTATGCAGCTCATAATTCTTCCTTTTCAATAATAGATGGGCTTTTAAAAAGCCCATAGGTTATGTGAATAATTCTTCAAATTCTCTGTTTTACTCTGTGGTCCTCAGACAATATAAAAGTAGGAGAAAATATATTGCAAGTTATGTAACATCAACATTTAGTTATTTTCTATTTTTTTCTATAATTATTCATAGCCTATTCTGAATATACCACCATAACTGTAACAAGGGAAAGAAAAAAATAGCAAAGCAACAATTATTCATTAGTAAAGGCCAGAAGATGGAGCTAAACTACTGAGAGGGAGAAAGGAAGAGGGCAGGAAATGAACAGCTGAAAAGGAGGCATTCGGGAAAGAGAGCATGAAGCTCCGTGAAAATTAGAATTCTAATAGCTATTTAATTCCCATGACAGAAAAACCTGGAGAAAATTGCAATGAGTAGATGATAGCTAATTTCAAGGGAAAATATTAATAATGTGCTTCACCATAAGTTATTTCAGCTGCATGTGATCAGGCACATATGAATTCAGTTAAAGCCATCATTTTGAAGATAGCTAAATGAATGAACGTCTTGTTCTGGAGAACACATGCACTTTTGTATATAAATCACAGAGTATATCGCAGATTTGTCCATTTTAAGGTGTCTAAATTAAATGTGACTGGTGAAAATAAAGCAGGAGCAAAAATCAATATTGAAATGTGAACTACCCAGGTTGGTTGCTTGGCTTTCTCAGAGCCACTGGGTGGTTGCCAAATCCTTAAGAGATGATGTCGTAAAACAAACAAATTGGGGAGAACCAGAGCTTCTAAAAAATTTTCTCAATGAATCAAAGCATATGTTCTGATTTCAAACTTTTAAGAGCAAAGTTAAAGCATATGTCGTACTTCAATAAGGATGACAATGCATCTTTTTTATCAATGTGAATAATATAAAGTCAGTCAGCACCAAAGTTAGGAAAACTAAAATATGACTGCTGGATCTATATATGAATGAAATTGCTAAGCTAGTCTGTGAAATAGTTCCTTCTATGGTTATCTGGTAAAAAAGAAAAAAAGAAAAAAAAAAGGAAAAGCAGCAATGTAACCACACAAGAATAGAGTTTTATGAATGTGAATCTTGTAGAATGTCCAAGGCAACATGAATATTAATGAGGAAGAGAGAAAGCTACATTTGTATATGTGTAAGCATACCTTTCTTTTATTCAACACATCTCACGCTCTCAAAACATATTAAACAGCACTGGACCAAATGTAACCGTATACTGATTTGATAGGATTTTGCCAAATTATACAGTACTTTCATAAAATAATATTTCCCCTAAAGTAAGTTAGTATGACGTATTATGTATGATTGCTGTATAATTGCATGACCAAAATCTACCATTTAATTGAAGGAAATTTTTAAAAATGCCTTGGGAAAAGGATAGTATATCTGATTTCTATAACCATTATTCTTTTAAGTAATAACTAAGACTTACATATAAAATTATGTGCCAGGTACTATGTAAGGGCTTACATCTCTAAAGTCATTTAATGCTCCCAATAAGCAATATACAGACAGGTAAGTGTCCCAAGTTAACACAGATAGTGACAGTAGAACTGAAATTTGAACCCAGGCAGTCTAGAAGTAGCTAGAAAATGTCACAAGAAAACCTGAAAATACATTTCAATAGAAAATAAAAATAAATTCCAAAGTAGTGATAGATTTTCTAAGTCAAAAAGGCATTACGGAAAAATAATCTCTCTAGCTTTTTATTTAAAATTTTTTCTCTTATTTTTAATATACAAACCTGTAGAGTGTTTGTGTGTGTGTGTGTGTTTCTGTGTGCTTGCATGCTACTGTATGATACGCATCCAAATAAGATAAATAATCCACCTAGAAATTTTATTAATAGATATTTACAATTTATAAATTTAGTCTTTGCTATACCTTTCCCCATAACAAGTCATAAGAAAACAATTTTAAGCAACAAGTTAAATGAAGATAAGTATTGATATACGCCTTTCATGACATATCCAGGACTTTTTAAGAATCCTCAATTTTACCTGTATATTACCTTCTCATCTATATTTCTACACCCACTACAAAATAAAATGGGACATAGCAAGAACCTGCCTAATTTAATCACCATATTTACATCAAATATTCACAAAGTCTTATAATTTTGATACTCTAGACAATTGTAACATGCTTTTTAAATTTCATAAATGTAAAATTCGGGGGCACTGACACACTCATATATACTTGCGTTACTTTCAGCAATGCTCAGGTACTAAACAAAAACCATTTTTTAATTATATAGGTCCTTATGTGTTTATGTCCACATTATTCTGGAAAATTTTAAGGGACATATTGAAATTAGTTTTTTGAAAAAGAACCCCTGTTCAGGTAGACCTTTTCCCTTCACAACATTTTTTTGAACACTTAAAACCAAATCAGTTAGATTGCAAATCAAATCTTTGCTGCCTTCTCAGCATTGGTCACAGCAGAGCTCCAATGTACTTTCTGCCACTTCATACTTGGGTCAGCAATAAAGTTGCAGAGGAAGATTAATGCTAAAGACAAATACAGTTTTAAAAGAGAACAAATGATTTTTTAATATTTCACCCCAAAATAAGCAAGACTCAATTTTCTTTCTGCTCAATGTTTCTTCCAGTTATCACTATAACACACCCCAAATATATAATCAAAAATTTTAAATATTTACTTCCTCAAAACATCCAGAAATTATATAGAATAAAGAAACATAAGGCTTTATGTAAAACTACTGAATATAGAAATATACCAAAATGTCCCTAATCTCACCATTATCATTGGCAGACATAACCACCTACCTGAATCCAACTACAGAGGATATTTGCCTGTTTCTAATAGTTTAATCTTCTGTAGTTCTTTTTAAATAGCCCAACTTCCTTGAATTTTGAAAGAGATTATATAAAATATATAAAGTATACACAAGATAATTTTGATATTCGTGAAGGAAATGTGTGTTGTGGTAAATAAATAAATAAAGTCCAGGATTGGAGGTGGACCATATACTATTCACTACAGCCTTAGACAATTGACTTAACATTTTCAGGACTCAGCGGCCTTGGTTATAAAATGCGGAGGCACACTGCCATAGTGACGTTCCAATGGAGATCAAGTAACCCAAGACCTTAAAAAATAAAGCTAAAGACAGGACTAGATTAAAAGAGAAAAAATAAAGGAGGAAATAGAGTGTCTGATACAGGGTAAGTACCTAAAAAATGTAAACTGGTTTTGGTTTTGGCTGTTGTTTTGTTGATATTGGTGCTTTGCTACTGAGACCAGGTGACGTCAAAGATTCATTTCAATTTAGAGATTCAGTTATTGGAGACTCCTTGCACCATCTAACAGCATTCAAGTTTATTAGTACAAGAATTTGTGATTCTGCTTATACTAAAATTTAAAAAAATAATACTTTGAGACACCTGAAAATATTTGTTTTTTAGTATTCCCAAACAGGGGTCCTAAAAATGTATAATACTTTATTAGGATTTTTCTCAGTACTTTTACAGCACACTGGATTGACTTTCTTTGTGAGCAATCTGACTGGCTCAATGTCCCTAAAACTCTTCTTTTTTCCTTAATATAATATTATATATGCAAGACTGAGATCACAAGAAAAACACCCAAGATAATTGTGGGAAAACAGAAATGTTAGGACATTGAAGACTGTCTTCGTGACAATTTTCAGCTTTACCTAGTACCTTGAATTTTAATGGCTCATTGGGGGAAAGAGATTTTGGATATTCCCCAGTGTAAGAACATAGGACAGAATTGTGAAAACGTGGTCGGCTGGCAAGGATATGAAATAAAAAAAATCTCTTACTCGACTCGGCTCTGAGTGGAAAAAAAAGTCACCTATTGGAACTCATAACCTTAGGCCACATAACCCACCATTGTTCAGTTTCAATTTACATATTGGAAAACCTCCACTCTGGAAATTAATTGAAAGCAATTTTGAATTGAACTCTAATCACTAAGCAAAAGCAAATAAACACGTATGCGGCCTAAACCAAAATGTACCCTCCGACCAGGAACCCTGGGATTCCAACAGATTAATGGAACCCAACTATAAGCTCAAAACTTTTTAGAAAGAAAAAAACGATACATTCACACACACTCCCATACACACAATAAGGAGACGGAGATCAACAGAAATAAAAAACGGCAATATTACATTTCAGATGCACAATGAAAACTACTTTAAGTCTTTAAGGAGTAAATAAGATATTGAAAATACGAGCACGTAGTAAGAAACTATAAAATATTCACAGTTAAATTTGAAAGAAAAATAATCTCCAAAATAATAAATATAACTATTAAACATAAAAACCCAATGGATTGATTTAAGCATTATACGAGATCATCCTGGTAAATAATTATTAAAATAGATGTTTTACTGGGAATCGTCAAAGCAAGCAAACAAATAGATAACATGAGACAACTGGTTGGAGTTGTTTCCAGAGAGAACAGAGAATAGGAGAGAGTAATTTAAACAGAAGGCTGAAATTTTTCTAGAATTGATCAAGACAAATATTTTAAATTTTAGAAAACACAACTCAATAAATTGACTTTCACAAAGCCTACTTCAGATACTATTTATCAAGGAAAATAGATGAATATGAGAGTAATCAAATAGAAAAGAAAGAACAGCTATAAAGGAATTTGAATTATAATGACAGTAGATGTGTTGACTGCAACAAAGGAAACTGGAAGACAGTAGAGTAATATCTACAAAATAAGGAGAAAATAAATTGTAACCTATAATCATACTGATTTGTTTGCTGAAGTAAAAATGCCTGTTAAAATACTAAACGCAACCACTAAAAGAATAGAAATAGTTGCACCTAAGAATAAAATCTAACATCAGTTACATATAGAAAATTACAAACTTTATTGGAAGATATTATGAAAGACAAATAAATAAACAGATTTACTATCTTCACGGATAGAAAGATGATATTATAAAGATCCCAAGTCCTCTTTAAAAGAATGTATAGTAAAAGCTAGCTCTTATTAAGCCCTAACTTTGGGCATAACACTGTTTTAACTTTTTTAACTCTCCAAAAAAAACAAAAAAAAGTTATGTAAGTGCCATAATTTGTTACTAGTTTGAGAACTAATTGCTGAGGAAATAAGAGTATCTAAACAACTTGTCCAAGAGCACATAAAAAGAATATCCAATAAAAATTTGAATCGACATTTTCATGCGACTTGACAAGCATATGTGAAAAATTGTGTATTTCCAAAAATCATATTGTGCACCATAAAAATATACAATAAAAACAAGTATTACTGGGAATAATAGCTATATGACTTTGGGCACATTACATAATTATTTTCATCTGTAAAAATGAGATAATGATAGTTTCTACATGATAGATTCTATACAGTATATTATCTGTATGGATTAAAGGAAGTGATTCTTGAAAATAATTTTTAAAGAGGTTGATACATAGAAACAGTTTAATATAGCTCAGTTACTCTTGTTTTAATTTGAGAAGTATCATTAAAATAATAATGCATGCAAGAGTCAGGTGGACATAGGTTTAAATCCTTATTATTATATCAGTTACTAGTTGTGTATATTTGCAAAGTTACTTAATCCTCTACTCTTTACTCTCCTCAAATATAAATGTAGACATGCTCACCTATGAATTAATACATAGCTGGAACAATAAGTGATCTATAAATTGTAGTCACTGTTATTAGTAGTAATTATTATTACAACAAATAATGAATTGAACTTTTATTAAAAAATGAGACCGAGAATAGCAGACACTTTCAACTATTAAACCAATACAGTACACAGAGCTTAGAAGCATATCCCCATATAGAAAATGTTTGAAATAGAGGTAGCATTGTAGCAAAGTGGAGGGAAATAGACTTTTCAGTTAGAAGCTTCTGAGGAAATTTGGTAACCATAAGGAAAAAGGCAAGTTGAATCTCAGCCTTACACACACACACACACACACACACACACACACACACATTATAGGTAGGCTAAAAACTAAATCTAAAAATAAAATTTTTTAAAATGGAGGAAAATATAAGCCAATATCATTGAAAATTTAATATAGGAAAAGGTAGTGTAAGCAAGACACAAGAAGTAGAAACTATAAAAAAATTTATAAATTCCTCTACTCAAAGTTTTTATAACAATATACTATAAAGAAAATATAAAGGCAAACCACAACATTAATTGAGATATCTGTATCCAATATAAGTGAAAATGAGTTAGAATTGTGGTTATCTAAATAACTATGAATCAGTATGTAAAAGACAGACAACCCAATATAAAATTAAGAATAACATGAGACATTGCATTTAAAAGGGACTCAGAAGGCTTAATTGAAAAATTAGAAGATGCTCATCTACACTATAAATCAGGGAACTGCTCATTAAGACCAACTGAGGTACCCTGCCATATCCGCAAATAGGCAAAGTGAAAAGTCTAATAATACCAAGAATTAATAACATATAAAAACAAGATGTCATATACTGATAGTAGGTATGTGAATTCATTGAACCGTTTTGAAGAACAGCTGGGCAAAATCCTGTAGACTTAAAGAAGTACACGCCAGCAATAATTTCTTTCTCAGGCCTGTGCTCTGAAACACTTAGAAATGTATGCAAGGAGATATTTAAAAGAATATTCATAGCCGCATTGCTTGTATTACCAAAACACCCATTAACAAACTACCAGGCACTGGAGTGTATAAAGAAAGAATATTCGGCAGTGAAAATAATGATGTAGAACTACAAATATTAAGTGCTGAAGAATTTTAAGGACATATCTTTGAGTAAGGGAAAACCAAGTTACAGAAGATAGACAATCTGCTTGCATAAATTTGAAAAACTATATACTCTTTCTAGAGTAAACCATATGAGGAGTAAAAATATAGTGGAATTTATAGAAACGATACACATCAAATATGAGATATGAGTTACACGGAGGGCATACAATAGTGGAAGGAACTCAAGACATCTCACCCACATTGGTAATGTTTTATGTCTCAAACTGGGTGCCGCATTATCAGGATGTTTGCTTTAATATGCTGTATAACTGTGTGTAGGTCTGACATATTTAATAAAATGATTTGAATGAATAATGGATGCTTCGGAGAACAGGGCATATGAAAACCTGATTAAAGTCATTAAGGATCAGATGAAGAACAGAAAATACAGCACATCCAATGTAAGTCCACAAAAGTCTAAGCATGGAAAGTTTAATGCCACTTGCAGTGTCCTAATTAGCTTTTTTTTTAAGTTCTCAATAAAGTAACAACCAAGCTGTGTTAAGAAATAAATGCTGACTACTTAATTAGTCCACTAGCTGACCCAGTTCCCCTCTCACACAACATGAACTTATTTCAAACTTGGGCTTCAGAAGAATTATAAATTGCATCTCATTAAGTTTCTTCTGGGTCACTCCACTTACAAACAGTTGAAACAATAAATGTCAAAGCGCTATTGTGTTACAGAAACCTGAGATCTACTTCTCTTCAGATATCTGTTTTCTACTAAATATGAATTTATTATATTAATGCTGCAATATTAAAAACCTCTCTAACATTATCCTAGCCTAGATATTAATCTCAAAAAGCAGGTCATTAACTAGTCATTTATTACAACTCTAAACCATTACCTTTGGAAAAGACATCATGTCTAATATCTCTTTCATCTTATAGCATAATCACAAGGTAATAAAATAAATCTTATCTCTATTTTACCAATGAATATTTAGCTGATTTTCTCTAAAGATTACTAGTGAATGTCTTCATTTACTTCAGGAAGGACATTAATTTCTAACAACTTTTAAAACCAAAGGTTAAAAGTAAAAAATACAAAGGATAATCAGATTACAGAATTGCAAATATTAAAGTATGATAAATAGAAATAAAGCCACTAAAAGGTTTATTTCCACATCCAAGCTGACAAAGATGTAATACACATATCCACTGTTTATATAAGGCCAGTGATTCAGATGAATTTTTGCACTGAAGAAATTGTTTTTGCTCATTAAGGGTTTATTTAATTTAATTAAGCTAAGTAAGCATTAATATATTTATAATTCCTACATTATAAATAATTTAATACTTAGAAATATCACATTAATTATGGTAATTTCCTTTGTGGGTCTTCCTCACATTCATTACAGATCTAATATTTTCAGCCTCGGATTATTCAGCTAGGAGATATGCCTTTTCTGGAAAGATAGAATACTACCTCCTCTCTCAGACATGACTTTGCACTGCTCTGCAAAGTCTGACAATCTCAAACTTTATTTTGCTAACTGGGGTCACTATATTAATAATACAGAAACAAAATGAAATCAACACAGCATTCCCTTTGAGAGGCTCTCACAGTGTAACTTGAGGGAGATTCTGGAAGAGTTTATATATGGAAAAGCTTTTACATATGAAAAAAAGTAATAGGAAAGTTTAGAAAAGCATTTATATTTGAAAAAAATATCAAGTCTAGAGGTAGATCTTTCAATAGTCTAAAACCTCACATTTCAAAAACAAAATCTAACTGTTTTAAAACACTGATTTTTCCACTATATTTCCCTGACATATATTTGAGGTTGCAAAAAGAACATCTTAAATGTATCTAGGCAAACTCTATGTCAGTGAATAAAGTAGGTGACCCAATTTGTTTTATTATATTTTTGTGAAATCAGTGCATTCTCTTGGATGTCAGTTCATACATATTTTCTGGGCTCAGGCCAATGATAGTGATTGGTAAACACTGCCAGAAATAACCTGAGCGATGTTCCTACACAGGCATATGGAGGGATGGTAATTGTATTATCTTGTTGGGATTTTCATAAATTTTCACCAATATATTTTCTGGCTGAAGCAAAACCTACCCAAAACAAAATTAGTACTACCAAACTGGCACAGGATAAAGCTATCTCTTTCTCATCCCTCCTTGATCCAAAGCGCAAACCCCTGAAACCTATTTTTGTCTCCCTCTGCCTCATCCTTATTCCTCTTAACCCCATATCATCCTTCTACTAGGTCTTCCAAAATCCATGTCAACAATCCTCCACACTCTTTTCTTCATTCTTAAACTTTTCCCAAATTCTTATTGCCCAATCTTTATAATTCCTCAAAACTACCTGACTTCTAAAGACTTTCCTTTTTTAGAATCTTCTTTTAAGACTCCTACTTCTTACTACTTAATAGAAAGGGTATCTGTTGACATAGGTCATATGGTAGATTGTTCCACTTATGTCCCATAATAAATAACTCCTCCCAATACCCACATTCTTGCCAACTTGCCTTCTGCATTGGCTCTGGGTTTGGCCATGTGACTGGCTGTTCTAACCATTTGGCACTGACTTTGAGACCCAACAATGGACAGAGGATAAAAAATCATCACAGAGACTATTAATAAAGTTTAGAAGAGTGGCAAACAAACAGTTAACAGAAGCCAAATGGCAGTAGAAAACTGCTATTAGACACAGCAAAAATGGAAGCTCATGTGTTGTGTTAGTGAAAACACTGGCATAACTGTCACCTGTAACAAACTGGAAGATTGGAAATGTACTTAGTGAACTTGTGAATCTGGCCGAGAACATTTTGAGACAATGCTAAAGTGTCAGTTTGTATCTTTTAGTTGCTTATGAGAAGGTACAAGAAAGAAATGAGCTAAAGAGAGAGACCGGTTCAATTTGCAAGTAGAATTTAGAGGATACATAAAAAAGCTAGGACATGCTGCTTTGGAAGATTTAGTGTCTCACATTTTCAGCATCTCCACCTGGCGCAGTTAAGAAATGGCTTCAGGATAAAGACTGAATCAAAGGTGTTTCTACAAAACCCTTTGTTAAGACCTTGGGAAGATGTGAGACTTTGCCTGAGGAGACTCACACAATTAGACAACAAAAACGGGGGGTTACAAAATATATTACAAAATAATATTTACAAAATATTAAGGGCATTGTCACACAGAACTTCTGAGAAAGCAAAAGATTCTCTTGAAAAAGTTTTGGATGTGGCTTTGGGAACCGGGAATGAGCCCCAAATAAAACCATTGAAAAGTTTACAAAAGTTTTAGGGGAGTTAAATCTGCTAGAACTAAAATGTATACAAATAGTTCAAAATGATTTTTTTTTATGGGAAATGAACAGGCTGAGAAAGCTACTCACTGAAAATATGGACCAGCTCTTATTAAAAAGAAATGCCAGATCCAAGTACCCAAAAAGCAGGACCAAGTGGAGCAGAGAGCAATGAATTAGGGAAACTTCTAGGAAGTATGATATGTTAGTAATTAGTAATAGCAATTAATGAACATTCTCTAACTCTAGAGCATACAATGGATAGATTTCAGTCGTGCTGTGGACCCGCGAATTCTATGTCCCTCCTGTTTCTGTTATTAAATTATTGAATTGAATTATTGAGGTTATTCTGTGCCTTTCACCTATTTACATTGGGTATTGTACATAAGGGAGCAGGGAAAAACTATGTTATTTTTTATTTCACAATTCTCTGGATAAGGAGGAGCTTTACCCATAAAGCTTTGTCTGCATGCAGTCCATGACAAGATCATGGACTTTGCGATTGTTGATTGAACGAGATTTTAAGAGTGTTGGCAGCGGGGGTGGAGTGTGTGTAATATGTGTATCTTTACCTGAATCATCAGGGCCAACACAATAGACTGTTACTAAATAGCTCAGAATAAGTCATGACTCCTGTTATTTATGTCTGCATGCAATTCCCTCCTTAATTCAGGTTATGGCCATGTGACTTAATTTGAACAATAGGACATAAGCAAATGTAATACAAGCAGAGGAATGATAACTGGGGCTTCCTCACTTAGAACACTGTTCTAAGACTGTGTGTGAAGTTCAGTCTAGCCTTCTTGGGAAACACACACACCTGCACGCACACGAGAGAGACCCAGCCATCCCAGCTCCCAGCTGATTCACTAACAGAATGCAGACCCCTAAGTGAACCCAAGAAACACTAGTTGAAAAAACTCACAACCTACCACACAATCATGAGAAATAAAATAGCTGTTTAAAGCCATCAAGTTTTAGGAAAAAAGAGTATGTGCAGTAATATACAATTAATACAACTACCTCTTTCCTATCACTATGACTTATGGTCTAAGATCTTCCAAGACACTCAGGAATCCACCTGATGATTGTTGCACTGGGCACTAACTCCCTATTTGCTTGTTCTATTTTCATTCCAAGGGATTTCAACAAGCTCACTTTTCCTGTGACTTTTCAGCTCTCAAGCATCACAGTTCCTTGACATTTCATTAATAAGAGTATTCATCTTCCAAATATTTTGCTACTTGTAAGTATGGTTTTATCTTTAGCCAAATAACAAGACAGATATTGTACATATTTATGTGAGTCATACTTGTTTTTGTTTCTGTTTGTTTGATCCAAAGTCTTGCTCTGTCACCTAGGCTGGAGTGCAGTGGTGCCATCTTGGCTCATGGCAACCTCTGCCTCCCAGGTGCAAGTAATTCTTCTGTCTCAGCCTCCCCAGTAGCTGGGACTACAGGTGCACACCACCATGCCTGGCTAATTTTTGTATTTTTAGTAGAGAGGAGGTTTCACCATATTGGTCAGGCTGGTCCTGAACTCCTGACCTCAGGTGATCCACCTGCCTTGGCCTCCGAAAGTGCTGAGATTGGGTGAACCATCACGCCCAGCCGACTCATACTTTTTAATAATAGAAAAGATTATTCCAATAACAAACAAAATAACAATGATAATACAAGGCATCAGATGATTTCTAGGGATATCACTATTCTATTTCTAAATGTATTTCTAAATACATTGATAATTATGTTATAAAAGAAAAGTGTTAAGATGAATAAACATTGGATTAAAAATCTAACCTTAACTACCTGGATAAATTTCAATTATCTTATGTATAAATAGTGAAAAAATACAGGCACTCATCAAGAAATTGCTTACAATACTATGCATATTATGAGTTCTTTACTGTCCCCCATCTTATGAGTTCTTTACTGTCCTGACATCCCACACCATAGTAGTATTACATTTGTTACAATTAATGAAGCTACACTGAAACATAATAGCACCCAACTTCCCCAAAAATTCTCTGTACTTTGCCTTTTCACCCTTCCCTCCCTCAGCCTCTGACAATCACTGATTTTTCTACTGTCTTCCTAGTTTTTCCTTTTCCAGAATGTCACATAATTGGAATCACACAGAATGTAGCCTTTTCAAATTGTTTTTTTCACTTAGTAATATACAATAAAGTTTCCTCCATGTCTTTTCATGGCTTGATAGTTCTTTTTAGTGATGAATAATATTCCATTGTCTGGATGTACGACAGTATCCATTTACCTACTGAAGGACATCTTGGTTGTTTCCAAGTTTTGGTAATTATGAATAAAACTTCTATAAATACCCAGGTACAGGTTTTTGTATGGACATATTTTCAAATCATTTAGATAAATATCAAGGAGCATGATTGCTGGATCATATGATAAAAGTATGTTTAGTTATGCAAGAAACTGCCAAACTGTTTTCCAAATTGTACCATTTTGCACTACCACCAACAATAAATGGGAGTTTCTATTGCATCATATCCTCACAAGCGTTTGGTGTCGTCAGTGTTCTGGATATTGGACATCCTAATAAGCATGCAGTGGTATCTCATTGTGGAAATATGATGTGGAAAGTCTTTGCAGTGTATCTTCAGCATATCTTCTTCAGTGAGATGTCTGGTCAAGTCTTTTGTCTATTGTTTTATTCAGGTTATTCATTTCGTTATTGTTGACTTTTATGAGTTCCTTGCATATTTTAGATAAAAGCCTTTATTAGATATGTCTTTTATAAAAATATTTTCTCACATTCTGTGGTTTGTCCTCTCATTCTCCTGACTGTATTTCACAGAGCAGAAGATAATTTTAATGAAATCCTGCTTAGCAAGTATTTCTTTCATAGATCGTGCCTTAGGTGTTCTATCCTAAAAGTAATCAGCATGCCCAAAGCCATGTAGATTTTCTGATATGTTACTGTCTATGAATTTATAGTTTTGTGCTTTACATTTTGTTCTATGCTCCCTTTTGAGTTAATTTGTATAAAAGGCATAAGATATGTGTCACAGGTTCTTTTTTTTGTTTTTGAATATTCAGTTGTTCCTGCATATAATTTTCCTTCTTGAGGAAGAACTTCTTTAGCATTTCTTGCAAGGTAGGTCTACTGGCAAAAAAAATTCCCTCAGGTTTTGTTTGTCTGGGAAAATATGTATTTCTTCTTCACTATTAAATGATAATTTGACAGAATATATAAATCTACGCTAGTGGTTTTGTTTCTCTCAACACTTCAAATATTTTACTCCACTCTCCTCCTGTGTACATGGTTTCTGAAGGTAAGTCAGATATAATTCTTTTATTTGCTCTTCTACAGGTGAGATATTTTTCCCATGTATGTTTATTTTCATATTTTTCACTTATCTCTGATTATCTGCAGTTTGAATATGTAGATAAGTATGGGGTTTTACAGCATTTATTCTGTGTGCTGTTCTTTGAGATTTCTGGATGTGTAGTCTAATGTCTGACATTAACTGTTGAAATTCTCAGTCATTATTAGTTCTGTTCTTTATTTTCCTTGTGGTATTCCCATTATGTGTAGGTATGCTACACTTTTTGTAGTTGTCCCATAGTTCTTGGCTATTCTATTCTACTTTTTCTATCTTTTTTTCTCTTTGTTTTTCAGTTTTGAAAATGTCTGTTGATATAATCTCAAGTTCAGATATTCTTTCCTCAGCCATTCTGTCTACTAACAAGCCTTTCAAGGTATTCTTTATATCTCTTATGATGTTTTTGATCTCTATTATTTCTTTTCTATTCTTTCTTAGAATTTCTACCTATGCTTACATTATACATCTATAACTGCATACTGTTTACTTTTGCCATTGAAGCCCTAATCATGGATGTTTTAAATTCATCATCCAATAATTCCAACATTCTTTCCATATCTGACTCTCGTTCTGATGCTTGTTCTGTCTGTTCCAGCTGTTTGTTTTTTGCCTTTAGTATCCCTTGTATTTTTGTGGACATGACATACTGGGTAAAAGGAACCACAGTAAATATAGTTCTCCATTGGTGCCTGCAGGGAATTGATTCCATGACCCCAAGCAGATACCAAAATATGTGGATGCTCTAGGGCCTTATATAAAATGGTGTAATATTTGCAAATAATCTGTACACATCCTCCTATATACTTCAAATAATCTCTAGGTTACTTACAATACCTAATATAATATAAATGCTATGTAAATGTTTCTCATATGTTTTTATTTGTATCTTTATATTGTTGTATTATTAGTTTCCCTCTTTTTTATTTGTCAAACGTTTTTGATCTGTGGTTGGTTGAATCCACAGATGTGGAACCCTTGGATATGAAGGGCTTACTACAGACTTTCAGTGATATGGTGGTAAGATGTGGGGAAAAGGAAAGTGTTCTATTACCCTATGATTAGGTCTCCATCTTTTAGTGAGCCTGTTCCCATGAGTTATGAACTTCACATGTGCCTTTCCATTATTTTCCCTGACCTTAAATGAGATAGGATGTTTGGCAGAGGCCAGTGTTGAGTATTTACCCTTCTCTAGGTCAGTTAGGCTCTGAGAAAACCCCAAAAGAACAGGCTTTGGTGAAATAGTTTCTCTTGAGGGCAGGCTTTGGTTAAGACGAACAGAATGCTCTGGTGTATTTTTTAAATAGCCATTTTCATCTCTCCCCACCAGAAACACAAGAGGATTTTTCTCTGATATTCGCTGTGAGAATCTGGTAGAACTCTAGGAGGTGAAACACATTAAAGTGATGAAGGGAGTGAGCAATGACTGGGTCTCCCTGGAGTTTTTAACTCAAAGATTTATCCACATTGAGCCTGCAACAATTTTTCAATTATAGTCCAGCTTTTCCTACTTCTTCCTGTGGAGGTTTTTCCTTATGGGCTTCTGCTCCAGTAGATTGGGATTCTCTGATATATCTGCCTGTGTGTTTCTCTAGTTTTCAGTGTGACAAATTACTCTGTGACTTCACATCTATGTTAGACCAAGAAAAGGTGTTGATTTTTGTCTGTTCAGATTTTTACTTTGGTTTAATGGAGTGGCAAATTCTAAGGTCCTTACAGACCAGTCTGGAAATGAGAAGTCCTGCTATTTGATTATGGTCAGTCATTTGCCCTCCCTGTACCATGCTGATTATTTATGTGCAAATAACATTAGTTACTTCATAGGGCTGCTCGGACATCCAAGATAATCCAAATACGTTGAAGATAACAAAAAGCTATCTTTAAAAAACAAACAACTCACAGCTGTTTGATCTACAATGTTATCAGAGTTTATTGAATTTTTCTTAATTTATGGGTGTTTACTTTCTAGAAAAAAGTAGAAAAATTACGTTCTCCAAAAGTCCTTTTTTTCCAGTTCTAAAAGGCGTTCTTTGCAGGAATAAGGCACAGAAAGTATGATATTGTGAAATATATATATGGTCTTCAACCCTGTTTCTTGACAAACAACTCCTAAAAATCCTTAGAAACTTCAAAGTGATGTCTTTCTGCAGGCAAATGAGTTGACAGATGGCTGGCAACCCAAGGTAGCTTCAGGACAGAGGCTGATTGCCTGAAAAAACAAGGCTTATAGAGGGTTGGTGCTTTTAGCTCCACCCACAACCTCCAGGGAGGGTAGAGAGGCTGAAGGCTAAGTCGATCACCAATGACCAATGGTTTAATCAATCATGCCAATGTAATGAAGCCTCCATAAAAATTCAAAAGGACAGAGTTTGGAGAACTTCTAGATAGTGGAATACGTGGAGGTTTCTGGAGGGTGGAGCAGCCTCCCATACTTCACCCTATGTGTCTCTTCATCTTTATCCTATGTAATATCCTTTATAATAAACCTGTAAATGTTTAAGTGTTTCCCTGAGTTCTGTGAGCTGCTTAAGCAAATTAATCAAGTGCAAAAGGAGTATCATGGGAACCTTGATTTTTAACCTCCCAAGCACAGCTAAAACAACCTGTGGCTTGTGGTTAGTATGTGAAGGCAGCAGCAGGCAGGGGAACATTCTTGGGGACTGACCCTTCAACCACTGGGATATGATGCTATCTGAAGGTAGACTATGTCAGAATTAAATTAGAGGACACCTAGCTGGTGTCTGCAACAGAAATTACTGCTTGCTTGGTGTGTGGGGAAACCCCACATGCATAGGGTCATAGAAGATATCCGTGTTGATTGTTGTTGAATAAGAAAATAGAAAAAGTGCTTTAAGTTTGTGCATGAGTTTTTCTACTTTCAATAAGCTACTAGTATTAGCCAGTAATGATCTATATTTTAATATGGTTAGTTCTCATCCAAACGAATCAAATATTTCCTTTGCTGAACTTTGCTTAATATTGAAAGATTTTTAAAAAGCTCATAGAAATAAATGGCTCATTAAAAATGTCCAATGCAAAAGAAAAACAAATTGTAGTTCCACTAATGTGCAATGTTTTTATTTTATTTTATTTTATTATTATTATGCTTTAAGTTCTAGGGTACATGTGCACAACATGCAGGTTTGTTACATATGTATACTTGTGCCATGTTGGTGTGCTGCACCCATCAACTCGTCAGCACCCATCAAGTCGTCAGCATCCATCAACTCGTCATTTACATCAGCTGTGCAATGTCTTTTAACAAAGCAACTGAATTGTGAGTCTTTCTATTCCCCACACATTCAACTACTGACTGTACTACAGACGGCCTCCTCCTCTGCCAAGATTAACCTTAATGCTTTGCTTCTCTTCTGAACTCCTTCCTGACATCCAGTCTGGGTCCAGTGTTCCCGGCACTGCTGTAACACTTTGTGTAATCCTTCACCATGAGGGTGTACATAAGGTGTCATAGTCTTATAATCAGGTCGCTTGTGTGTCTTTCCAGTCAGAGTATGAGTTGTAGTTAAAGGCTTTATATTTCACTTTTCTATCAACTGGGAGCACAGAAAATGGTCTAGAATAGTGGTCAAAAAGATTTATAAGTCTTAAATATGTGAATAAAATAATGAGCTGTTTGCTCATAAATACAATTTGTTTGGTGATACTTAAGTTATTTTAATAATCAAGGGAAACACGACTCAACCTCTGACACATTTTAACTATTCAACAATTTCTAACACAAGTTGAACACTTTGAGTTCCCTGTCAAAAGGAAACCCAAAAGCACAAGCTGTGGAGGCTGCCAGGTGGTATGTTCTCAGCATGAGCCAATACCTTGAAGCTAATGGCCTACTGCAATTTAGAGTGCCAGGATTTCCAGGTGTCATTACATGGAACACACACCAACTTTCTGGAAAGGTACAAGGCAGGGGAAGGATGGAAGCACTTGAAGTCTCCTCTGCTACATAAAGCTTCAACCCTCACTCAAAAAACTGAATATCACATACGAAATTAAAAGTTATATAAATTTGAGGAGCATCATTTGAATCAATTATGAAAACAGTTTATACTTATAAAGGGAATCTTCTCAAAATCACTTTAAATAGAGCCTCTTAAGAAGTCACTGTTAATGGAAAAAGTCAGATATTAATAGAAAGCAATTCTGAATTATTAAAGATAGAAAAATCTGAGTTCATTTACAAACAAACTGATGGGCCCACTTTTCAAGGTACTTATATATAAGCATAAAAGAAAGCTCAAAAGTATATCATGCAGTCTCTGTCTTAGTCAAAAAGATACTTAAACAGATAAAGGCTGTAGACACTGAATAAAAATCATTTTAAAATAAGTAAAATTTAACAGATGCATTTAAATTTACATTTAAAAACAGTTATGGAGTCTGTAACTGTCTTCCAAAAATGAAATTTCAAATAATTATTGATTTAACATCTAAAGGATAATATACTCATTAAATGATGAAACACCTAGGCTTGTATAATCTACTGCTAAGAAAAGATATCAACTGAAAGCTCATGTCATGCCTCTTAGGAAGCTGCAGTGGCAATGATGATGAACAGTTCAGGCCAGTCAATAGTCTAGAACTAAGCTATTACTTCAGCTCTTATTTCCCTTTGAGATCTTGGCCAAGTTACCTACCTAAGCTTTCAGAGGTGCGTTTACTAACTTATAAAATGAGTGAATGTTACTAGATAATTTCTTAGTTTTATTAAGCTCTAACGCTCAAATTAAATGATTGTTTCTCAGAACCTTTTTGGGGAGCAGGAAAACATAGGACTTTAGTAACAACCATGATCATTTCTGTCTACCTAGACCATTGTTAGGTCATTCAGGTGTTTTTGGGTTTCATCTTTCTCTTTCCTCCAAGGAGGACACCTAATTTTGACCTTTCCTCGTTCTAAAAATGGTTTTCCGTGTCTTCCACATTTTTTTCATCTTCTTTTCCACGTGGCATCAAATAGAATGAGAGTATTGATTAAAGGAGGGATGAGGAGAGTATAAAAAAGAACTGTCCCAACTGAACCTCCGATACTACCACTATCCCCACTAAGCTATAGCCTATATTATATGTGTGTACTTGTATGTGTGTGTACATATACATAACACATAATTTCTATGTATGCTTATGCATGTACGTGGTAGGTGGATTTCACGTGGAACACTTCTACTTTTCTAATTCTCTCCAACCCATGCCCATACCATTTGCTAAATTCAAAAAGAGAAAAGGCCTATTTATGTGACTTCTACACAATTTCCTTCCTTTCTTGGTTTTGAATTACTTTCTATTTTTTTCATAAATCATCATCAAGAAAAGACAACTTATATCCTAAGAAAAAAAGCATTCCCTGAATTTAAAGCTGAATAATTTACTCAGATGGAATAAAATTAAATTAAACAAATGAATAATAAGTAGAATCTACTGGATTAAGAAACCAATACAAAATAAATTCTATTTTTAGAAAATGAATTTTTGGAGTATAGTACCCTTCCTTAGTTATTTATACAGAAGTATGGAGCTCAATTTGAAACTGCTTTAAATATTTAAAACGCCATTGCGACAGAACCAATAATACGGTATCCTGGTATAACAGCAACAATAAAGACAAGTTCTTTATGTATGTTCATTAAAATATTTTGAGGTATATACTATTAGTTTTCACTATAAGAGAAAACAAAATTCTCAAAATTCTGAGGCACAACAAAATTAAATAATTTGCTCAAGGACACACATTTAGGTAAGCCACAGAACTAAGATTCTAATTTAGGCAGTGAGCTTACTTATTTCAATAACATTTGATACTATTAACTTCTAAAACATGAAAACATAAAACACCAGTCCCATACTAGAAACACCAAGCTTCCCTTGGGCATATGTAACTTGTTATCTGCGTCATGTGGAAGGACAATTTTGTGAAAACATATGAAGTCATTTTCCAAACATTCAGTATAACCTTGAGTAACTCAAAAACTATTCAAGACCTATCTAATTCATGAATCCCCTTCGATCTGTTTGTATTTTTATATGCCCCACCTCTTTAGTTAATATTTCATAAATATAAAACAGACTATTTAAAGTAATATTTCATTTGGTTGCCCTAAATCTCTTTTTCTTGTCATTCAGTGTGTGTCCTCTAATTATAACATTATAAAATTTGTTGGATAAGTTCTTGTTTATTATCTTCCAAACCTTATAAACTTTGATCGTTTCTCCTTTCAACACTTCAACTTTTCATACAAAGAGTTCCTTTAAATGCACTACATAAAAAATTCAAGAGTTGAGATTGTTTCAATTTCAAAGTCCTAATATTTCAAAGAAATCCAGAAACTTGTTACTCAGCCATATCAGGAAGAATTCAAAAGTTCTCCTAAAGTTAAAAATTTCTGATTCCAAGATAGTCTCTACTCTTACAAGTAATAGTGCAAAAAACTCCCAAGGACAAATACACTATGCCATTTCTTAATTCAAAAGTTCCAAGAAAAAACAAATAAACAACAACAATAAACTAACCACTCACATACATACCACTCACATACATGCCAAGTCACAGACATGGTCATATTTTCAAATTTTAATATACAGGCAAAATGTTTAATGTTAAGTAGAAAAGTATCAATAACAGAGACAGGATGACAGGTCTTTAATAACAAAAATGTTAGCAGAAACTCCTTACAGAGTTTAGCAATTTTGCTTTTCATATCCCTCCCACATTAAAGATTCAAAGGTTTTTTTGTTTTGTTTTGTTTTTGAGATGGAGTCTCACTCTGTTGCCCAGGCTGGAGTGCAGTGGTGTGATCTCAGCTCACTGTAACCTCAGCCTCCTGAGTAGCTGGGACTACAGGCATGCACCACCACGCCTGGCTAATTACTGTATTTTTAGTAGAGACACGGTTTCACCATATTGGCCAGGCTGGTCTCAAACTCCTGACCTCATGATCCACCTGCCTCAGCCTCCCAAAGTGCTGGGATTACTGACGTGAGCCACCGTGCACAGCCCAACATTTTTTTTTAACACAAAGCTAGCATCCATTTTTTCCTAGATTCTCAACATTTCCTTTCTTCTTTTTTTCTTTTTTTTAATTGAGATGCATTTTCACTCTGTCACCAGGTTTGAGTGCAATGAAACAATCATAGCTCACTGTAACCTCGAATTCCTGGGCTCAAGTGATCCTTCTGCCTATGTCTCTCAAGTAGCTGAGCCTACTCAAGTAGCTGAACCTACGGGCGCACACCACCACATTCAGCTAATTTTTAAATATTTTTGTAGAGACAGGGTCTCACTCTGTTGCCCAGACTCATCTCAAACTCCTGGCCTCAAGCAATCCTCCCACTTCAAAGTTCTGGGATTATAGGCATGAGCCACTGCACCTGGCCATTTCCTTTATTTTTTAACTGATTCCTTCTCTTTTTCAAGTCTCTCAAAAGATAGAACAACCTTGCTGAACACCTCATTCTCTACTCTCTTCTCTTCTCTCCATAGCCAAACATCTCCAGATAAGTCCATGGCCCACACCTGATCTCCATTTGCTCGCTTTCCATCATTCATTAGCTCACTCCAACAGGCCTACCAAATTCTTTCTACCAAATTCATCTTCCAAGGTCTCCAAGGACTTTTGTTTCTCTAGCTAACAAACTGACCTCTCAGCAGCATTCCACAGAGGTCCCCATAACCTACTGGAAACTGCTTTTACTTGCCCTCCATGACACCACACTCGTTAAGCATTGTTTTCCTACTTTCCTGGATGCTCTTTCTCAGTTACCTTTGATTTTCACCTACTCTGTTGACCACTAACTGTCTGTTTCCTCAGAATTCTGTCTTAAGCATATTTTTCTTTCTAAGCCACATTCTCACTTTAGATACTCTCATCCACAATCATAGTTTCAGTTATGCAATGCAGAAAATAATCAGATCTGCATCTCCAACCCAGATCTTACTCCTGAATCCCAGACCATATATTTGATTGCCTTTTAGACAACTTTTGTTGGATGTTTTACGAGCCTCTTAAGTTCAATAAACAGCTCTAAAACTGAACTCATCATTTTCCCCTAAGAACCTTCCTCTAGCCGGGCGTAGTGGCTCACGCCTGTAATCCCAGCACTTTGGGAGGCCGAGGCGGGTGGATCACGAGGTCAGGAGATCGAGACCATCTTGGCTAACACGGTTAAACCCCGTCTCTACTAAAAATACAAAAAATTAGCCGGGTGCGGTGGCGGGCGCCTGTAGTTCCAGCTACTCTGGAGGCTGAGGCAGGAGAATGGCGTGAACCTGGGAGGCGGAGCTTGCAGTGAGCCGAGATTGAGCCACTGCACTTCCAGTCTGGGTGACAGAGCGAGACTCTGTCTCAAAAAAAAAAAAAAAAAAAAAAAAAAAGAACCTTCTTCTCTTCCATTGAGAACTAATTCAATACATAACACTCTAACTGACCAAGACAGAAGAAACATCCTTGCTTTCTGTTACGTCACCTTCTGCATGCAGCAGTCACCATGGCTTCTCAAATATGCCTTCCCTTCATCCCTACCTACCTTTCTAGTCTAAGTCACCAGTATTTCTATCCTGGGATTTCACTCTTTTCTCCAAAGTGATCTTATCTATAATTTATTTCTGAATTATGCTTAAATATGTTGCTTAAAACTATCCAAAGTCTTTCTATGGTTGTCATTTTAGATTCTAAAATTGCTATGAGGCCTTGCTAGATTTAGCCACTGATTTCCTCTCCCAGCTTCATCTCATAAAGGTCTCCCACCTGCTTTCCATGTTCTGGCTGTGGCAGAATAAAGTTGACTACAGCTTCTTGGTCACAGCTCTATTAAGATTGAAATAGATTTCTTCTCCTCTTGCATATGAACTCACTCTAAGGAGGCTTAAACAATAGAATGCAGTAGAAGTGACCTTACCTAAGCCCCTGGCCTAGTCTTTAAGAAGACTGGCAGCATGTGCTTTCTGTCTTAGAACACTTATTCATCCCTGGGACACTCCTTAGAATGCAGTCATCGTGCAATTAGAAGCCCAAGTCACATGGCGAGCTTGCAGCTTACAGCCTGCAACTGCCAGCCATGACAAGGAACTAGCTTAGATTTTCCCTTGCATGAAGCCCAGATGAATTTACACACGGCAAAACTGCCCAGCTGATACCTGTAAACCTACAGATTCATGAGAGGTAATGAAATAATTGTTCTAAGCTATGAATTTTGGGGCTGGTTTGTTACATAACAGTAGATTACAGGAACAAATGTTTATATTCCGTCTTGTCTGTATTTCAATTCACAGAGACAGAAACTATGTTTTGCTTGTTCACCATCATATTTCCAATGCTTACCAGAGTTACTGGTTTACAGTAGGTGCCCAATTAATATTTATTGATTGATATTACTAACTAATAGGTAAATGAAAAGATAAATTATTAATATCCTATCTCAACAAGGCAGTATAACCTAATAATAAAAGATGCTGGGCTTTTAGACAACTCTTCATGGCTTAAATTATGCCTCTTGTATTTATTGGTGACTGAACAGGAAATGTTGCACAAACTCTCTGTGTCTCAGAGAGTTTAATTATCTGAGAAGTAGAGGATTTTGAGGATTAAATGAGATTATAGTATGTGTGTGTGAGAGAGAAAGAGCATGTGTGTATTTATGAACAAATGGCTATAGGCTCCCAGTGAATGTTAGTTGTTATTATTTATTTATTAAAATGATTAACTGTGAAGCAGAGAAAGTGAATAGCTCTTCTGAGCTCATCTCGCTAGCTAGCTGCAGAGATGGGACTAGCAACCTGCTTTCCTGATTGACCTTTTTTTCCTTTCTACCTTCTTATTTCCTTTTCCTTTTTTTATGTTACAGTCATCTGTGGCGGGTAGAATAAATGGTCCTCCATGTCCTAATTCCCAAAACCTGTGAATATGCTAGGTTATATGTCAAATGGGAATTAAGATTGCAGTTAGAATTAAAGCTACTAATGAGCTGAGTTTGAGATGGGGCAATTATCCTGGGTTAATCAGATGGCCCCACTGTAATTGTAAGGGTTCTTGTAAGTGAAAGAACTTACAAGGGGAATTCAAAAAAAGGAGAGTACCAGAGAGATGCAATGCAAGAAAGACCGGGCCTGCCGTTGTAGGATTTGGAGATGGAAGGAGGCTAGGAGCCAAGGCATGCAAGTGGCCCCTACAAGTTGGACAAGGCAAGGAAATAAATTATCCCTTAGAGACTCCAGGAAGAAAAGCAGCCCTGCTGACACCTTGATTTTAGCCCACTGAGACTAATTTCACACTTCTAACCTCTAGAACTGTAAAAATTAGATTTGTATTATTAGAAATCACTGTTTGTAGTATTTGTTATGGCAGTAATAGAAACCCAATACAGCCGGGCGCGGTGGCTCAAGCCTGTAATTCCAGCACTTTGGGAGGCCGAGACGGGCGGATCACGAGGTCAGGAGATCGAGACCATCCTGGCTAACACGGTGAAACCCCGTCTCTACTAAAAATACAAAAAATGAGCCGGGCGAGGTGGCGGGTGCCTGTAGTCCCAGCTACTCGGGAAGCTGAGGCAGGAGAATGGCGTGAACCCGGGAGGCGGAACTTGCAGTGAGCTGAGATCCGGCCACTGCACTCCAGCCTGGGCAACAGAGTGAGACTCCGTCCCAAAAAAAAAAAAAAAAAAAGAAACCCAATACATTACCCAATCAATGTGACGAACTCATAAACCTGCATGCAATTTCAAAGTTTAATACATGATATATTTGCTGAAGTGGTTGTGGAATTTATGGTACTTTATTCACATATTTTCATTTGGGACCATTTAGATTCTTCTATCTTCCTTTATTAATATATTTTACCACTGAAAAAGATGATAATATTTAAATTTTTTACAACTAAAAGTAAAGTTCAAAAATGAGAATAGGTGAAGATAGAGAAATAGTAGAAAAGAAAAATAAATTGTAACAATTCAAGGATTTTTGAGTGTAAATCGCCACCAGAAAGATCAACATCTATGATCCTGACTCTCCCTTGGGGAAGAGAACTTCATCTTCCTGACTTCTCATGGGACAAAACTATTGAATTCATTGCAATTATGATAAGATTCTAATTGAATCGTATTGAAACAGTTTCATTACGGAACTTCATTTGTAATCTTCATAAATAAGGAGACTTAATAAACTTATTATCTAAATTTTCATACGGAAGCTTGGTGAATACACCTACTTTGCATTTTGGGGAGTCAAGCATCAGGCTACTTTTTATCATCCCTTGATCTCTTTCTGCATTCCTGTCCTTCCCAAATCATGGTAACTTTTTTTGCTGGATGGGCTCTAACTTCAGACTCAAGTCCTTAGAAGTTATTGGGCCAATCTTAATAAAGAAAAATCAGGAAGAAGTTTGTTACTTTCCACCAAATCAGTTATGAACTCCTAATAAATTGTCCTGCCAATCACCTCTTAGATTTAGAAGGTGTCAGGAATGAATTTTGACCATACGCTGTGTAGATATTTTTTAAACATCTAAATGTCTCTGCCAAGGCAGCTAACTCAACACACTGTTAAATTGATTTAGGGCAACGGGATACAGAAGCTGTTACACCTGTAAAGGATCCTTTAACCATATGTTGTGATGCATTTATATGCTAATCATTTCAGAAGTAGCAAAACCCTTTGATCCCACCTGGTTGGCCATATTTTCTGAATTAATTCCAATAAAATAGAATAGAATTATAATACATGAGCTCTGCGTTCTTTAAACAGCAACAAGAATGTTTAGGTGGATTTTTTGATATACTGTTTTTAAACCACTTTTAAAATCCTGAGCCACTACAGAAAAAAAAACTCTTCAAATGAATACAACCAAAAGTTACCTTTATTTAAAACAGTCCAAATATTTATAATTTCAGGAAGGCAAATATAAAACAGTCATCTCAAAGTAATCTATTAGTGTCCGCTTATTGCTTTGAGTATTCACCAGGGAATGAGAAAAGAAAACAGAAATAAAAAAGAAGGAAAGAGAATGCCTTGGAAAAAACAAGGGTATAATATCAACCACTTTAAATTGAAGAGCTTAATATATTTTCTGATTCTCCACTCAAAGGAGATAGCTGTGTAAGACTGTGACCTAGTTTGCAGAAATCCTGCTATTCGTATCCTACCTTGACAAATTTAAATGTCAACCAGAAAAGCCATACTTTTAGTGAGCATGTGTTAACTACTCAGGGCTAAATAATTAACAGTTTACATAATCTGTCTTTTCATAAAAGTATAAGTTGGTTGTAGTTGGGGACTCAGTTTTGTGTTTCTTTTTCTAGTCCTACTTACACAATTTTGATCAGTAATAAATCATTTTGGAGGTATTAATATACATGGAAAACAGAAGCAAAGAGTTTTCCCTAAGAAGTTTTTATGGTGGTTTCTGTACTTTGCTCTTATTCTATCCCTTTCTTTAGGGGTTAATGAGACAGACAGAAAGAGGGAAATTGAGCTAAAAAAGAATGTAGTGTGTCTCTGTTAGTAAAAGATAAATATATACTAAGAGATTTGTTTGGATGCAATACAAAAGGTAATCAATTAAATAGTGGTCAGAATAGATTCTAGGCACGTAAACTGGGTTAAAATTGGGGGCAAAGCTTAGAGGAAAGCTAGACTATAGCTCAGAAGTCATATGGGCATTCAAAATTCATTCTTGACACCTAAGTCTAAGAGATGATTGGCAGGACAATTTATTAGGAGTTCATAACTGATTTAGTGGAAAGTAACAAACTTCTTCCTGATTTTTCTTTATTAAGATTGGCCCAATAACTTCTACGGACTTGAATTTGAAGTTAGAGCCCATCCAGCAAAAAAAGTTACCATGATTTGGGAAGGACAGGAATACAGAAAGAGATCAAGGGATGATAAAAAGTAGCCTGATGCTTGACTCCCCAAAATGCAAAGTAGGTGTATTCACCAAGCTTTCATATGAAAATTTAGGTAATAAGTTTATTAAGTCTCCTTATTTATGAAGATTACAAATGAAGTTCCGTAATGAAACTGTTTCAGTCATGCAATTTTGATACTTATACTGGCCACCAAGATAGGACCAAAATATAGAAGACAATTTTGGTCATTAAAAAATTAAAGACAATTTTGGTCATTAAAAAATTAACAAGTTATTAAAGGACCATTATCTAACATGGATAAAGAGGACATTATATTTCCCAGCAAGAGGGTAGCAGGAGTTCTAATTCATCAAAACTTTTGAGCATATAACCAATGAAATGCATGGTATAATGGAAAGAACAAAATAACTTTGGGATTCCTATAAAATCCTAGGTCTTCCACAGACTGACTGATGCAGGAACTGATTTGAAGGCAAAATCAGGAAGACAGCAGGGAGAGTAAGTTACAGGAGGGCAAAGAGACAATATTATACACTGCTTTGAAAGAAAAGACACATATTTTCAAAAAAAAAATACAAAACACCAGAACAATGTAAATACCCAAAGATAATATGCAACTGAGCTAAACTAACAAATACAAAGCAAAAGAAACATCATGAATGTGGAGGAAGTATTTTTTAATCCTTAATAATTTAGCTAATCTAATTTCCACAAATTGTCTTTCAGCAAACTGGCTTATGTGACAAGTTTGTCATTCAGTAAATTAGATTATTTCTCTGCAATTTCTTAGCTAAATAATTTTAGTCAAGTTACTTAATTTCTGAGTCTTATTATTTTTAGTTTGTTTGATTGGTGGTGTTTGCTGATAGCATAAAATAAAATTTAAAAAATAAGACTCAAAACATATTTATTAGATGCCCAAATACATCCTTTTCAAATTTTAATATATACCAGGCAATGTAGACAAATATTATAGAGACCAAAATACGAATAACATTTAGTGTATACACACATTTTGAATGCAATAGTAAAATAAATAAGATTTAGAGCATACTCATATTCTGAGTACAAAGATTATAAAAGTATATGTTAAATGTTGATATATAAAAGTATGTGTCAACTTTATTTAGAAGTTCCCCTGCACAAGCTCTCTTGCCTGCCGCCATGTAAGATGTGCCTTTGCTCCTCCTTCAACTTCTGCCATGACTGTGAGGCCTCCCCAGCCATATGCAACTGTGAGTTCATTAAACCGCTTCCCTTTATAAATACCCAGTCTCAGGCATGTCCTTATAAAAGCATGAGAATGGACTCATACATGTAATATCTTCAAAAGTCTTACAAAGTATTATTTTGACTTTGCCCTGAACAATGAATAAGAATTTTAACAATAAGGCAGAGCTAAATGACAGGCCAAATCAACAGAGAAAATGGCAAGTGAGGGAGCTAAGAAGAAAAGAAGCAGGAATGAGGTGAGGTAGAGGAGAAAGAGAGAAAGGGAGAAAAAGAGAAGAAAAAGAGGGAAGAAAGAGGAGAAGAGGGAGGAAATGAGGGAGGGAAAAGAGGAGGAGACCACCAACAATCACAATAACAACATCATGAATGTGACAAAGGCTCCTGTTATCCCTCAATATCTAGTTTTCCCTTTTTTTCAAAGTGATAGCAGTATAAACTGGGCATATATTTGATGATTATAAAGATTACATATTCTAGCCTTTTATGCATCTAGTTGTGGCCAGGCTACTAAATTGTAGCCAATGACATGTGAGAGAAAGTGATACATGGAAATTCCAGGATATGTTTTAAAGGCAGAGGGAGTGACCTTTTTCTTTACTTCCTTGTTCATGGTGCTAGGATTGGGGACATGGTGCTAAGTTACCATTGATTATGCTGAAAGGGACAACATGCTTCAGATGGCAGAATCTGGGTTCCTAAATAATAGCATAAAATATCTATCATGTAAGTCCTTGACCATCTCTATCTAGGTTGCTATGTGACACAGAATTAAAGCTTTATATTGATTAAGCCATGGTTATATGTGGTCTGTTTTTATTGTAATTAAGAGTATGAATTCAAGAAATGGTAAATAATCTGATACGAATAAAATACAGAATGTCTGGGAGAGCTAGAATGAACAAAAAGGCCAGGAAGTGAAGACCTGGACAAGCCTAAACTGAGATGAGATTATATTTAGTTTCTCTGCAATGGAAAGTCACAGATCACTTTTAAAAGGAGTAGAATATGATCAAATATGTATGTTAGAAAAATAAACAAAATGTGTAGAACAAATTATAAGGAAGAAAGACTAGAAAAAAGGACAATGAACTCTGTCGCAACATAGACTTGTGACCACAACGGTAGGAGTAGGAATGAGAAGAAATCTAATTTGGAGATTGAACTGACAGAATTGTGCAACTAAAAAAGAAGAATGTGTGAGCAAGGAGGAGGCATAAAAAATACCTGTAATCAAATACAATTCTAATCTAGTTAAGTAGCAAAAGAGAAAGTACAGATTTAATGGTGTTACCTGGCAGTGGGTTATAAGGAATTTTAAAAGTTATATTAAATTCTAATCAAGTTGAGATGACAATTGGAAATGCAAGTGTGGAAGACAAGTTAGAGTTCCTTATCAATATTCAGTACTTTCAAGTAGGAACAGCAGTGGAAGATTTGGTAGTAAACAAAATGGACAGGAAGGATTATATAGAACAAAAGTAAAGAGAACAGAAAACAGAATTATATTATGTTCTTGCCCCTCTTTTAAATTATTTGTGTTTTGTTCTTCTTCCAGGACACAGGATGAATGTACCCTAAAGTTCATATCATCTGTGAACATAAAATGGCCTGTGAAATAAACTCTCTACAGGATTACAGAGCTATAAAGGAGACTGAATTGCCTGGACAGCATGACAGAGCTGTAGGGAAGCTTTAACTACTTTCATAGCTAAAGAAAGTAACATGCAAACAAGCAAAATGACTTGTTCAAGGGAGCTTCACTAAAATAGCAGACAGCTCCCCAATCCCAGTATGCTGGAGCAAATTTTGAAGCTCCATAATTTGTAAATTCTAGTGAAGGTAGGCTAAAGACATTTTCTCTTCCTCTTCACTTTATTTATTTACATTTTTGAGATGGGGTCTCACTCTGTTGCCCAGGCTGGAGTGCAGTGGCTCAAGCATGGCATATTGCAGTCTCAACCTCCTGGGCTCAAGCAGTCCTCCCATTTCAGCCTCCTTTGTAGGTGGGACCAGAGGGGCACACCACCATGTCTACCTATGTTTTATTTTTTATATTTTTGTAGAGATAGTATCTTGCTATATTACCCAGGCTGGTCTTGAACTCCTGGACTCAAGCGATCATCCTGTCTTGGCCTCCCAAAGTGCTGAGATTATAGGCGTGAGCCACCACACTGGGCATCCCCTTCCTTCATCTTCTAAAATTTCCTTCTGCCTTGTAACCATTGGAACTCTAACATTTTTTTCAAGAGTCAG
This sequence comes from Colobus angolensis palliatus, assembly GCF_000951035.1. Classification (NCBI taxonomy): domain Eukaryota; kingdom Metazoa; phylum Chordata; class Mammalia; order Primates; family Cercopithecidae; genus Colobus; species Colobus angolensis. The sequence continues at coordinate 30,570,548 of NW_012118487.1, forward strand.
TAATATTAAGGCTTAGTTAGCAACATTCTATAACATTTGGATTTTCAGTCTTCAATTGTGATGGATAAAATTATTTGTAGTAGAAAATTTAGTTGATTGCCATAAAAATTATTTTAATAAAGTAAATTATCTTCATAAATAGATTAAAAGATCAAAATAAAATTATATTCTTGTCTCACAATTTGAAGTGCTGTGATGAATGATACTTTTGAAATCAATCCTGCAGATTTTCAGAAATTTTTCTTGACATTGTTATTTCTTGCATTTCAGTCGACAAGACAATGCAATCATCTATTATGAATAATATTTAGAGAAGGTAGTCAAAGGCTCATTGATCTTTGTAAGCAGTTAGACCTATATTTTTAAGACACATTCACTTTTTCAGACTCCAAAGCAATAAAGATAAAATCTCCTTTCAATGGTGTGAAAGAGCAAACTAAATCCCATGAACAAATCACAGCCTCAGAGGGCGCTTAAACATTGGAAACAAGAAACCACCTGATATATCTGAAAGTGGCACAGAACAGTAAAAAGTCATAGACTTGGGATAAAGAAGTGATAGACTCCATCCCAGCTTTCTCAAAGGTGACACTAGGAAAGTTAACCTCTGTGTTTATCTGGCATTTACCTGACACTTGTTTTTATCTGACAATTTCTTGTCTTGGTTTCACTTGGGTTATTTTGAAAGTATAATTGATTTCTTCCAACTTTGATTAGCTTTTTAATGCTTCCTACTAAAACTAGAATGATAAGTTTTTTTTATATTAAAACTCTACTACAAAAAATAATGCTTTCCAAATACCTCAACACTCACAATGGCCTATAATTTAATCCTATTTTACAGATGATGGCATGGCAAATAAATCAAGCAATTAACAAAGCAGAATCCAAATTTGGCTCTCCTCATTACAAAATCATGTCCCTTTCTACACATTTTAGAGTGCATCCTTCTAGATATCCACATGTCACCTACTTTCTAAATATCAAGTCATGATGGCAGAAAAAATGTTTTTGTAATTTCCCTAGTTTCGGTTACAGATTAATTAAGTATCATATTACAGGGAGAATGTGGAAGTGTGGACTAGATGCAGTGGCCAGTTCCTCAATAAGAAATTAATTCTCTTAAAAGGAGGGAGGAGTTGACAGAAGGCTTGCTCCCTAGAACACAAATGGTTCTGTGTGATCATAATTTCAGAACTGATTTCTAAGATCATGATTTAAGTTGTATCCATATTTTGAGCTGTTACATTATTTTAAATTCACTAGAAAAATTCACTTCAATTAATATTTAATGAGCCTATTCAAGTTATGTGTGTGGTAAGGATAAGACTGGATTCTAATTATGTTTACCATGAATACATGCTCATTGTTAAAAAATATAGAAAACACATAAAACAGTGAAAAAGAGTGGAAACCTCTCATAACTGTATCACTGATGTAAAGCAGCTCCCAATAGTTTGCTGTATCTTCTGAAGACATTTTATTGGTGCATTTAGATATATATTACACACACATATACACAGTACTTTTATTTAAAAGAATCATAGAATTTTTATACTTAACATGATAAAAAAAATTTTCTGTCTCACTTTATATAAAACTACATGTACGAATGATGTCTCATTGAGGTTTTATTTTGCATTTATCTGATGCCTAGCAATGTTAAGCATTTTTTTATAAGCTTGTTAGCCATTTGTACGTACTCTTTTGAAAAAAGACTATTCATATCCTTTGCCCCCTTTTAATAGGGTTATTTGGTTTTGGGTTATGGTTATTTGGGTTTTTTTTTGTTATGATTGTTGAGTTGTTTGAGTCCCTTATAAATTCAAGATATCGCTCCCCTGCTGGATGCATAGTTTGCAAATACTTTTTTCCCATTCTGCAGGTTGTCTGTTCACTTTGTTGATTATTTATTTTGCTGTATAGAAGCTTTTTAGTTTAATTAAGTCCCATGAGATATCATCTTACACCAGTCAGAATGGCTATCATTTAAAAAGACAAAAAACAACAGATGTTGGTGAAGACGCAGAGAAAAGGGAATGCTTATACACTGTTGGTAAGAATGTAAATTAGTAAAACCCCTATGGAAGACAGTATGGAGATTTCTCAAATAACTAAAAATAGAACGAGGATTTTATCCAGCAATCCCACTCACCACTGGGTATATACCCAAAGGAAAATAAATTATTATATTAAAAAGATTCCTGCCCTCATATTTTTATTGCACCACTGTTCACAAAAGCAAATATATGAAATAAACATAAATGTTCATCAGTGGATGATTGGATGAAGACAATATGGTGTGTGTGTGTGTATCTTCAATCATAAAAAGAATGAAATCGTGTCTTTTGCAGAAACATGGATGGAACTGCAGGCCATTATTTTAAGTGAAACAACTCAGAAACAGAAAGTTAAATACCACGTGACCTTATTTATAAGTGGGAGCTGAATAACATGGACATAGAGTGTGGAATGATAGATGGGGAGACTGGGTAAGAAGAAGAGAAGGTGGTAGGGATGAGAAATTACTTACTGGGTACAATGTACACTAGTCAGGTGATGGTTACACTAAAAGCCTAGACTTCACCACTACCTGATATATCCATCTAACAATACTGCACTTGTGTCCCTTAAATTTATACAAATATTTTTAAACTACGTGCACTATATTTTCATAACTGTACAGAAATACGTCAAATTGATTGGTTGTTATTTAATTAGCTATTTCATGATTGGTGACCGGTTAGGTTAAATTCAAATTTTCACCACTGAAAAACAGTGAGTATCCTCTACTTATATCTTTGACCATATAAGTGAATATCCCAATAACAAATTACTAGAAGTAAAATGTCTAGGTTAAATATACACATTTGATTAAATTAAAGCGTCTCCAACTCCGGATGACCGTCCATTGCCTATTTCACACACCTTCAACACAGGATAGTTCCAATATATATAATATTATCAATTTGACAGTTTCTTAATGTTTGCTGGATATTTGTATCTCTTATTATTATTGCATTTCTTGACCTTTGACCATTTTTATATTGAGTTGTTTGCCTTTTACTTATTGATTTCAGGGGCCCTTTCTGGACTATAGACTATGGATATTAACCATTTATCAGTTACATGAAGCAGAAACATTTTCCCAATCTGGTTTTTTAAATTGGTTAACTCTATCTTCTATGACATAAATTGGTTTTGAGTTTTACGCCATCAAATCTACTAACCGTTTCCTTCATAGCTTATGTTCTTTGTGTTATATCCTTTAACAGATTACCTCTGTTTAGGCCTAGACTTTAAAAAGATTCTTCTATATGTTCTCATAGTACATAGAGAAAACAGAGAGCTTATGTTATTTTTTACAGATAATTATCTAATTGTTCTTAAATCATTGGTAGATTAATATAACTCCCACCCTCCCCAACAACTAAAAAACTTCCTTTATCCTTAAAGTATAATCATACGTATATATTTCTGGATTTCTAGACAGAAAAAAAGAGCATTAATGCCTCTTATTTTTAGTCTAACCCTGTGACTGCCATTAGGAAAAAAAAAAAATATGTGTGCGTGCGTGTACTTTTACTCTTTTACTTTAAAATATTTCTGACAAATCTACAATTTGACGAAAAAGATTTATGGTATTTGTATTTGACAAATCTTTCACATGCACCATTTTCTCTAATGTTTATTTTGCCATTTCCATGACTAGCATGAGATAAATTTTGATTCTACCTGAAAGTAGGGGTAAACAGAATAATAGCAAACATTAATGAGCTTGTCTCAGCACTAGTTAAAATTTCCATTGAAATTTTCTCATTGTGTCAATTTTGTGGGATATGAAACAGGAGCAGCAACGGGAACGGATTAATCATTTTGATTTCTATGAATAAGCAATTTTTCCCAAATAAAATAATTTTAATAAACTTTGGTAGAGGCAATTGATCAAATTTTGCGGTTCCAATTTTGTAAGTTCTGGTATTCTATTCTGCTTTCAATTAATTTTTGAAGCCCCGCCAGTAGGCAATCTCCACAGATTAGGATAGTAGTTCTCAAACAGTTTGAGATCAATATACTTTTACAATCTTAAAAACTATTAAGGACCCCAAAGAGCTTTTGTATACATGAGTTACACTTATTCCCACTTACTGTATTTTAAATTAAAACAAAAAGGGGCCAGGCCTAGTGGTTCATGTCTGTAATCCCAGCACTTTGGGAGGCCAAGGTGGGTAGATGGGTTGAGTTGAGGAGTTTGATATTAGCCTTGGCAACATGGCGAAACCCTGTCTCTATCAAAAATACAAAAATTTGCGGGGTGTGGTGATGTGTGCCTGTGGTTCCAGCTACTCGGGAGGTTGAGGTGGGAGGATGGCTTGAGCCCGGCAGGCAGAGGTTGTAATGAGCCAAGATAATGCCACTGCACTCCAGCCTGGGCGACAGATCAAGACCCTGTCTCAAAAAAAAAAAAAAAAAAATGAGTTTCAGATATTAATCAGTTCACTAAAAATAATAATAATAAACACCACAATTTTATATTAATAAAATATTTTGTGAAAAATAACGACATGGTCCCACCAAAACTAGGAGAGTAACACTGCTTTTATTTCTGCAAATCTCTTTTCCTTTTTTAAAAGACAGTTGGGTTTTCATATTTTGTTTTGTTGGATTTAAATTAGAAAAATTTTTCTTGACCTCGATACGTAATTTTAGATATAGAGAGTATTTTGTTCATCTTTGCAGGTAATTGTGGATATTATTCTTTGAACCCACACTAACAGTTGGCAAACAATTGTGTCTTAAGGATTATCCATAATGCGGAATCTAAACTCATATAAATAAACATTTTGTACTCTATTCCATTAAAAATCACCACTCTATCTTGTGCTTGACTGGATCATTTACTCACACTTAATTCTGTAATATTATGCACTGATCATTTGGAATATATCAGTTAACAGAATTAGGCAGATGACCCAAATGTTGCCATATTTCATTATACAACATCAAAATATGATTTTCCTTAATATTACCACACATCTCATATGAGAAGCCTTTAATTATTGGGAAAATGACAAGCTCACAATGGTAGACACAATTTTTCCAAAATCCTCTTTTTAACTTAAAATCTTGAATTTTATAACTGGCAACAAAAACTGTCCATTGTCTCCCTTAAAGTGACAGACTTACTTTATTCTTTTAAAAAATAAATGTTGGTCAAATAACCCAATGCAAATAACCCTAGTCCATCAGTTATTCCTTCAAGTAAAAGGATGGCCTATGACAGAAGTGGCCCAGTCGGCTTGCAGTCACCACGACACAAGTGCTTTTGTTCCATATGATCATCTGGACTTCCATGTGACAGTTAAGAACTTCCTGCATACCCTTCATTTGGTTTTACAGAATACAAAAATATGTCTACTTAAGGGTTGAGATTCAGTAAAATCTACAGTTTTTACTGTTTTACGATAGACATTCGTAGGCAAAATTGTTTTGTTTTGTTTTGTTTTGTTTTGTTTTGGGGGATTTTTTGTGAGTGTGTGGCAGTGATGAAGATGACTACTCAGTACAGCTGATTCATGCCAGTGGTTGCACTAATGGTGCAAAAGCAACAAAGTGGAAAAGGCAAACTGTGTCTTGATATTATTAATATTATGAAAATAATTGTTATTTCATAGATCCCTGTATAGGGTCTCAAGAATGCCCGGCATCCTCACACAACACTTTGAGAATTACCAGACTAGTATATAAGGCTTCTGCCCTAGTGGTACTACAAATTGTATTACTCTCAAAATGACTGAATGAATGAATTTTCTACTGAATTTCCATCCCTGCAATGACATGCAGCAAACAATCTTAAAAATGGACATTTTATTGTAGTAGTCTCTGCCACTGACAGTGTTATTGGAAAAACATTCATCTCTGCTTGTTCTTCTTTATTAGAAAGATACACATCTTCTTTGGTTTTGCAATCTATTCATAATGTCAACATTAATAGTGAACATCAGCAAGCTGTCACTACCAAGAAAAATGAAGTAAAATTAATAGAGAGAAAAATGTTCTACAGGACTAAACACCTCAGTGAAAATTTTGACTGCACAGACTTCAGTGAAAAACTTTTATTCTCTAAGGGAACAGATGAGTTAATGAATGGGCTGAATGACATTTTTCTAAAAAAATAAAATAAAATGCCAGTTGCGAATCTACATTGTTTTTATTCTTTTCTGCCCTTTCCAGGACACTAGTATTATACTGCTTCTCTTATAATAAGCCACCCTGTCAGAAAAATATTTTTTAAAGTGTGTTTTATGTAATAGGATGTGGGGAAAGCATTTTAAATACTTTCTGAGACATTTTCCATGCCATCTCTCATTTCTATGATTCTCCATCTCCTGGTACAAGGATGTGAGTCTGACCCTCTCTCTCCTCTAGTTACTATTGCCTTCCTTCGTTTAAAATGACAAATGAAATTTTTCATAAAAAACTTGAAGATATACACTTTTTTTTGGTAGGCTCCATAATGCATCAAATCTAAGCAATTTAAGTAATTAAATTTCTGTTTCTGTTTCCAGGGTTATGCTCTTTCACATTCCCCAGCCCCTAGAAAAAGGTGAAAGGAGAAAAACGGAGCAATAGGGCAGAAACATCGAGAGCAAGAAGAGGAAAAGCAAGCATAGCTAGAGAATGGGAAGCACCCTCTCTTAATTACGTTCCAGTAACTGTGCTAATATCACAAATGCCCCTGGGATCAAGAAGTATGTGAGGGGAGGAGTATTTTTACTTTGAGAATAAGTTGAGAAGATTGTGTCTTATGTAAAACAATGTGGAGAAAGATTTTTATTATATAGAAAGATTATCGTATCTTTTCCTGGTTTGTTATTTCTACCAAGTAGCAAATGGGCCTTCTTGATTTAATTGTGGGTTTTAACTTGGGAGTGAAGTTTATGTGTTTATGTGTTTCTATATATTTATCACCTTTGTCATCTATATAGATCTGTATCTTGTGAATTTCAAAAGGAGGTGGCCGCAGGTATATCTTTGAATCTGCATTTGGCTCCATTTGAGAACGAATGAAAAGAAACTCTGGATATTTGTGTAATGCATGCATTGCCCAGGTGAGAAACAAGGACCGACTATTATAACTTCTTTTCTTCAATTGTGAAAATTGACCCTGCTCCACGTTTAGCACCAGGATGCCATAATTATAACCTCCTTGTGCCTCAATGATAAGATAGAAAACAGCCCAATACTCTCTTTCCTATGGCTTTAGTCTAGTAAGATAGAATAATTTGCTTAAAAGTAGATGGATATCAATTAAATAAGATTTTTCATCGAATTAAACTTTAATATATAGGGCTTTGTGTTTCTACTCTTACTTTCCATGAAGCAATATCTTTCCTCATGGAATACAATCTTGAAGCAGTTATACTTGTATCTTCAACTTAAAGCTGGGGTTTGTAAATAGCTATCAATAAAAAGGGAGCCATTTTATTTTGATTTGTAGAATGCAACAATTCTTGGCAGTTCCATTAATGCATAACCACTAATTCCAAGTTAAGAAATGACTGCATAATGGTAGCTTTAAAAATATTTGCAGATCATGATAGTCAGTTCTTTAAAATAAAAACAACAAATAATTGCTTTTACTAGAGAAATGGTCCCAGCCTATGTCCATCATTTGATTGCAACACTCATAAACCATAAGTATTACTTATTAGAAAGACATAATGACAGTCGGGGTTACCACTAAAATGGTGGTTCTCTTTCAAGATTTTTAGTTCCTCTGTAACATGAAGACGATGGGAAAGAGGTTTGTATTAACAATTAACAGTAAATACATCCTTAGCATCTGCAATGGGCTCAGACCTACGCCGGTTCTCCAGAACACACAATGGAAGTGTTAAGCATAATGCCATTCTTAAAGAAATTGTAACCCAGGGAGAAATGAGACTACTATCATTCAGTGAGTACTTTCTGTATCCCAGGCACTTTGCCAGGCACATGATTATTTTAAGAGTCAGAAATTCTAGGTACAAATCCAGGCTCTTTCTATAAATAACTGTGTCACCCTTGACTAAATCACCTGGTCCTTCTGGAATTAATTCCTCCGTATGTTAAAAGCTTTCAGTAAATAATCAGTAAATCTCTCAGCCTTGATGAGTCTATAATTTCACATTGTGACTAAAATAATTTGGAAGTTCTAAAGACTCTGGTAGTAAGGATTAGAATGCTCCAGAAAGGGTTCAGAGTGGATGAGAATGTGAGTTTGGTGCTGGAGGATGTATCTAAATTCTTGAACAGTCAGAGGAAAGTTCCAAGATATTAGAATTATGAAGTACACAGGGACTTTCAAGTGGCTCTGGAGGTTCATAAAGTTTCTCCTCAGATTGCAAACTCCCTGGTGGCTGTGTCTTACCCCTCAACACTGTGTCTAGCACATTTGAGGTATTGAAAATATTTATGGACTGGGCATGATGGCTCATGCCTGTAATCCCAGCACTTTGGGAGGCTGATGCAGGAGGATCACTTGAGAACAGGAGATCTGGAGTAGGCTGGGCTACATAGACAGGCTTCATCTCTACAAAACATTCTCAAAATTAATCAGGTATGGTGTTACACGACTATAGCCCCAGCTACTCGGGAGGCTGATGTGGGAGGGTCACTTGATCCCAGGTGGTTAAAGTTACAGTGAGCCAAGATCATCCCACCGCACTCCAGTCTGGGTAACAGAAAGTGACCCTGCCTCAAAAAACATACTTTTTTCAATAAAAAAAAGATTATTTTATTTTTAAATATATAGTGAAAGAAAGGAACTCTCTGCCATGATCGGTATATATATACATATATAGGCTTACTGAAACCTCCACCTTCCAAGTTCAAGCAATTCCTGCCTCAGACTCTCAAGTAGCTGGGATTACAAGCATGTGCCACCACGCCTGGCTAATTTTTGTATTTTGAGTATATCAATTATTTAAATACAAGCTTTGTATTTAATACTTTGCATTTTTAATGTATTATTTAAATATGTTTTGATTCTGAGTACATCTTACGTCTTTATATGAATTATATGCAACTAATACATTTACTCACATATGAAAAACTATTGTCTGCTAAACTTTATCTATTTTTAATATATAATTTTAATTATATAGTTAGGTTACCTTTGATTCAGTTTTACACTTTAGTAGTAATAATACTGACTTCAAAAATATAGACTATAGACTGGATATCAAATTCTAATACACATTTTGATATATATATCTAAATATGATATATGATATGATATATATATATCTCAAAGAGTTATCCCAAGAGTACAAAACATTAAGGGAGAACTCTACAACCTAGGCGGAGTTTATATCTGGTATATTTGATAAAAGAATAACAAATGATTTCCCAGTGAGGATAATAAGAGCAAAGATTAGGCATCTGTCTTGTAATCCAGAGTCAAACCTTAAGCATCTCCTCCAGAAAAGTGTTGATGCTGTCTGCAACGCCCCTTCTGCCTGCGCCTGCCTCACTAACTCCTCCCTGAACTCCTCTTCTTGCACATGTCCCTTCCTGTGCCTCATTCTGATGTGAAGCTCTGGAATTTCCTTTAAATCAGAGCTGTATCATTCCCACATTCATTGGATAACTCTGATCTGAGCTTTCTCCCCAGAACTGACACAAAGTCCAAGCGTACTGCCTCCCCCAAAATAACCCTCCAGTCAGGAGCCAAGCATGCCCACTGCTCCAGGTGACCTGCTCACCTTCTTGACTCAGGTCTCAGTCCTGGAATAATGTGACAAGTCCTCTTGTGTGATTATGCATGTGCCCCACATTCAAAACTAACATTCCTTGGACCCCATCTCACATCCTTCATTGACCACCTTCTACATGGTAGGTACATTTCTGGGCACTTTACCAATTGAAGAGTCACAAGTCATGACCATAATTCTTTTTTCTACTCCCACATTTTCACAAAATACAGGGATCTCCCAGTTTCATCAATCACAATGATCCTGCACTTTCTGGATTCATGTACCACACATATTCAGGGGCATACAGCACTCCATCTTCAAATCTGTAGTGAATTTGTCTTTTTGTTCTTATAGTATCCTTGCAATATGTTGGGAGATGATGAATCTAAGTTTTATTTCCTAGCAGAGCCTGGCACAAGGCCAGGCACAGGGACTACACTGTGAAGTTCCTGCTAATTACGGAGAGCACAGTGTGTTCAGCCAATGTAAGAGAAGCATGCCTGAGAAGTCCCAACTATTCATCTTTAGTGCCAAGACTTTCATCTTTATCTTGATGAGGCAACAAAATAAATAGCCAAGTACCATGTTCCTATCTACTAGTGAAAGAAAATGAATTAAAGCATATGAAATATCACTGCAAAAGGAAATAGCCTTCAATTTTTACCACTAGTTTTATAACAATATAGAAATCCAAAGTGAAAATGGACAGAAAATGAAAAATGAACAAGTACATTTAATATATGTGTATGTGACTACGTTTCCTAAGACACTTGAAGCTGTGACGATCAAACACCAAAAACAGTAACTACTCAATATCTGTGTGAAGAAAAATCAACCCTAGGAAGTTAAAATCTCTACAAGACTACAAAATGATAGCACATTAACTATAGGAAATATCCCCTTTATTTCAACAGATGATATTGCAGAGTACATCATAATATATGCAGCTCATCGCAATTTATAAGAGTAAATCCTGAATTATTCCAAAGTTAAATTTGTAAAAAGCAAACCAATCTCCATGAACTTGATATCCAGTCTATAGTTTATACTTTTGAAATCAGTATTATTACTACTAAAGTATAAAACTGAACCAAAGGTAATCTAATTATATCATTAAAATTGTGTATTAAAAACAGGATTAAGTTTAACAGACATCTTTTTTTTCATGTGGGTAAATGTGTTAGTTGCACGTAGTTCATAAAAAGACATAAGCTGTACTGAGAATCAAAGCTTGTATTTATTGAGCACTTTCTATATATAAAGTATGTTATTAAATGTTTTTATAGAGATGATATCATGTGATTCAAATTTCACAAACAAAGTAACTAAGGCCAAGAGAAATTAACTAGCCTGTCCAATATCAGATAGCAACAATAAACAGCAGAGTTAGAATTCCTAACGAAACCCAGAAATAACAAAGAAATAAACAAACTATATATTGAATAATGTCTGTCATCAATACGAAGAAGTTATTTTAAAACTAAACATAATACTGGAATGTATTCACTACGAAGTGACATAGATTATCTTGAATATAAACCTCCACTGTCAACAAAATTAACTAGAAACTATTACTCTTGCACCATGTGGATTTCAATTTTTTTTTAATCAGACAAAATTGGAATGAGGTTGTATATGATGAGAAAAATAAACCAGAGAAAACATTCATGTTCTGTGAGAAGCCTAAGGGTTGAGTTCCTTTACATAGAAAATAAGTGGTTGCATTATTGCTGTCACGTATATGAAGTTCTGCCATGCTGAGGAAGCATGGATTGTTGTCTCTTTCTCAGAGGGTTGGCTAAATGAAAGGATGTTTAAACTACAGCAGAATAAAATTCAGACAGACATAGGCAAAACTCCTTGACAAGAAGAGTTCTTTTGTGATGAATATTATCAAGAGAGGTCTTGGAATCTTTCTTTCTAGAAAGCATCCCCCAAATACTGATAATTTATTGCCTTTACTACTTAGCATGACATCCTTCCTGGGGCTTTGAAGTCCTGATATATTATAGTTGGATTTCATTTCACTTAACGCTTCTAGCAATACAAGGAAGCCTCCCCTAAACTTTCATTTTTCCAAAGTTACTAGATTTTAACAGTTTCCTAAAAAAAAAAAAAAAAAAAAACCCCGTTCTTAAGTCACTTAGAAATCATAAGTATCCTAATGAAGCAGACAGGAGAAGATTCAGAAGACTTGTTTATATGTTGGACTCTATTCCTTAGAATGACATGTAACTCCAAGTCTATTATCACCAAAATAAAGAGAAAGGAAAAGTGGAGTGTATTTTTTTTCCACAAGCAAGGTAGAGTTCATTCCATGGACATAGATTGAACCTGACAGCAGAAACAAATCCTGAAGTATATGATGCCACCTTAATTGTTACCTGAAAACAGAAACAATAGTCGAGTTGGAAGGAAGATCACAGCTTTCCTAAAGGGCCTGGTATACTCGAAGCTCTGATTTCACTCTCTAAGCCTGCTACCATTTTGTGTTTGAAAATAATCACCTCATTTACTGGGTGTAGATGCCTGTTTTTGTCCATTAGACAAATGAATTGAGAAAAATATAAATTTTTAGGAAATGACATTCTGCTATTTTTTTTATGTAGCATTTTTTTTTATCCAGCAAAAAAACTGGCCAAGGCAATTAGGATAATCCGAAGATCAGCAAATTAAATTTCAGAATTTTCTCCACCCTGGCTTTCAGAGTACAAACTATTCATGTAAGCAAAGACATAGCTACAGGAAGGCCTCACTCCTCCTCACAACTAGCAACTCTGACTCAGCCAGAGGCGCCAAAGAGGGAAATGGTGACCCTGAGGTCAGACCAGTCCATGATTTTTTTATATCATTCACAATGAAGAAGTAGGAAGCCAAAGCCAACAGATTATTGTTCAGAAAATCGTTTCAGTACCAAATAAGAGACAAACTTTAAAGGTTCTTAGTAATAACTCTAGTATCAGTAACTTCATTTATATAGGACAATCCACAACACAACAAACCTTACATCCCTGTAAGAATAAAAACTATTTGTTGCTGAAGACATTTCTAGAGAAATGTTCATTCTGAACAAGTTGCTTCCAACCAAAGAGAAAGGAAAAATCCAAATCCAATCAGACGAATATATTTTCTCATCCCGAAATGATTTTGTGAGTATGGAAATCGTATTTGCTTTTCCCATTGCATGTTTTTGCTGACATTTGCTCTGATGAAGTTAAGGTGGTAGGGGGTTAAGATCTTTTTGCTGCCTTACTGTTTACCTTTCAGTCTGAGATTATGTGGGTCTCCAATTCACCTAAATCAAAACTCATGCTGCTTACTATGAGATGTGTGCTTTGTCTCCTGCTGATCTCTCAAGCTTTTGTTGGTTTATTTGTTTTTGCCCTCCTTTTGCTCCCTCTCTCTCTGTTGCAAAGATACTTTCCTCCTGAGTGTAATCACACCAAGGTTTTTCTCATTCAGGCCCTTTGTATTTAGTTCCCTGTACCAGGGATGCTCTTTCCCCAACTCTTCATATGTCCAGCTGGTTCTCATCTTCCTGGTCTCAGTTCAGGTCTCACCTCCTTAAATAAGAGACCTTCCTCACTCAGCCTACCTAACATATTGTCCTCATCTAGTTCCTCCATCATGCTCCCTACTGATTTCCTTTAAAGTGCATTTCCCAAGCTATAATCTTTTTTCTGTTTTTTTGTTTTGTTTTGTTTTTGTTTTTGTTTTTTTGTTGTTGTTGTTTATTATCATTCACCCATTCTAACATAGGCTCCATGAGGGTACACCTTTCTAGTCTTCTTAATGTCTATCCCCTCAGAGCTTAGGACAATCTTCCATGCAGAGAAAATGATAGCTAGATTCTTGTAATCCTATGTAAAGCCTATGTGCATCCCAACTCACAGCCAAATATTGTGCCAATTATGCACAGGTACATACAACACACATCCTCACTTTTCTTTATGTTTGTTAGCACTCTAACTTTCCCAGTGAAAAGAATAGCAAAACAAAAGTGGAAAAAGCCTATGATAACAGGATTCACAAAAATTGTTGCTTAGACACCTCAAAGGAGCTTAACGTCCTTCAGTGCTTTAGATCTTTCTCTTTTAGGGGACATTCACTACAAGAAAAGAAAAATGAAAGAAAATGCTTTGTCCTTCAGCTGTGCCACCAAGAATTTGAATTTAGGAGAATAAGCACGTTCATTTCCCCTGAATTTCTTCCACAGAGTTTAAAGTCAGATTCAGATCCATATCCTTTCAAATTCAACGTGCTTTTTCAGCACAGGTAATTACAAACATTTCAGAGTAAGGTGAAATCCTTTAAACTCTATCAGATTTCTAAAATAAATAAAAAGATGTTTTGCCTAAACTGGCTCAAATCAGATAGAAACCATTTTCATTTTTTATGGATTTATTATTTGCAAATTTGCCTACTCACTAAAATTTATTTGTAACCTCAAAATCTATACTTGCAGCACTTTTGCAGTCATTCATGGACATTTGCAGAGCAGTGAAAAATTGAATTACCCAGCACATATTTCCAGCTGAGATCGAACAAGGCAACACTCTGCCTTCTTGTGTCAGCTCTCATACTGTAAACAAGTGTCCTTTTGGCAATCTATTTAATTGCCATTTTTATTTTGCATCTCGGCACTTTTTGTTAGTAATTTCACTGTTTAAAGTGGTTCCAAAGCATAGATATGAATTGCTGTCTAGCATTTTAAAGCACAAGAAGGCTGTGATGTGCTTTACTGAGAAAATATGTGTGATAGATTAGCTCCCTTCAGGCTTGAATTACAGTGCTGTTGGCCATGAATTTAGAGTTAATGGATCAATATATATTAAGAAAGATGTCTGTAAACAATATATATGAAGTAAGATGTTTGTAAACATAAACATACATAAACAATGTTATGTATTGATCGGTTGATGAAAATGTTGTGATGAGAGGCTCACAGGAACCTAATTCAATTTCCCCTAGGAGTAATGGTTCAGTATTTGCTAATTCAGTATTACAGAATAATTTTTAGAACGTAACTACTATAAATAATGAAAATCAATTATAGATTCTTTTCAGGGGAAAAGTGGTAAACTTTTCTGATTGGTTATACGAGATTTGCAGTCTTATCAGTACCTCTATCATCAGAAAGCATGAAATCAATCTGCCTGAATTTCATCAAAAAATATTACTTGGTGAACTGTACTTTCTCCCAACCGTAAACATATTATTCACGTGGTTATTGTTTCAGTGTGCTTTTATTTTCTGAGGCAACAAATCTTCTCCATTATCAACAAGGTAACAGATAAGAAAAAGTTGACAATAAACAATAAAATCCTGAAATCTCCAGGGCTCTGTTTCTTATATCAATTACTTAATAGTTTTTTTCTACTGCCTATCCATCTGTTCTTTACTAGTGTATTGCTAAAACACAGGTGAAGCCTTAACCTGACTGATTTTTAGAGAAGAAATTCTAGATATGAAGGTTATCATGATCTTCACATTTGAAATTCAAAACCATATGCTGAAGATAAAATATCAAAAAGATACAAAATGTTCAACTATGCTGCTAACACAGAGAAAGACTACCAAAAGAGTGAGATAGCAAAGATAAAAGTTGTGAATGTAAGGTTTTACAGATTCTTGTAAAGAGAAAAGAAAAGAAACTTATAATTAAATACAAGAGAGAGGGCTACAAAGATGAAATAAGAATTGGTAATGTGGGCCGGGTGCGGTGGCTCAAGCCTGTAATCTCAGCACTTTAGGAGGTCGAGACGGGCGGGTGGATCACGAGGTCAGGAGATCGAGACCATCCTGGCTAACGCGGTGAAACCCCGTCTCTACTAAAAAAAATACAAAAAACTAGCCGGGCGAGGTGGCGGGCGCCTGTAGTCCCAGCTACTCTGGAGGCTGAGGCAGGAGAATGGCGTATACCCGGGAGGCGGAGCTTGCAGTGAGCTGAGATCCGGCCACTGCACTCCAGCCTGGGCGACAGACCCAGACTCCGTCTCAAAAAAAAAAAAAAAAAAAAAAAAGAATTGGTAATGTAGAACACACAAACCAAATAACTTATTATTTTTGCCATTGCTTAAGTTGTTCTGCTCATCTCTTTCCCTTATTCTAATGTTTAGTTATTACTTTGTGTATCATTTTCATCAACACTTAGAAATAAGTTTCTTTTCTTCCAATGATTCTCTATGGTTTTCAAAATTCCATGAAAGCTGTGTTTTCTAATAGCCATACAATGAGGAAGAGGGGATAAAGCAAATATGAGGGTAAGCATTATTTAGATAGAAACACTCAAGGCAATCTCAGAAGTGGATAGATGTTCTACACAGCCAAACAGATGAATGCTGTGTAAACTATTTTAATTGCATTCTATTAGTAAAAATGTTAAAAGCTATAATATCAGAAAAAAATGATGTATGATCTTTTTGCCTATGTTACACTAAATACAAGAAGGGCAAAATCAGCTAAACAGATATCTAGAATGAACTAAAGGAAATGGAAAGAGGCGAGCCCTCTAAGTATTCATCTCTGAGAATTTTTCAGGTCTTCACGGGAGAATCTGTTTTCAAATTGAATTCTGAATAGGATGGATTTTAAAAGTTCCCATTTAGATACATCACTGTGAATTTTTAGGAGACTAATGATAAAGATCCTGAAAGCCGCCAAAAAGCAAATAATGAATGCACAAAAAAACAAGAATTAGGTTGCTCAAACAACATCTGATGATAGAATATTAGTTGATCATTCCTTCCAAGTTCTAAGGAAATGTGATTTTCATCCCAGAAATCTGTATCCCGCAAAGCCTTCAATCATATACGAGAGGAGAATTAAAGCCATTGCAAACATGCAAAAACTCAGATAATTTACCTCCAAAATACCCGTTCTTAGGAAGTTACTTAAGGAGGTGCTCTAGAGAAAATCAGAATGAGAAAAAAAGAAATTAAAATCGACGGGTTCACAAAACAAGCCTCAAATCAAAAGAATGAAGAGAAGGTCCCAGCTGACAGCAGTGCAATAAGATTAGAGAACATTGATTTCAAATTGTAGGAACACAGAAAACTTCAAAGGCGTGCTCCCCAGGCATGAAGTGGAGAAAGAGACACATTAGGAAGAAAAGAAAATGAATAAAATATAAGATAAAGTACCACAGCACAAGGAAAACAATAAAATGAGACTCTCCAAGATATTTCAAAAATTTGTGTGGGAAAAATGTAATTTAAAACTAGATTCATTGCTCCAAATTAGAACACAATTGATCTTGAAGAAAAATTGAATGTATTCTGAGGAACAAAAAGACTCAGTAAGATGAAAAACATTAGGGATATTGCGAAGGCATTTATGCCTTTTCCCAACATGGAAAAAGGCTATCAGGAATTTCATTAAAATATACACACACACCGATGCATATACACGCATGCATGCACTCTTATATGTATGTGTAAAAATGTTTTATTATTTTAAAAAATTGTTTTAAATAATCTATTGTAAGTAATAAAGAAAAATGTATTTAAAGCATATGAAGAAATAAGTCAAGAAGTAATTACATCGTCAACCACAAAAGGACAGTGCTATCCCAATATGTCAGTTGTTCAGGAGGATCAAGAGAAGCCAATCTAGGCCGGAAGCAGTGGCTCACGCCTGTAATCCCAGCACTTTGGGAGGCCGAGGCGGGCAGATCACGAGGTCAGGAGATCGAGACCATCCTGACTAACACGGTGAAACCCCGTCTCTACTAAAAATACAAAAATAATTAGCCGGGCATGGTGGCGGGCACCTGTAGTCCCAGCTACTCGGGAGGCTGAGGCAGGAGAATGGCATGAACCCGGGTTGCAGAGCTTGCAGTGAGCCGAGATTGCGCCACTGCACTACAGCCTGGGCAACAGAGCGAGACTCCATCTCAAAAAAAAAAAAGAGAAGCCAATCTAGTTTGCACAAGGAAGATGAATAAAAAGTCTCTGGAAAGACTAGAATACATGAATTAGATATATGATAGTAAGAATTTAAAAATATTTTAAAACCACATAACGTATAATGACATTTGGAAATTTCAAGTATACAGGAAAAAACATATAAAAATGGAAAATTTAATCATAGCATTGTACTTGGCTCTGCATTGAACAACAGTCACCTAGCTATACATAGATTTGTAAACAATACTTATTGATTTTTCCATTTTTAAAGTAAATGATAGCTAAAGTGTATGTATATAGGACCAATTAATTATAAATACAAAGTAGAATATAGATGTTCTCAGTCTTGACTCACCAATGTCATCAATTCATAAAGTAGGAAGTTGAAGGACAATATTTCTGCCAGAGTAAGAAATGTAGTTTCAAGTATATTATTAGAAATTATAATGAAAATAATAGAGCAATATAAAATTAACAATATAATTATGTTATTAATATAGAATTAACCACTAGAAGAATTGGCAGAGGCAAGTTCTTTTCCATTCTGTCTTCCTCTGTTACTGGAAATTTTTAACATTTGCAGATATATCAGAGGGGAGTACATTCCAAAAATAAACAAAAATTGCACAACTTTGAAACAATACCTTTTAAAAAGTCATATACAAAATTGAAAGAAAAAATAAACCATGGCAAAGAATTAAATACATTTTGATTAGCCAAGGGAGGCTGTATATTATAGGCATTGTTAATATTTACCAATATACAGTTCTATTATGGACACAAGGATGATTAGTCTCCACCTCCTTGAAGTTGGGCATTTCATGGGAATAATTCTAATCGACGACATGCAAGCTGATGTGGCATGGTTCTTGCCTGGGCAGAAGCATTAAATTGCTAGATGTGCAACTCTCTAGTCCCATCTTCCTCTGCCATAGTCATCTTGAATAAATAACTCATACAATTCAATAGGAAAAAGTATCACAATGACAATAAAAATTGGGCAAAAGACTTTAATAAACTGTTTATGAAAGAAGAAACATGAATGTGCAATAATAAATATGAAAATCTATTTTATATAACAAAAAATATGTTTAGGTATCAAACATGTAAGAATTTAAAAAATGATAACAATGATGTGCAGGGTATGAAAGATTAGACTTTTCATAGACGATTGATGGGATTATAGTCTGGACTGGATTTCCTTAGCACATATCAGAAACTGATTTACTTAACTAAATGCTTCATGGCCTTTAATCCAGTAATTGTACTTCAGTCATCAGAAATGGTGAAAAATATATATACAAAAGAAATTTCATTTGCAGCAATGTTTTGTAATGGATAAAAGAATTTTTTGAAACTTGCAAAAATTGAAAAGAAATGATTGGTGTGAATACTATGAAGCTATGAAGTTTACAAATGGCTTTAATGTAGTTCTGCTCATGTAAATTTATTTCTTTCAACAAGGCAAATTTTTTCTGTCAAAGAAAAGATACATTAAAATATAAGCAGATGAGTAGAGTCTTGCAGATTAAACAAAAGATATTGCTTTACATTATGCTGAAAGTTAAAACCTTTCCACTTTAATGCTCATGGAAAGCCAATGGGTCTTCAAGGTCTTTGCTCATCTTTTGCCCCTATCAGTAAGCCCACATTAAGTTCATAGTTCCACAAAATGAAGTGGTTAAAGATTTATAAATTTTCCTGATGGTTAGCCAAAAATACACCGTTTATGACATGCACCATAAGGCAGGCTGAAAGTATATCTTGATGCAAGTAACATTTTAGAATTGTATTTAGTATTCCAGTTTAAATCAAATTTATATCATAAATAGCTTGATATTTGGCTTTAGGTAGAGTACATAACTGATTCTTAAGACAAACTGGGGATGAAACTAAATACAGCGTTAGTGAAGCCACAGTAACTGGGTTCCTTCACCTTTCTTTATTGCATATAGATTGCGGTCTTTAGTTTTAATACTCTATTTGTGAACACATATGGATTGTTACGCTGAATTAACTTCAAAGTGATATTCAAGAACCAAGACATAATCATAACCCATTACTTAAATCTTGATATAGGTTAAGAAATATGCAAAACGAGTAGTCCACTTAAGTGATATTACTGCTATGACACAAGCCAAAAAACATAATAACATCCCTTATTTATCCCTCTGGGCTCAGTTAATGGTCAAAATCTGACATCCTCTTTTATTGATCTGAGACCCCAGAAACACAAAAGCACAATTTATGATAACAGCACTGATCAGGAAACAATGCCTTGCAAGACTTTATATCTCTCTGCTTGTAATAGAGTTTTAATCTTCTTTATTTCACACTCTGGGTAAACTCCCCATTTGTTTGTAACTCCTTGAGGAACTATTTACCTAAGAAAAAAATCTGGGCCAAATGCAGTGGCTCACACCTATATCCTAGCACTTTGGAAGACCAAGATGGAAGGACTGCTTGAAGCCAGGAGTTCAAGACTAGCCCGGTCCACACAGTCAGACTATTTTTAAAAATTAACCAGGCAGTGGCATGTGCCTATAGTCCCAGCTACTCAGGAGGCTGAGGCAGAAGAATAACCTGAGCTCAGGAGTTTGAGGTTACAGTGAGCCATGATCATGCCACTGCACTCCAGCCTGGGTGGATGACACAGTAAGACCTTATCTCAAAATTAAAAAAAAAAAAACTTACACGTTTCAAATCAATGAAGTAAAAATTCATGTTTATATATGTTGTGACAATTGGCTAACCTTATGAAGGAAAAATAAAACAGGATTCTCTAGGTTTTTATAATCACATAAAGCCAGATGATTCAATGATTTATCTGGAAACGTAATACCAATATATGATGGCATCAAAGCACAGGCAGCTTTCTTTTTTTTAATAAACTGGTGTGGGAAATATTTTTCTGAGCAAGGTACAGAATTCCTGAGGAAATTAAGCAAACAATTTATAAATTTTACTAAATAAAATTTAAGAACATGTGTATTCATAAAAATTATGAACTGAAATTGTCATTCCAAAAAGTGATTAACAGCTTTAAAAAACACAAAGTTGGGTAAAACAGCTGAAACATATCATAAGTGTGTTACTTTAATGTATGTATCAAATAATAATAAGGAGACTCACCCATAAATAGACCAACAACCCAAAAGAAAATCGGGCAAAGGAATGAACAAGCGTGTGTATGCACACACACATACGCAGAAATACAAATAATGTCTTACCATAGTAAACGTGAACAATAAGATACCAAGAGCAAAGCTTTAAAAAGTTTAACCTTGTGCACTGCTTGTGACATTAGGCAGAAACAGACATACTCATACACTCGAGGTAGGGCTGCAAATTGATACGCCTTCCTTGCATATCCAGCAAAGTTTTAAATGCAAACACTTTTGACTACAAGTTATTCCACTCATAGCAATCTATTCTACAAACTCACTTGGACATATTATTAAAAGAAACAGCAAAACTGAAAACAATCATCAACAAAAAGCAGGCCAAATAACAACAGACTACCATGCACTAACTACAGAAAAAGAAGAGGAAAATCTCTGCACATAAAAGCAGCACTCTGAATTTTGTCAAGAAGAAAACAATCAAGACAAAGAACAGTGTATATTATGCTACCATTTCTGGAACCCATCAATGGTGATTATCTCAGAGACATAGAATTGAGGTGAAGACAGACAATATTTATTATATCCCCGTGTGTAGTGTTTTTTTAATTACTATATGCATGATTATTTTCATCACAATTTTTAAGCTTCAAAATGTAAAGACCACAAGAAGCTAAATTCAAATTTTCTGCATATTTTACATTCTAAATCATCCACAGTACCAAAATGCTATTGTAAGTAAATATTTTAATTACTTTATATAATTCTTGTTACATGTTAAAGCTGCATCAACTGTTTTCAGATAATCATGATTTTCTACCTGAAATTCTCAAACCACTATAGTAATCAAGGTTTAAATTATATAAAATCTGTTTTAACAAAAGACACTAGCAAGGTGTTAGTGTCTCTTAAATTATTCAAAATAGCTATATGCATTGACATTTTAAATAATTTGTAAAACTTACTATTTAAAACTTGTGACTAGCTTCTTCAGTAACAATCTAAAGTAGTATTTATTATAATTAATTAGTTAATGCACATAAATTAATTTATGTAAACATCACCCAGCAATTTATGTAGCCTATGCCAGTTTAAACTGATTTGAAAAGATTTTGACAATGAAAGAAAAAACTCATATGCAAAATAAAATATAAATTGTCATCTCCAAATATGATGCAAAAAATTGAAATTGTTTTTAACAGATCTGCAATTGGCATTAATAGCTTGTTAACAGCAGTAGTACTCACTTGGCTACCCAAGTTTTCAGCAACATATTCTAAATCAGTATTTAAGATGATAGCTTTTCACCTTCCATTGAGAATCTTTTTTATGTTTCCTTTATAATTTTTTGAATTACCATTTCTGCTTTTAAGATAATTTAAAATCTAGGTCCAAAGTATAGTATAATACTTGTAAATGATCCAGAAATAATATCTATTACAGAGACTAATGTAATAATAAAATCATCTAGCTAACCTAGATTAACAACTTCTACTTTTGCCACAAGGAAAAGATTTTGAACCCATAAAACATTTTCAATACAGAAGCCTTATCTTGTTCTTTGTCACCTTAGACAATAACAGATAGGTACAGAGCAGGTATCTACTAAAAGTTTAAGAAAGAAAGAAAAGAAAGAAGAAAATCCTGTGATAGGTTTTTGGTGCATACAAACAAGGTAGACAAAAGCACTTTAAAAATAAGTATTTAGCTTTTATCCAGTGTATTCTACCTCCAGCCCAAATCCAAAGTCATGGATATAACTTTGTTTTGTAAATACACAAATTCGCTTTAAAGGAGTAATTTTGACCAAAGGTCTTATGATCCTACATTGAAGAGTTCATATGGCTGCTGTTACTGCAATATAAGGCAACATAAGAAGAATAAGAGTCAATTCAGAGTAAGGTAGTGAATATTCTATGAACTACACAGAGCTCATATGTAGGAAGTCCTTATTTTTACTTATTGTCAGTAAGTAAAACTCTTCCCCCAACCACCCCGCACAACTGCACGTCTCTCTGCTCCCTAAGAGAAGTAATCTCTGACCAAGTAATTATTTGAAAATGTTTCAAACCTTCCAGACCTTTCAACAGACTAGGAACAGGCAAAAAGAGCCTCCTTATATTGTGCTGGGGAATAAACTTGTGAAAAAGATGACAGTGACCTAGACAACCAGCAGCAAAATGCATAAAACTGATCCTCAGGAAAGAAGTCACAATGAACCTGTTCCAAGTTTAATAAGGTCCTATTCATGGGAAACACCTACCATCATTTTTATTGCAGAAATGTATCAATGATGGAATTGGTAACTGAATAGTATCAGATATCCACACTAAATGTTAACCATCATCTACATTTTTTAAATTATGCATGATTTAGTTCTTGTTATTTATCCATTGAATTTGGTGGGGGGAGGGTTTGTGGATCAAGAACACATCCAAATTCTAGTAACACGTAAATGTTCACTAATATTCTAAAAATGATGATTAAAGTACAATCCTAGCCTCTAGTTTTGGCTTGAATGGTTGCATTATATTTAAAAAGTTTATTATTTTGAAAATTACATTAAAAAAACTATTAGCTAACTTCTCTTCCATGCACCTATAAGCATGGAGTTAAGTATATCTGACCAATATAAATTCACGGGAATTGGAATCACTGAAATTAGCAATATTAATCACTATATTACATAGAGCAATTACTATCATTTAAACCTGTGAATCACATTATGAGGCAGATATTATAAAGACCCCCATTTTACAGAGGAGAAAACGAGACTAGGAAGTTTAGCTGATTAATACAAAGTCATAGAACTAGTAAATAGTGAAGCCATAATTTTAATTCATGTCTGCACATTCAAATATACTAGCTATGTTGCCAACTGAGACTAATAGAGGCTCTGGTTTAGGAATTAGCCAACTTATTTTGTAGGCAAAAGCTTCTCCACAAATTTATAGCAGTTAAGAACAAATCACATAAATTTCTGTTTTGTTTTCTGTAAATGGGTATAATAACAATTCCACTGATGCTACAGAGTTTTACAGAGCTACAGTGAGGATCAGTCAGATATGAAAGTGTTTCAGAAAGAAAAAAATTATACAGAAAGTTATAAAATATCTAAGCTTTTTCAAGGCAGTACCTTCCTCCATCACTCTAAGCATGGGGTTTGGTTTTATATCAGTAAAGGGCTGATAATAGAGGGGGGAAATAAATGCTGGGAACGTTTCTGACAAATTAATCTAAGCATTTATTTTCTCATGTAATGCCTCCAATAATATTATCAGATATAACAAGGAAACTGAGCCTTATTCTACAAAGAGAAAAAAACACAGGTTGTATCATAAAGCTACCAATCATATTCAAACCTATTTTTTGCCTAATACCAAAGCCTATGTTCTCTTGGCTGCTTTTCATTTAAATAAATTTAATTTAATTAATTAAATAAAATAAAACATTAGGAATCCACAATGTGCTCAGTTCCATGAAATGTTGCGATATCTTAAATATGTGCTTGAAATATCTACTAAAAATATAAGAGTTTCAAATTGTTCAACATCCTAAAGTGTAAGTGACATGCAATAAAGGGGAAGATTGAATTCAAAGTACTACTCGAGTTACAACACCTAAAATTTTAAAAATCATTCTTGTACTATAGTGCACCAAATATATCTTTAAGTGACTTATATGATTTGTTAGTCTCTTCTTTGTCACCATATGGCATTATGTCCTGCCCAGGTATACAAACAGTAGAAAAAGATTCCAGCAAGAAAGTTAGAAGTGCATTTTTCTTTGTCTTCTGCCTCTCAAAGCAAGTGCTCATCAAAACAATCCAAAAATTCTAACACTGGAAGTAATAATAAAATATTGCTAATTTTATGTACTTACATGTGCCAAACACAGCTCATAGTGTTTTAGGACTACCGCTTGTCTTCCAACCAATCCTGTAATGTCTGATTCCCTTTTACGGAGGTAGAAACTGAGACGCAGACTAAGAAACTTGTCCAATGTCATACATCTAGTACAAAGACTAGAATTTGGTTCCAAGTGCAGATGCTTAACTCATGCTATTCTGCATCCCAAGACATCCAGGCTACAAACTACAAAGAAAGTACAAACTACAATTTTTTTTTTATCTTTGCAGATGAAAAATTGTGTATTCATCATTAAGATGACAACCTTGAACTTGTGTGTGCTCTGAAATATAAAGATGAGGATCTTATGGTCCTTCCCTCCAAAGAATAAACTATATACAGAGCTTCCTCGTACCCCCTTCTGAATTGTTGCCTGTGTTCTCAAAATTTCCTTTCTATATGTAAATTAGCAATAATAGCGTAAACTAGTAAAAACTAAAAACCTGGTAAAAAATATAAGAGTAAAATTATAAGTGATGAAAGTGCTTGACAATTACAAAGCCAAAATTCTCCCACTTCATGCACAGATTAAAAGCAAGATAGAAATTTCTAAATTTCTCACAAACAGCAGATAACACATGAACAAAGATAAAAATCACGACATGATTTGAAATGTACTTCTCAAGAAAACCTAGCAAAGTACACACACCCCTATAGAGATCTCCACTTCCAGACCTTTCTCTGCCAGACTTGCAATGATGAGACAGGCTTCATTCCCACGCTGTAGAAATCTGGGAGCTATTTCTGTGCTACCTGGATCAGTGAAAACAGGCAGCCCCTTAAATATATGTAATTCATAATAGCTTACATAAAGCCCAAAAGGAATATGTTTTCAATATTCCAAATTAGCATCACTAAAGTGTGTATGACAATATTTTCAAACATATAGACCAAACTAATTATTGCATATGTTATGGTCCTTACTTTTCAGAATAAAACTACTCACTGTGTTCCATGTTTCAGTCTTAAATTGTCCTTTGAATAACTTTTGAATAGTTAGCCTCAATGACGAAAAATTACATATCATTTGAGAATTATTATTAAATATTCTTCCAAGACATATTAATATTTTAAAACATATGTAGAATTGTTAAAAATAATTTAAATCCAAAATATTTTTATTTTTAAAACACTAAAAATATTTTAAATGATTTTAAAAATATCTGCAACTTAGGTGTTAAGGAAATAGAAATATAATACAACTATAATATAAACTAAAAGACAAACCTTTCTCTGTTCTACTAAGATGAGCCCAGTCAGTACCAAAACAGAGATATAGACCAATGGAACAGAACAGAGCCCTCAGAAATAATGCCACAGATCTACAACCATCACAACCATCTGATCTTTGACAAACCTGACAAAAACAAGAAATGGGGAAGTGATTCCCTATTTGATGAATGGTGCTGGGAAAATTGGCTAGCCATATGTAGAGGGCTGAAACTGGATCCCTTCCTTACACCTTATACAAAAATTAATTCAAGATGGATTAAAAACTTAAATGTTAGACCTAAAACCATAAAAACCCGGGAAGAAAACCTAGGCAATACCATTCAGGACATAGGCATGGGCAAGGACTTAATGTCTAAAACACCAAAAGCAATGGCAATGGGAGCCAGAGCTGACAAATGGGATCTAGTTGAACTGAGGTGCTTTTGCATAGCAAGGGAGACTAGCATCAGAGTGAACAGGCAACCTACAGAATGGGAGAAAATTTTTGCAACCTACTCATCTGAAAAAGGGCTAATATCCAGAATCTACAAAGAGCTCGAAGAGACTTACAAGAAAAAAACAAACAACCCCATCAAAAAGTGGGTGAAGGATATGAACAGACATTTCTCAAAAGAAGATATTTACGCAGCCAACAGACACATGAAAAAATTCTCATCATCACTGGCTATCAGAGAAATGCAAATAAAAACCACAATGAGATACCATCTCATACCAGTTAGAATGGTAATCATTAAAAAGTCAGGAAACAACAGATGCTGGAGAAGATGTGGAGAAATAGGAACACTTTTACACTGTTGGTGGGAATGTAAACTAGTTTGACCATTGTGGAAGACACTGTGGCGATTCCTCAAGGATCTAGAACCAGAAATACCATTTGACCAAGCAATCCCATTACTGGATATATGCCCAAAGGATTATAAATCATGCTGCTATAAAGACAATTACACACACATGTTTATTGCGGCACTATTCACAATAGCAAAGACTTGGAACCAACCCAAATGTCCATTAATGATAGACTGGATTAAGAAAATGTGGCACATATACACCATGGGATACTATGCAGCCATGAAAAAGGATGAGTTCATGTCCTTTGTAGGGGCATGGATGAAGGTGGAAAACATCATTCTCAGCAAACTATCGCAAGGACAAAAAAAACAAACACCGCATGTTCTCACTCATAGGTAGGAATTGAATGATGAGAACACTTGGACACTAGAAGGGGAACATCACATACCAGGAAGGGGAGAGATAGCATTAGGAGATATACCTAATGTAAATGACGAGTTAATCAGTTAATTGGTGCAGCACACCAATATGGCACATGTATACATATGTAACAAACCTGCACGTTGTGTACAGGTACTCTAGAACTTAAAGCATCAAAAAAAAAAAAAAAAGAGTTGCTACATTTCAAGTACCTCAAGCAAGATACAAGGTTTACTATGACACATTCTATGCTCCCTACAAAATTCACGGTCTAGTAGTACATTCCATATTGTATATTTTTATCTATAAAATTTTTCAAACCTTTTCCGTCAGTATTTTACCTCATAATTTTCAAGGATGGCTCTTTTTGCCAGCCCAGAATAACAAAGTGCCTTAAGTTCGTGTTTTTGCCTCAGAGAAATGCATATTGTTAGCCAAGGATGGTTGCTCATGCCTGTAATCTCAGTGCTTTGGGAGGCCAAGGTGACAGGATCACTTAAGGCCAGGAGTTCAAGAGTAGACTGGTCAACATGGCTAGAACCCCTCTGCAAAAATAAAAAATAAAATTGTGGCCAGGCATGGTGGCTCACGCTTGTAATCCCAGTACTTTGGGAGGCCGAGGTGGGTGGATTGCCAGAGATCAGAAATTCGTGACCAGCCTAGACAACACGGTGAAACCCTCTCTCTACTAAAATACAAAAAGTAGCAGGGTGTCGTGGCGTGCACCTGTAGTCTCAGCTACTGTGGAGGCTGAGGCAGGAGAATTGCTTGAATCCGGAGGCAGAGGTTGCAGTGGGCCGAGATTGCACCACTGCACCCCATCTTGGGTGACAGAGCGAGACTCTATCTCAGAAAAAATAAAATAAAAAATAAAATAAAAATAGCTCAGTGTGGTGGCATGGTCCTGTAGTCCCAGTTACTTGGGAGGCTGAGGCAGGAGAATTGCTTGAGCTCGGGAACTCAAGGCTGCAGCGAGCTGTGATAGGTCTACCGCACTCCAGCCTGGGGGCAGAGTGAGATCCGCTCTCTAAGAAATAAAACAAAATAAAATAAAAGGAAAAAAATCAAAACCAAGTGCATAGTGCCTCTTTTCTTTCATGTCTCCTTCTAGAAATAGTAACTACCTTCCATTATTTGACAAAATTAAAATTATTATAAGAATTCACTGTTCTATAGTAGCTCAAGGTTAATACAGAAGATTGACCACAGACATGCAAACTAAGCAAACATCAAATCAAAGAGATGCTTAAACAAACAACAAAAAAGGAAGAAAAGAAGCAGGAAGGGATGGAAGGAGGGAGGGAGGGAGGAAGGAAGGAAGGAAGGAAGGAAGGAAGGAAGGAAGGAATTTCGAGTTCCAAATTCTTACCGCCCTCTCAAGTACAGGTTATGCTGCCTCTTAGTGTTTCCCTTTTTCTCCACAGCTTCCCCTCCATCACTTTTAAGAAATACAGTAATTTCAATCTACAATAAGGAAAAAATATTTCCCCTTACCCTGAAACTATTTCTTTGAACATGCCCACTCTATCCTTTTATTCATGCACAAAAAATAATATATATATAAACAAATTGTTGACATATGCTTAGTGCAATATCTTGAATACTGATGCTAGAGAAACTGTAAAATGAATGCTAAGTCTGAAACAGAATGGTATTTTAATACAGAGAATTTTAGCTGCGAAGGGTTTATGAGCTGAGGAAACTTTTCTCATATCAAGTTATTTAACTTGAGTTTCCATTAAATTTATGCTGAAGTTAGACATTAATTTAGGTCATATTCTATTCTTATAGGGATAAAGAATCAGGTAATATTCTACTATGTTTTAGAAAGCATAGAATATACTTAGTTTATATAAACACATTTCAGTCATTTCTGTCAGTAAGTTGGGTATTTAGGAAGATTAGACTAAAAATATTTACATTGCAGGAGTACCTTCTCAGGTTCACTGAAATTCACCAGTGTGAAAGTATTAGAGGACTACAACAAGTAAACATCATAGTATTTATAATGTAAAATCAATTTTACATGAAGGGTACATAAACTTCATAGAAATAAAATGCTCTATTGAAAGTATTTTAGAAGAACTAAAATTTAAGCCATTTCACAATTCAACCAAGTTTGTGTTTATGTTTGAAATACTGAAACAATCAGGAAAAATGTAAGTATTCACATAACCATAAATATATAAAATTATAAAGTAAAATTCTGAAGACCAATCCAAATAGTAAAACTATAAACATTACATATGTCATTTGTTTGAGAAATAAGGATACGAAAGTGTAAACAATCTAAGAAGCTAGCTACTCGTCAATTCCCTTTCTACAAGGAACCTGGTAGCTTCTAAATTTATTTGTTCTGTTCAGCCGAAGATACCTATAAATTTCAAGACTCTGTTGTGTTTTTTTGAGACAAGTTTTTACCGTGTCACCCAGGCTGGTGTAGTATCAAGCACTTTGGATGATTTTCCCAGTAATAAGATAATGTGTGAAAAATTAAACATGTAATAACAAGGTGTTTCACCCAAGAAAATTATCCACAAAATGAAAATAAGACAAAACAAAATTATTAGAAAACAAACCCTAAACATAGACTGCAGGCCCAAGAAAAAAGAAAAAATAAGGATATGAATACAAAATAATTGCACAAATTAATGCAAGTGGAGCAATTGGTCCACAAAGAGAAACTATGTCCAGAAACTTCTCTTCCCAGATATCATCTAAAAAGTAAAAATAATACTTTTGTGATTCTGTACATTTTAAAAATTAATTAAAGGAATTAACATAGAAGATTGTAGTATAAAATATCCCAGTTAGGGGCAGGGAGTGAGTTACTAAAACAATTCTAAATCCATCAAGAAATATGTATGGTCACATCTTTGGAACATCTAAAACCAAAATTGAAGCTTGGCAGACCCATAACAGTCAGGGGCCTTATAAGGGCATCTCCTGTTCTACCCACTTGTAACAAGATTTTTGTTTTCAGGTTTTTTTGGTGTTTTTTGGGGGCGGGAGGGGTGGGTACAGGGGAGCGTTCTTTTTTCTTTCTTTCTTTCTTTCTTTTTTTTTTTTTTTTGAGACAGAATCTCACCGTCTTCAAGGCTGGAGTGCAGTGGTATGATCTCAGCTCACTGCAACCTCTGCCTCCTGGTTTCAACCTATCCTACTTCCTCAGCCTCCTGAGTAGCTGGGACTACAGATGCGTGCCACCACAACTGGCTACTTTTTGTATTTTTAGTAGAGACAGGATTTCACCATGTTGACCAGGCTGGTCTTGAACTCCTGACCTCAGGTGATCCACTCACCTCAGCCACCCAAAGTGCTGGGATTACAGGCATGAGCCACTGCGCCCAGCTGCAACATGGTTTTTGCATCATCCTAACAGTTAGCATTTATAAATCCTCTTCAAAGTGTATATTGTACATATATTCAGCATATCATTTTAACATACATCAATATCACTTTAGAGATAAAAATAACAACTTTGACAATATCTAGGTTGTAGATGAAAGTGAAAAATATATTACACCTCTGTCTAAATAGGAATCAAGGAAGGTACAAAGTAAATTGTGTATTCTGAAATCCAAATGTACAGCAAATGCAAATTCTAACTTTAAAAATTATAATTTATGATATGAACATCTACTGTAAAATTAAATGTGTTGAATAGGTAAATAATTATTGAGTCAATGCACTAGAAACAGAGCTAGACTTCGTGAAGAACACACAGTTAACAGCAGCAAGGGCCTGTCTTCAACAAGGCCACATTTTACATTCTCCTTGTCAATTTTAAAATGTTTTCATTCTGTAAGTTAAAATTACCAAAGATGACAAAATACTTTAAAATTGAATAGCACTGAAAAATAATAGGTGTTAGACACCTTATGAATGGCATTGTAAGAATCACATTCCTTCTTTTTCCAAACTAGTAAAACCTGATTTGACAAACATGTTGATGTTTGAACATTTTCAAATCATGTGTGATTTTCTAATTTTAACATTGAATTCAGCAACTTATTTTCCTGTTGTACTGAAGAGACACAGTCACACAAGAGATTTGGCAATTATGTAGATCATTGGAGAAAACCTGAGAAATTTTTACTTAAAATCATCATAATAATAAAAAAGCAAACACTTAATGAAATCTGGGGTATTGTCAGTACAATCTACTGTAAAAAGGAAGGAAATATAATCCACCCAGCTGCCATTAACATTTCAATCAAATATTTACATCAAATACAAGATTTTAGCTCTGAATGAATGCACTGTTCTCACTTAAAAAAATGTTTAAAGAACAGTTCTGTATCTCAATTTAGACTTTATTTCTTGTAATAGCATTTGCTCTGCAGATTAAGTACTTCTATTGACTTTTTCATAAAAAGAGAGGAGGAGGAAGAGAGGAAAAACACATATTCTCTGAAAACTCGATTATACAGTAACATACTGAAATAACTCAAAAACAACTGCTCTTTTTCAGCTTTCCTTAACATTTTCAAGGTTCTAAGAAGTTTGAAAGTTTGCTAAGTGATATTGGAAGAGATTATGAGAAAATTTGAGATCTGGGCATGAATCAGCAGTCACTTGTCATGACATCTCAGTACAATGTCCCTAGCACCTTAAAGACGATGTGAAATGAAAATGCCCCATCCTTCTTGAGCCAGCAGGTTGAAGTTTGCAAGACTTTCAAACAGAAATAGCATAGCGTAAGAATAAATTCTTACTAATTTAAGCTTCTATAGCTTCATAAGGTAATTTTTATTTCAATAGTTAGTGGCTCTCATCTCAAAATAGAATATTTCAACCAATGCCATTCTTTGATTTCTATTTAATACACACTCAGTATGAAATTTTAACTGCAAATACTTCAATAACAGATTAATTATTCTGACATACAAAGAGGCATTTCCTCAAAATCTCCAATTGAATATAACTGAATATTTACAACACCAGCTTTTACAGTATTGTGTCCTGGCACACGTGTTCACGGTTTTCTTCATTACATGAATTCTCATCATTGCTTAAGAAAGTCCAACTTGAGTCTAGTTTATGAAAGTTTTGCATATATTAAAGTTTGTAACTCTAGGTGTTAGCAAATACCTCAAGAAACATGACGAAACAGGATAGTGTAGCCAATCTGTAACTACTTACACTCTATAACTATAAATACATACACACAGAAGTCCATTCATCCAAGTGCAATAAAGGCTTAGCAAACATGAATTAATTTTGTGAACACAGATACAAAATCTCAGTAATTTGTGACTAAAGTTTAATGATAATAAATATAGCTCGAAAAGGATAGCTGGGGAATCAAGATTAAAAATGCTGAAAAAATATAACTTTAGAATCTTTCAAGAGCATTTACAATCTATTCTGTTTCTAACAGTCTTTATCTTCTAAAACACAAAATATAGGGCAATCTATTTTTAAAAGGCAATGAAAGTTATTTTTAAGATAGCATTTTGAATAATTTTCTTCAAATTAGATGTCATTTTTTTCAGTTTATCTAAATAAATTTGTTTACGATGTTTTAAAAGGCATTCCGTGTGTGCAACAGTTTTATGAAACAGCAATATTTTCTCCAACATCTCCATCTGCTGGCTTAGAGAAAAAGTAGATTTTTATTTGCTGTTTCCTTCAATTTAATATTTTTATAATTTATTTTGTTGCATGGAATTGAAACATAAAACCATTAAATTATCTTTAACTAGACTAATAACCATTTGTAAAATTCAGTCATCAAAAGAAATAGAAAGGGAAGGTTTTACGGAGTAAATTCAATATTTAATACTTTTAATTTTCAAGCTCTGTAGAATCAAGTACTCATGTTTATAGCTCTTTTACACAGTTTCATTTTAAGCAAGCTTTAGTACCTAGCAGAGCATCAAAGTTTACTAAAATCTTTTACAATGTAAAAATACTTAGTATTTTCCTAAAATTTGCTATTGATTTTGTTAGTTAACTACATACAATACGTGGTGTATATATATTAACGTGAAAGTTACTATTTTCACAAAAAGGCAGATTTTTTTAGTTGCTGTTTTAAACTGCTTGTGTTTAAAAACTACTAGAATACCCTCATATCCTCATACTAAAGCTCCTAGACAAGACCACAGCTACCAATGCACACTAAAGGCATGAAGGCCTACAAGGTTTGGAAAACTATTCAAAAGAGCCTAGAGGGAAAAGGCTAGAAAAAAATGTTAACATTGAAGAAAAGCAGTCATTTATTCTCTGACACCTTGAAGGCACTCACTAAATATTTATTGAATGAATGGTTGGATTCCTGGGACCCATCACTGATTTCAACTGCTGAACACATCAGATACTAATCTCAGCTTTTTTTTCTGGTTTTATGCTTTGTATTTTTCATAATGAAGGCTTATGTTTGAACAACCTTCAGGAAAAAAAAAAATCTTAGTACTCTTTTCAGCTAAGAAGACAGGGAGGGAGGAAAGGAAAAAATGAGTGAGAGGAGAGAGGAAAAGAAAAAGGGAATGATGGAGAAAAAATGAAAGAAACTGAAAATCTGTCTTACTGCCGCAGGTACCCATGGAAACAAATGGAACACAATAGGTACTTTCATTATCCCACTGTGATTGTGAAAGGGAAGGATGTGGGAGCTCAGTAAGATGCACACAGTCATCTTACCCAGTTCAGAATAGAATGACTTCATTTTCTTCGTATAACCTTAACTCATTCAGTGAATCTCCCTGGATCCTTATATCAACGTCAACTTCAACATTTCCAAATAATTTCCTCCATCTCAGGAATAAAATTACATTAGTAAACTAATAACTTTTCCCTTTTGAAATTATATTACTAAGGTATAAAAATCTACTTTTTAATATGTAAATTTAGCTCTGTGGGATTTTTATGATTGCAAGAGCATGCTATTTCAAAGCATTGCATGATGATATCTATCATCTAATAATGTCATTAGCAAAATTCCTGAGATTTCTAGAGGAAATGGGAAAAAGATGTTTAGATCTTAGCTGTCAATGTATTTAATGCTGTTGCTTCCACTTTATAAAGGAAAGAATCACAGACTTCCCTGAATAAAAAGGCAATAAAACAAAGGATAAGCATTGGAGGAAAACCTTAAGCAGGATTTAAACGATCGAGACCCATCTTGACAAATTTGACACTGGAGATTTTCATCCATTTCTTGACTTTGTGATTGCAGTTTACATAAGCATCTCTCCCTTTCCCTCTCTCTTATTCTGTCTCAAAAGAGTTAAACTAATTTTACATTTTCTATTGTCCATAGCACAAAAACAAACAAACAAAACAAGGATACAAATTCTCTATTTCATTTTGCAATCTCTAAATTTTGAAATGTCTCAGAGAATAAAGAAACGGAGTGACAAACATGTTAAGTGATTTGCCCAATGAGTTAATGTCAGCTCCAGAAATTTCTGTCCAATGAGCCTCTCTTCTATCACAGTACCCCCCTAGTTCTTTTTAGCAATCAGTAGGATTACTTATAACATGGGAGCTGCAAATGTCATGATTTTGAATTCCCATGTTGTCATCTTCATAATGTGTTCAGTTCCTGAAAATAATTTGTTTTACTATCCTACTATAATAATCCATGCAGGGGTAATTTTAGGCTCTGGAATTTGAACATATTTATTTTAGCTTCACTTCCTGAGGAGGGGAAAAAACTGTGCAAATGAAGACTTGATTATTCCAGCTTCTCAGAACTATAGACAAATTAAATTGTGTGGTAATTTTTTAAAAGAAATTCACATGTTGATTACATGAATGTGTTCACTCTGCAAATGTATGAATTTACATATGTGTTTAATATATATATACACATATTCTGGCTATATATTTTATTTTGGAAAAATTTCTATTAAAAAATTCAAAAATGTTGAGAATGAGTATCTAAACCTAATAACCTAAACTAACCACAGTCTTTTATCTTTACAAAGCCCCAGTACAGTAGTTTAGCATTTGTTGAAATCAAGGAATATTCATTTTGTCAATGAAAATATGTTATTTTTTCAGAAAGTTCTCATTATTTTCACCAATGAGTGAACTTGCCAATCACTGACTGTTTTCAAAAAGTATAGCTGTCAATACTTTCACTTCACATTTAAAACCTATGTCCTTCCTATACCCACAGTCGTTCCTTAGGATTCATTACTTTTCAAAGCATTTTCACGTGTAAGTATACAATTATATACAGTTCGATACTCAGAACAGTTGCATGACAAACTTGTAATTCAGAAAAAATTGGAACTTACTGATATCAAATGAATAGTCTAAATCTGTTAGGTAAATAGGTCAAATATAGAAGCCTTCAAATTTTAATTAAGTCAATTTATTTGTATGTCATGTATTAAAATTTTCTGAGATATTCTATTACGGGCGTTTTTCAAAGCTGCAAATCCACTTCAATTCTCCTCTTCTCTCTCTCGTTCTGTACCCCTACACCCACTCTTCTTTCTTTTCTCACTTGCCGTCAACATTTGAAGAAAATATATAGCAGTGAAACCTTCTTAAATAGATCCATTATAAACAATTAAATCCCAAATTACCACACAATGCCCCTATTCCATCAGTCTAAGAAAATTGTTTCTTCATTCGTCTGGGTGACAGTAGTTGCAAGAGTTGATGATGGGCCCGATATGATAATCCAGCTAAATCACGGAATATATGACTAAAGCTTAAAATGGGGAGAAGGGATGGCAACCAGTTGTTTGTGTGACGTGGGAAAGCTGCAGTTGGGCTTTTCCTGTGGTAATTTTCCCCAAGCTCCCTAGCCAAAGTGGGAAGTGAGCCATCCGCAAATCTCCCCCAAATTGTTATCTATGAAATAAAGACTGCGAACATTAGGACAGGAAAGAATAACCTCAGGGCGGCCGGCAGGAAATGATGGCAGCTGCTGGGAAGAGGGCAGGAAGGCACAGTGGCCGCGACTGCCTGCCCGAGACTGCGCTGGGGAGCGAGCGAGGGGACCGGGCCCTCTGGCCTCCCCACCAATCTTTTTAGATCCCTAATTGTTTGGTTTCTAGTACTTTATCTGAATCCATCACAGAGCTTCCCAGCGAGTCCCTGAGCACTGCGTGGAGAGAGAGGGCTAATATGGAGCACTGCAAAGACTAAAATGGCTGATCAGCGACTTCTTCAGATTTTCAAACTCGGCAGGATCCCACAGCTTTCCAGTCCTTTTCCCCGGCTGCCTCTGCTGGGGCTCGGCTACCTGAGAACAAAGCGCGCGCGGCTAGCAAGCTGACCGCGGCGCCCCTGGCGGCCTCGCCCCTTCCAACTTAAGCGGAAGCGCAACTGAGCAGGAGAAATTGACTGCGCTCCCCCTTGCCACCGCCTCCCCGCCCCACCCCCACGCCACCCGGCGGGCCTGGGCCTGCGTCAGCCCCGCTCCTCGCCCCTCGGGTGGGCGTTATGTAACAGCCCCGATCCCAACTCCAGAACCATTTCAACAACTTGTCCCAAAGAGGAGAACGTGGGGCTCGCGAGGGCGGTGGGGTGAGCCCAGCCGGGGCTGCGGATCTAAACTGGGAGCCACGAGGGCGAGCTGCAGCTGCTGGGGCAGGAGGTCACCGGGCTCCAGCAGTCCCCCGTGGGATTTGTCCAACAGCCCGACTGCGCGCCTCGGGGAACGTGTTCTCTGTGGGCAGGGTGCCAACAGGCGCGCGATGGGGAGCGAGGTGGGAGGGCTTCTCCTGAAGCACTCAAGATGAGCGAAGACCCCTTGAACCCAAGAAAGTCGCCCTCCCTGGCTCCAACCCTCACCCCAGCTCCCTAATGCGCACACTCTTCAAGTCATTTCCCTCTCTCTTCAGCCCCCTCCAGCCAGCGGGGGGTCCCCGAGATTACAGCCACCTTCTCTCTACACCGTCACACGCACGCGCGTGTGCAGTCACTCACACCCACACACTGACACACAGAAACGCACACACCACCCCAGAAACGCACACACACACACTCACACTCACTAGCCTTCCGCGTGCAGCAGCGGAGAGGCATGAATATTCATTACTTACAAGCATTGGTGACTGCGAAGCTGTTTGCCACCTCCAAATTGTCGATGTGGGGTGTCAGTCTGAACTCCGAAGTGGAAAACTGAACCATCCCTACCCGAAATGCACTGTATTCTTGATCGGCGCCCCTAGGAAATAGCCCCCCTGCAAAAAACAAACAGCAAGCAAGAGAACAGTGTCAGCGCCCGGGAGGGAAAGGAGGGGCGCGCGCTAGCGCCCAACAGTCCAAGAGTCTCTTATTCACGCTAATGGGCCGAATAAACACATCTACGGACTCGGACAGCGGGGATGGAATATCCAAAAGGTAGCCAGGAGGTCGAGACCCAGATGATAGTCTGAAGGCGAGGTAGGTGGCCAGAAACCTTTGCCTTTCCATGTAATCACAAGCTTTGTATTCAGACCCCAAGAAAATCTGAGCAAACTGGAAAATGTCGCTAAGGCAGAATTAATAAAATTTGGGGATCCGAAATGAGAGGACCTTTTCTTCTATTGTATCAAAGCCATACTCATTTCCTTTTGCTTCATCCTAAGAAAAACATGTATATTCTAGGTAGTTTAAATCTGGAATGCAGTCAAGGTATGACATAAGTCTACATGACATGAATTAATTTGTACACAGTGAACAAAGATTACCACCGAATTATGCACAATTCAAAAGCATAGCACAAAGGGTACCTACCTATCTGTATGCTGTTAGAAGAGACACCAAAAATCAGTCCCCATAAAACCGGAGAAAGGAGGACAGAAATATGCATAATCTTTTGCATTTCCAAGAAAAGTAGAGCATCCACAGTATACCCCCTTTTTTTTTTCCTTTTTCTCCTCTTCCTTCTTTGGCTGTTTTCCTCTGCAAATTAGATCCTCTGCATTTTGAGACAGCAATTTAGCACCAAGCTGCTAAAACCTGAAGTGGAGGCAGAAGAATCCCTATTTCCCAGGTCCTGCTGGTGGCTGCTGATGCCCTGCGCCCTGTCCCCGCTCCAGAAGTCCGGAGGACTGGCTGAATGCAGTTTTCAGCGGAGCTGCCGCTGTGGTCCCAGTGTCTCGGAATATTCAGCACCCTCCCATGCACTCACACACACTCACCCTCTCTCGCGCTCTCTTCTCCCTCTCTCCTCTCTCACTCACGCGCGCGCGCACACACACACACACACACACA